>NC_090931.1:46385452-46685452 GCF_040938575.1 Ambystoma mexicanum | reverse complement strand
GGTTCGTTTTACATTTTGATAGAGGAGGCAAAGTTTCTGTACTTGAAGGTTGTTTTGTTTCGCTAAATGACTGTATTAGCTGTTTTGTTTGAACTTTTTTTTACAAATTTTGCTAGAGATGGATGCTTATTTTGGACACTTCTATTTTCATTTGCTCTTCTTCTGCGTTGCTTTCTACGGACTTGATTTTTGGTAGGCATTCTTTAGGGTCTGTTGAAAAAAATAAAGAAGGTATGGGTTGGGTGTTCTGCAATGTTTGTGTGCTGTGTGCATGAGTGTCTGAGTAAGATGATAAAGATATATGGGATGGTGTGTGATTATGCATTGGTCAACTACAACTCGTTGGGATGTGTGTTCTTGAATTTATGTGCTACTAAACTGGGGTTCAGAATACAGTAGAAGGTAAGCTAGTGGTGTGGAGAAGTACAAATAGTAAATCTAATGATATACAATTAAAACAGTTGTTTGTTCTATAATATCAAAATTCTAGGGGCTGAGTTGGGTCATTTGTGTGCCGAAAAATAGGAATTTGTGCACCATTCTGCTTGTAAATCTCTTTTTAAGAAATGGGGATTTGTGGACAGAATGGTGCACAATCTCTATTATTAGGGGCAGAAATTGCATGAATTAACCTTACAGTGTGTTTGAGTAATAGTACACATATTATGGTGGTATTCAGGAATGAGCAGGTTTCTTCTTAGTTGTTCTTTGTACTTCAAATGTGGCTGCTTATTTTCAGGAGAATGGTCTTCACTGCAATTGTAAAGGAAACACATTAGTCATTTTGTTTGTGTATAGCACTGTTTTTAATTTAGACATTGATTTTTTTAATTGACATTGACCCTCAGCGCCTTCCGCAAAACAATGAAAACTATCTTATTCACATAAGATGCGTCGCACCAGTTGAATGCATATCATATGTTATTAATACATAAGCTGTATTGTAATGACTAAGTGTACCAACCAAAATATCAGTTATATGCCTTGTGGAATTCATAATGTACCACTGAATGCCACTATTCCTGTAACTAAGCTCTTGCAAGTAACAGCACCTCAATGCCCATGGGCTGGTTGTGTGCTGTATAAATATAAATAAATAAATAAATACATACATTTTCATGTTTCTGTACAATGTATTGCTGTTTGATATTTGAACATACTCTGTGCATGCAATTTTGTTAGAGTATGTTAACTCTTTATATTGTACTTAAAATATGTTAGTTCAACATGCTTTGCAAATGTGTGTGTAAAAAGAAATTAAATAGCAGATAGGTTTGGAAGTGACAGTTGATTATAGGAGATGGAAAAAATGACAGTAAGCTCATTTTATAGATTATACAAGCTAAAAGTCAGTTAATCTATTTATATGAATCTATAAGAATTGTACATGTACTATACAGAAAATATGCATACCTGTAGTTTGTGTTCATGCATATGGATATGCATGCAGCTGCAAGTAGAAATCTTGGAGACATGTACAGTATTTCTTGTAGAAGGTGCTTTCCAATGATATGACACGTGTACTCAGAGAGATGAACAGTACATTTGAAGTGCTGATCTATGATGATGCAGTTAGATGTAGAGGTCTTGGATGTGATTGGTGGATGGTCATGTGACTTCTTAGCTATATCCAATGAGGGAATAGCACAGAAAGTGAAATGAAAATGGTAGGACTGTCCATGTTACCATATGTCCGCGGACATGACGGTAGTCCGCGGACATCGCATGTTACATCCGCGGATTTTGGGGTGGAGAGGCATGCAAATGAGAATGAGCAGACCAAGGGATTGGTCAGTAAAGTTTAGTGGGTCTGTTGTGCCAGGAGAGAATTTCTCAGATACTCTTTTTGCTGAGAGAAGAACAGATAGCTATGGCTGTGTGTTTCAGAAAACAGATTGTTTGGATTTTGGGAGACTCGTGGATACATTGGTTGAAGGTGCATGCAGAAAGCTGTGGAGTAGCTGTAGATCTTGAATTCTCACATGTGGAAGCACACTAGCATGGAGTACGTGGAATGAAGTGGTTGGACTTGCTACCTCTCTGTGCTACTTTGGAGACAGGGCAACATCCAGACATAATTGTAATTCGTTGTGGAGGGAACAGTGTAGGACATGTGTCTGGAATTTCTTTGCAATTTGCAATGAAAGAAGGAAATGGGAAGGTCATGGACATGTTTCCAAATTCTCAAGTAATGTTTTCACGGATTGCGCAGAGACAAATGTGGCTTTGTTCTTCTTCATTTGATCCACAAATGGAGAAAGCAAGGCGCAATGTAAATAAGGCTGTTTGTGCCTTTCTAAGAGATTTTGGCATGTCCTCTTTTCACAATGAAAATATGATGTTTCGTAGCCCATACATTTTTCGCAGAGATGGAGTCCATCTTACTTATGCTGGCAATCAGATTTCTCTGAGAAATGTACAAAATGCATTGCAACCTTTTTTGGAATTACAGCATCCATTTTGTAGTAGGTGTTGAGCATTTCAAATTTTTCAAACACAAACAAACACCACCAAAAGGCTCTTTTCAGAGCCACCACTTCCTCTCAGACAAAACTGCAATGGTTATGATAGGACAGCACCCCAAAATTTTAGATGTTCGCGGACTGTCCGTGGACTTCTAAAAAATACACAGGGCCCTGCTTCATTTATTTTCACTTCTATTTTTAAACTGTGAAAGGCAGCTCTGAAAAGAGCCTTTTTTTGGTTGTTGTATATTTTCTTTGTTTTTTTTATACACAACACACTAAGAGAGGACGGAAAAGGAGGGTAAGGGGGGACACCAACCACAGGGATAAGAAAGGGTGGGTGGAGAGAGGAAGATGTAGAGTGGGTTTTACTTGGGTAGTGAGCAGATCTTCTCGTGCTCTGAGACCAGAGCCTCAAAAGCACTTTGAAGTCTCTCCCCCCTGCAGAGACTGCGTCGCAGTACATACACACAACTGTGACCCTCGAAAGGTAAGGGTCATCAGTATTGCGCATGGCCTGTGAGGCAGTTTGAGGAATACGCTGTCCCACAGGAGTGTTCCTTGTGGTGACAGGATCGGAAACGGAGGATGAAGTAGAGGAAGTCAACCTACTACGCTCCTCGCAAGGTACAACCTTGCAAATGGCCCCAGTGTGTAATGACTTTAGGTGTCGCTTCATGGTAGTTGTCCCAAAGCTGTATGAACCAGACCTCCCGCGACTGAGTACCATTTTTTGCACTCTTTGAAGGTGACTCGGTTCGCATGCGCCTTAGGAACATTACCATGAATGGTAAATAACCGCCACACCCAAGACTCACGCTGAGTGCTGGTAGTAGGGAGTTCCTCTACCTCATTCTCGTCATCCTCTTCATCCTCCTCTGCATCCTCACTCCTGTTCCCCTCTTCAGGCCCTTGGGGAGGTGGTGGTGGTGGAGGGGGTGGGGGTGGTGCTGAGGCAGATGTAGCACCAGATGGCAGCACTGCAGCCATGGGTGCCATCAGGTTTCTGATAAAAAATCGGGAAAGTTGGCTGGAAAATGCACTGTGTTCTGTAAGATAGCCAGAAACACAATGAGAATGAGCTCTAGGGTGTGGCCTCCTATAGGGGTGCTTGAGCACGGTTCGCGCTGTCCGCGGACAGATCGAACACCAAAAAAAGCTTTAAAAAGTCCCAAAAAGTATGTAGAAACTCAGGATTACTATGTGGGACTTGTGCTATGGTGAGTTATTATTGAAAAATATTGTGGATTGCTTGAAAAGGTAGTTTTAAATTGTTCGGGTACACGAACAGTGTTCGCAGTCAGAAAACACACTCAGCATGGGTGCGTTCATATGATAGCTTCGCGAACATTTCCGCGAAGGGAGCGGGTGTCCGCAGGACATCAAATGCACTGAAACTGTTTTGAGCATGCGCGTTGGTGTTCTACAGACACTGTTCGGGTCCTGAAACTAATTAAAAGTGTGTCACAAGTGAAACGAACAATTACGGACAGGCGTTTGTTCTAGAAACAGTTTTAACTCGCTTGCAAACAATACGGACAGGCATTGAAACCTCAGGACACCCCATTTTGTTTATTTGCGAACATCCCGGGACATTTGATGTGTTCTTAGAACAGTTTGAACACACTTACGAACAGCACAAACAGGTCTAGCGTCCTCAGGACACCCCGATTTTGTTTATTTACGAATATTTTAGGACACCGTGTGTGTTCTTAGGACAGTTTCAGCTTGCCTCCGAAAAATATATACAGGTATAGCGTCCTTAGGACACCCCCATTTTGTTTATTTATGAACATTTCAGGATACTTCCTGTGTTCTTAGAACAGTTTCAACTCGCCTGCGAAGAATACGGACAGATCTAGCGTCCTCAGGACACCCCCATTTTATTTATGAACATTTCAGGACACAGCGTTTGTTCTTAGGACAGTTTCAGTTTGCCTCTGAACAATAGGGACAGGCATAGCGTCCTCAGGACACACCCAATTTGGTTATTTATGAACATTTCAGGACACCGCTTGTGTTCCTAGAACAGTTTCAACACGCCTGCGAACAATACGGACAGGTCTAGCGTCCTCAGGAGACCCCCATTTTGTTTATTGATGAACATTTCAGAACACCGTGAGTGTTCTTAGGACAGTTTCAGCTTGCCTCCGAACAATACGGACAAGTATATCGTCCTTAGGACACCCCTATTTACTTTATTTACGAACATTTCAGGATACTGCCTTTGTTCTTAGAACAGTTTCAACTCACCTGCGATCAATACGGACACGTCTAGCGTCCTCAGGACACCTCCATTTTGTTTATTGACGAACATTTCATGACACCGCATGTGGTAGTTTGATTGCGGTCATTCCGAACACCAGCTCTGTTCTTAGAACAGTTTCAACTTGCATGCGAACATTACGGACAGATATAGTGTCCTTACGACGCTCCCATTTTATTTCTTTACGGACATTCCAGACACCCGCGCTGTCTGCGGACACCTGAACTGCTTTTTAAAAAAAGACAAGAAATGAATTTGGACACAAAATAATAATTTTACTTTATTTTATATGGATGTTAAATTTATGACAGAGAAGGTGAGGCGGAAACTGAAACAAAAACAGGATAATTAGGGGTTTCAATAGGATTTATATGAGGTGAAGAAGGGATGGAAGTCTCATCAAAACGTTTTGGTTCATGGAGAGGGTTTGGGGATAATTGACTGGGATATGGTGAGGGGGAACAGGTACATGTGGGACAATGGTATGTAGTTGTTTATTTCAAGTGATCCTCCACAAAGTGTTTTAAATTGTTAAAATGTGCCATTGGTAGGTCCATTTGTTCTTCTATGTGCTGAAGAGTCTTATCCAATACTTTTTTTCTTTAGTATTTTCAATTTTTGTATGGTCTGTACAAAAAAAAGGTACATGTTAAATGTATATAAAATAATATATATTAATTGGTTTATATAGTAAAGTGTCTACCATTAGGTTCACTATCTTCAGACATTTCCTCACGTGGGAAATGCTCCTCTAGCCACTCCAGAGTACTAGGCATTTCTGTGAGAAAAAAAAGTAAGAATAAAATCCATTACACTTACTAGCTTCTGGTAAGGTGTGTTCTTACTGGTCTGTAGATCTGCTGTTGCTCTTAGCGGTGGAGTTTCTGTGAGGTAATCATGTTGGAAGACTATCTTTCTTCTTTTGGTATATTCCATTTTAGAACATATTGTATTTAAATGAATGGTTAATGTGTTATATATATGGGTCACACTTCTTATTTATTACTACATATAATGTGTATGTGTGCTGGTTTGTGAATTTGTAAAATGTTCATATGTTATGATATAACAAATAAACATACCCCCCAGACTTTTTGGGTAGTGGTGCTGTTGTCCGCATATGTCCGTGGACATTAGAAGAGTTTGCGGACATCAAATTCAGTAGAGGGGGTTCAGTATGTTCTATGTTACTTGTACCTAAAGTTAGATATATTGTTAAGTTGTGCTACTAAAAACCTATGAAATTCAGTAAAAACACTTTGTTAAAGGGACGTTATGGTTAAGTTGCGCTACTAAAAACCTATGAAATTCAGTAAAAAAATTTTGTTAAAGGGACGCTATGGTTAAGTTGCGCTACTAAAAACCTATGAAATTCAGTAAAAAAAAACTTTGTTAAAGGGACGTTGTGGTTCCAAGTAAAACCGAAAAACCCTTGAAATTCACCAGTTTTGGTAAGCTAAGCAACCATAACTCACACCACCACCGTGCACTGCTAAGACTAACACCCACGACATCAAAGATGACATCACAATGTCATTGATGACATCACTGATGACATCACATGTCTGTCTCCCTCTTTTTTCCTTTACTGAGATATCTAGGCCTCATGGTTTTCTTCAGTAACAGTCAGGAACTACAAATTGGAAAAGGTAGTATATTTGTAGACTTATCCTTCAAGTATGTTCTTACAGTAATTCCCTTAGTGTCCAATCATATCATATGAAACATATACACAGGGGAAGATACAGGCTTGAAAGAGAGCAATCCTTTCTGTGCATGAAGATAATCAGTAGAGTTATCAGCACTTTCTCATAGTTCTGTTGTTTTTTTATTACTGTGCTTTCCCTGTATATGCTCATATTTGTGTACATTGTACTCACACTACTTTCCTTAGGGTCCAATCAAATCATGTAATACATATTCATAGGGTAAGTAGCAGCTTTCAAACAGAACAATCATTTATTTGCATAAAGATAATCAGTTAGGTTATGAATTGTTTCTGCAACTACTTCTGCTTTTTTGCTTACTTCACTTTCCCTGTATATACCCATATTTGTATGTGTTCTTGTCTCTTTGTGTTTTGTTTGTAATAATGCAATTATGTAATATGTGGGTTTTATTGGCTACTTATTATATATTTCACAGTATGCAAAACTCTAATAAGAAAACAGTTATCATTTCATTATTCAACATATCAACATTATGAATATTGTACCTTCATCATATATGCTGCACACAATGCCTATGTTTCTGCATGAGTAGCTTAGTATACTGGATAGAACTTCAGAATAGAATGCTATTTATATCAATGCATTGCTTAATGCACTAATTAGCTCATGATATTTATTCCAATGATCCTTGACAGTTTTTTCTCAACATTATAATAAGAATCCCTTGTACTCACATTAGATGAAAAGTAAATGCACATGTGAGGTCATCAATGATGTCATCATTGACATTTGTGATGTCATCTTTGATGTCCTGTGTCTTAGTCTTAGCAGTGCACGGTGGTGGCGCGAGTTATGGTTGCTTAGCTTACCATAACTGGCGAATTTCAAGGGTTTTTCGGTTTTACAATGTTGCTTTCGGTTTTAAAACCACAACATCGCTTTAACAAAGTTTCTTTACTGAATTTCATAGGTTTTTAGAAGCGCAACTTAACCATAACATCCCTTTAACAAAGTTTTTTTACAACAAAGTTTTTTTTACTGAATATATATATATATATATATATAGAACAGTTACAGTTAAAGTTAGTTTTTATATTTTTTCCCAGGCACCGACTCTGGCCAGCTACACATCTGGTGCTGGATCTTGGTCGCACTTGAAGGCCCAACACAGAGTAGGTGAAGAAACACCCGGCTGCTGCATTAACCTTGGCAGTCTCAGTTGTTCCCTGTGCTCCCTGTGCAGGAATGCCCGGCTGCTGCACTAACCTTGCAGTCTCAGTTGTTCCCTGTGCTCCCTGTGCAGGAATGCCCGGCTGCTGCACTAACCTTGGCAGTCTCAATTGCTCCCTGTGCAGGAATGCCTGGCTGCTGCACTAACCTTGGCAGTCTCAGTTGCTCCCTGTGCAGGAATGCCTGGCTGCTGCGCTAACCTTGGAAGTCTCAGTTGCTCCCTGTGCTCCCTGTGCAGGAATGCCTGGCTGCTGCGCTAACCTTGGCAGTCTCAGTTGTTCCCTATGCTCCCTGTGCAGGAATGCCCAGCTGCTGCACTAACCTTGGCAGTCTCTTTTGTTCCCTTTGCTCCCTGTGCAGGAATGCCCGGCTGCTGCACTAACCTTGGCAGTCTTAGTTGCTCCCTGTGCAGGAATGTCTGGCTGCTGCACTAACCTTGGCAGACTCAGTTGCTCCCTGTGCAGGAATGCCTGGCTGCTGCGCTAACCTTGGCAGTCTCAGTTGCTCCCTGTGCTCCCTGTGCAGGAATGCATGGCTGCTGCGCTAACCTTGGCAGTCTGAGTTGCTCCCTGTGCTCCCTGTGCAGGAATGCCTGGCTGCTGCACTAACCTTGGCAGTCTCAGTTGCTCCCTGTGCTCCCTGTGCAGGAATGCCTGGCTGCTCCGCTAACCTTGGCAGCCTCAGTTGCTCCCTGTGCAGGAACGCCCGGCTGCTGCACTCACCTTGGCAGCCTCAGTTGCTCCCTGTGCAGGAACGCCCGGCTGCTGCACTCACCTTGGCAATCTCAGTTGCTCCCTGTGCAGGAATGCCCGCTGCACTAACCTTGGCAGTCGCCGTTGCTCCCTGTGCATGAACGCCCGGCTGCTGCACTCACCTTGGCAATCGCAGTTGCTCCCTGTGCAGGAAAGCCCAGCTGCTGCATTAACTTTGGCAGTCACAGTTCCTTTGTGTGCAGGAACGCCCAGCTGCTGCACTAACCTTGGCACTCGCAGTTGCTCCCTGTGCAGGAACGCCCGGCTGCTGCACTCACCTTGGCAGTCTCAGTTGCTCCCTATGCAGGAACGCCCGGCTGCAGCACTCACCTTGGCAGTCTCAGTTGCTACCTGTGCAGGAACGCCCAGCTGCTGCACTAACCTTGGCAGTCTCAGTTGCTCCCTGTGCAGGAACGCCCGGCTGCTGCACTAACCTTGGCAGTCTCAGTTGCTCCCTGTGCAGGAACGCCCAGCTGCTGCACTAACCTTGGCACTCGCAGTTGCTCCCTGTGCAGGAACGCCCGGCTGCTGCACTAACCTTGGCAAACGCAGTTGCTCCCTGTGCAGGAACGCCCGGCTGCTGCACTAACCTTGGCAATCGCAGTTGCTCCCTGTGCAGGATCGCCCGGCTGCTGCACTAACCTTGGCAGTCACAGTTGCTCCCTGTGCAGGAACGCCCAGCTGCTGCACTAACCTTGGCTGTCTCAGTTGCTCCCTGTGCAGGAACGCCTAGCTGCTGCACTAACCTTGGCACTCGCAGTTGCTCCCTGTGCAGGAACGCTTGGATGCTGCACTTACCTTGGCAGTCTCAGTTGCTCCCTGTGCAGGAACGCCCAGCTGCTACACTAACCTTGGCAGTCTCAGTTGCTCCCTGTGCAGGAACGCCCGGCTGCTGCACTCGCCTTGGCAGCCGCAGTTGCTCCGTGTGCAGGAATGCCTGGCTGCTGCACTAACCTTGGCAGTCTCAGTTGCTCCCTGTGCAGGAACGCCCAGCTGCTGCACTAACCTTGGCACTCGCAGTTGCTCCCTGTGCAGGAACGCCTAGCTGCTGGACTAACCTTGGCACTCGCAGTTGATCCCTGTGCAGGAACGCTTGGATGCTGCACTTACCTTGGCAGTCTCAGTTGCTCCCTGTGCAGGAACGCCCAGCTGCTACACTAACCTTGGCACTCGCAGTTGCTCCCTGTGCAGGAACGCCCAGCTGCTGCACTAACCTTGGCACTCACAGTTGCTCCCTGTGCAGGAACGCCTAGCTGCTGCACTAACCTTGGCACTCGCAGTTGCTCCCTGTGCAGGAACGCTTGGATGTTGCACTTACCTTGGCAGTCTCAGTTGCTCCCTGTGCAGGAACGCCCAGCTGCTACACTAACCTTGGCAGTCTCAGTTACTCCCTGTGCAGGAACGCCCGGCTGCTGCACTCGCCATGGCAGTCGCAGTTGCTCCCTGTGCAGGAATGCCTGGCTGCTGCACTAACCTTGGCAGTCACAGTTGCTCCCTGTGCAGGAACGCCCAGCTGCTGCACTAACCTTGGCAGTCTCAGTTGCTCCCTGTGCAGGAACGCCTAGCTGCTGCACTAACCTTGGCACTCGCAGTTGCTCCCTGTGCAGGAACGCTTGGATGCTGCACTTACCTTGGCAGTCTCAGTTGCTCCCTGTGCAGGAACGCCCAGCTGCTACACTAACCTTGGCAGTCTCAGTTGCTCCCTGTGCAGGAACGCCCGGCTGCTGCACTCGCCTTGGCAGTCGCAGTTGCTCCCTGTGCAGGAACGCCCGGCTGCTGCACTCGCCTTGGCAGTCGCAGTTGCTCCCTGTGCAGGAACGCTTGGATGCTGCACTTAACTTGGCAGTCTCAGTTGCTCCCTGTGCAGGAACGCCCAGCTGCTACACTAACCTTGGCAGTCTCAGTTGCTCCCTGTGCAGGAACGCCCGGCTGCTGCACTCGCCTTGGCAGTCGCAGTTGCTCCCTGTGCAGGAAACACAGTCGATTACTCACCTCATCTGTTGTGCACACTGTCAAGAGCCCTCCACTGGGCCCCAACTCCCTTTTTTGCCCCCAGCACTGAACGGACTATCTTTCCGTAAGCCAGGGGGACACCATACCTCATGTAAACCGTTTGCTTTCTTTAAATGCCCCACTGCTGTGCAAATGCATGCAAGGTTGTGTCCTGCCTCCATCATCTATCATCTCCGGACCAACAAGGCGTGCATGAGAAGACCTGTCTTTACCTATTCTGTGGTGACCCCCATAACCCCCCCCCCCCCCGAACCCCCAAGATGAAACCACGAATGCTACTGCAGGCAATGCACAGTTTTCTCAACATTGACCCTAGCGTCACCTCAAAGCGTAACCTTGAGGTCACTGACTCTCTCAGAATAAAGGTACGGATTTGAAGATCTTCTCTTCTTTCCCCCAATCTCGCAGAATGTCTCTAAAGTCAGGCATTTTCTCTAAGAATAGTGTTCCAGGAAGGAAGATCTATGTGACCACGTGCTCACTCGCTGACCCTATAACCTCCTGAACTGGTGTGCACTCCATAGACCTCACGCCTGCAGAAATATCAGCACCGGGAAGTGAGAAGCAGCTGTCCATGGTGCTGCACCTCGAATAATATCACTGCTGGATTGACTCCAGTGTTTCTTATGGTTGCATTACCCCCCCCCCCCCACCACCCCTCCCACTGTCCTCCCTTTCTTCAGGAATGCTTATGCTGAGAATGTTGCAGTGGTGAGGGTAAGCCATGTCCGGCTGCCTACTGGAACATTCACGCACATGTACATATTTTTAGAATAAGATACAAGGGCTGTTTCTATTTAAAGAACACGCCTCGGGCTGAAGACTGGGTTTATTTGTTTTATTTATTGTTCACTTGTTAGGCGCTTATACAGGAATCAAATACTGTTTCAAAGCACCCACAGGGCAACAGGGAGTGGACAGCGGATGATAGACAATGCAATTACAACAATAATAAATAATTAATAAAATAGATAAACCAAAGAAGACAGTGGGGAGGGGAAGATGGACCTACAACGCCTTGTGAGTGTTCAGAACATGCAAGTGCAGAGGGGAGAGGGGTGTAGGATAGGTGCAGTGGTGCTCACGGTGAGCAGCAGGTGAAGTGCTATGACAAAAGGGTAATTTCAACCTCCAAGTGGAGGGTGAGCCGAAGCAAGTGCAGAAAAGGGACAGCAGCTGAGATGATAAGAAGTGGGAGGCCAGGGCCCGGAGGATGCATAAGGGCACTGCAATTCAGTCAAGCTACTGTGCAAATAGCAGGGGGGAGTGGGAGTGAAGGAAGAGGAGAAGAGGAAGGTCTTGAGGCTTTTCCGAAACTTAAGGAGGTCCTATTCAAGACGAAGAAGGAGAAGGAGGCTATTCCAATGAAGGGAGCTAGCTGAGGAAAGTGAACGACCACCTGCTCTCTGTTTAGCAAACCACTTCACACCCAGGCAGGCGTCTTTAGGGGAGTATTTGGTCAAAAAGATGTGCAGATAGAGTGGTTCCCGGGCCCCAGACAGCCTTGTGGATGATGCAGAGGGACTTGAATGTGATCTGCGCTGCAGTCGGGAGCCAGCATAGACTTTTTAGGGCATGAGAGATGCAGCCTCTGGGCTTCAGGCCAAGGATAAGTCTTGCTAGCCTATTTTGGATTAGCTGGAGGGGTCGCAGAGTGGACGAAAGAAGATTAAGGAGGAGAATGGGGATATTCCCAGTGATTACATCAACAATATATACAGCCAAGAAAAATGATGCTATATTGTATTATGGGCTTGCATGAAAACTTGCTATCACAGAACTAGGGCCTTGATTGGTCGACAATTACTAACAGAACTGACCCACAGATCCTGGGGTGCCCTGCATATCCTTTGAAGACATGGCCCCCAGTCTCTTGGACGGTGTGGGAGTTCAATAGTACTTCCCTCTAATATGATGGAGGTCACTGCGAGTAACAGCAACGGGAGAACAGTCTGACCACTGCAGAATGCACGTACATCTCAGCAGTGAGTGCTCAACTCACCGAGCTATCACACAGGTGCCACTTAACTGACGTGGTTACTCTTTCAGACATGAAGCCTGCCTAGTCATAGAAATAGCACCGTAGCAGTGCGCTGTGCGCAGACTCCACTCAGGAGCAGGGTGAAGTATGCAGAGAGGAATGTGGAAGCAGGTTCAGAGCGTGCCTGCTGCCAGCCAGTGCTTGCAGTGGCACAGCACAGTACCACCAATAACACCAAATGGCAGGCAGAGTGTAAATAGACAGGCCGGGGTAAGCCGAGCTCACACAGCGACTGCTCCGGGGAGCAACATCACATGACGTGTTCTACAAACAAGACATAATTTCTAAGCCTCCCAGGAGGATCAGCTGACAGCGTTATAGCGAGTCTCGCTCAGACAGATCCGTGGCGTGATCATGCCACCATCAAATATCTGCGGTCACCTGTGCCTGGCGGCCATCAGGGCAAGACGTGTGAAATAACTCTCGCCAAAGCGGCTCCTGCCCCCACTTCAGGCTGTG
The DNA here is from genome assembly GCF_040938575.1 of Ambystoma mexicanum. Classification (NCBI taxonomy): domain Eukaryota; kingdom Metazoa; phylum Chordata; class Amphibia; order Caudata; family Ambystomatidae; genus Ambystoma; species Ambystoma mexicanum. Next base: position 46,672,556 of record NC_090931.1, on the reverse strand, counting down.
AGCAAAGGGCTGTGTCATCTGTTGCGTTGTTGAAGCTTTACTTTTGGTTCACCTTGTTGATAGTGTTCCCCAGTCATCGACTGCCCTAAATAGACCCCTTCCCCAATCACCCATCAGAAGCGGTCCCAATGGATACAACTAAAATAGAAAGACATCAGGCCCACCCCTTAGCCTCCACTCTGTCTACTCATTTCTCCTGGCTATTTGTACCATTCAGACATTGCTGCGCCTTGTGCAAAGCTGCCCACCTCCGCCAACCTTCTCAAGTAAGAGGCATAGTGAACACAGCCAGAGCCCAACATCAGATCACAATTAGGTTCCGTTGTGGTCTGAAAATCTGCCGATTAAGACACGTCACAGTCTCGTGCCGCTACAGAGGCTGGAACTCCCTTACCCTCCAGAGGAGCCCCCCCTAACAGAATTGCAAAACTTCCAAGGGCCCACTCCCGGCCTGCTCAATAACGTTCTCTCGATGGAGAACCTCTTGCTGTGTCAGTGCCACAGATTTCCTGTTTCTGGGACCCACCCACCACCTTTCAGAAGAGGGACAAGGCATATACTCCTTCCCAAACATGCAGAACCTACGACCAAGTGAGTCATGTCCAGGCCAAAACTGTCCCAAACTAGAGCACCGCAGGTTTGCCTCACCTTAGGGTGGCCATGGGCATCAAAAGAGAGCTTTGCCAATCAATGTGGTCTCTCTTTCATGTTCCCAGGGCCTACATTCCCTTGGTATCATCGCCCGGGAAGATAGCCGTGTGATGTACATGTCGCAGGCTCGAATTCTGGCAATGCCAAATCAGACCTTCTTTATTCCCAGGTTTATAAATGAGCACTGACAGGGGCTGGGTGAACATTACGTGTACACAAGACCTATGTACAGCACTTGGGTGAACACATCATTAGACAACGGTTCTCCTAGGATCTGCCCTATACTCTTAAACAAACAGTATATATCACTGCTTCAGCCTTTCCTCATCAAGGTTTATCATAACCACTGGAGCTGTGCGCGTCAAGTCGCTCGAGTCCAATGGTGCGGCTTCAACTATCCGCGTCTGTCCATCATCCTAGGTGCTTCTCGTGAGTGGACGCATTGCACTATTCGTGTGTTGACATCATACTAGAGGATGTTGTGAGTGAGTATTGTATGCAGTGGTGAAATCACCTCTAACCAAGTGCTGCCCTCAAATCATGAGCCACCGAAGAGTGGGCGAATTAGATCGGTAGTGGTAGTCTCAATATTTAAGGATTACATTCTAGAAGCCCTCCATCATCAACATGTACTGCCCTGTGATGCAGAAGCTGCTCTTGTAAGCATGACCCTTATCGCCAGAGCCGCTCCTGAGCTACTCTACTCTGTTTTAAGCATGGCACTTATCACAAGAGCCGCTCCTGGGATACTCTACTCTGTTTTAAGCATGACACTTATCACAAGAACCACTCTTGGGCTACTCTACTCTGTTTTAAGTGTGTCCCTTATCACAAGAGCAACTCTTGGGCTACTCTACTTTGTTTTAAGCATGACCCTTATCACAAGAGTTGCTCTTGGGCTACTCTACTCTGTTGTAAGCATGACCCTTATCGCAAGAGTTGCTCTTGGCTACTCTACTCTGTTTTAAGCATGACCCTTATCACAAGAGTTGCTCTTGGCTACTCTTCTCTGTTGTGAACATGACCCTTATCACAAGAGTTGATCTTGGGCTACTCGACTCTCTGTTTAAGTTTGACTGGTATCCATGAGCCAGTCTTTATGAGACATCCCCCATTTCCGCCAACGTTAATATTTAACATAATTATTATCACAAAAAGGTGGGTCTTGATTCAAGAACAGATACATCTCATGACCTCCTTGGCTGATAGGGTATCTGGGGTTGGTGGTGCCAACGTGAAGGTGCTGCACGTAATAAGAAATACTATATATAAGAACACAACCCACGGCACAGGGACTGGGAAGCACAGCCCTGGTGTCTGGTAACATGTTATCTGTGGATAACTCCATTCACTGACTGGGAAGCACAGCCCTGGTGTCTGGTAACATGTTATCTGTGGATAACTCCATTCACTGACTGGGAAGCACAGCCCTGGTGTCTGGTAACATGTTATCTGTGGATAACTCCATTCACTGACTGGGAAGCACAGCCCTGGTGTCTGGTAACATGTTATCTGTGGATAACTCCATTCACTGACTGGAAAGCACAGCCCTGGTGCCTGGTAACATGTTATCTGTGGATAACTCCATTCACTGACTGGGAAGCACAGCCCTGGTGCCTGGTAACATGTTATCTGTGGATAACTCCATTCACTGACTGGGAAGCACAGCCCTGGTGCCTGGTAACATGTTATCTGTGGATAACTCCATTCACTGACTGGGAAGCACAGCCCTGGTGCCTGGTAACATGTTATCTGTGGATAACTCCATTCACTGACTGGGAAGCACAGCCCTGGTGCCTGGTAACATGTTATCTGTGGATAACTCCATTCACTGACTGGGAAGCACAGCCCTGGTGCCTGGTAACATGTTATCTGTGGATAACTCCATTCACTGACTGGGAAGCACAGCCCTGGTGTCTGGTAACATGTTATCTGTGGATAACTCCATTCACACACACCACGGCGCAGGGACTGGGAAGCACAGTCCTGGTGTTTAGTAACATGTTACCTGTGGTTAACTCCACTCGTTAACTTCAACGTGGTTCTTGCTTCCGGCGAGAACGGCGCAATAGCAATGAACACATATCAATGGCTTTCCTATGAAATAACCAGAACTCAGCCTTTAATTCTTGTTTAATAAGACAGTTATTGTCTGGCGAGTCAATAGCATGGAATTGAGCATCCCTCGTTTCCAGGCCCCATTGCAGATGGGGGGCTCGCCGTTGACTGCGAAAGGCTCGTCGAAGAAGAAGGCTTCAAGTCTCGCCGGTCATTCGTCTTGCGCCGTTAGGCAGCTCCTCTTAGCTGCGGCTGTCTCTTAGGTGAAATAAATGTGACCTCATTCGCTAACTAAATGGCAAGTTGTTGCGAAAGACCCGTTTTTGTAGGGGCCAGAGAGGCAATGGGAAGCCCGTCCATCCTTGGCTCCAGCGAGGCTTGCCTGGGAAGAGAATATGTTTTACCAATCAATTAGCGCACGGAAGGAATAACAGAGAGCCATATCCTGCATGTAAAAAAACAATAATTGAGTCATATTTTATTAAAAGGTATTCCTGTTCCCGGAATGTACGTGTGTAAGAGGTCTGTGTAGGGGTGGCAGGAGGAGGGAGAGGTATGGAGGGGGGGGGGGGGGAGGGTTGGCAGAAGTGCAGGTAGGGGGAAGCGCGGGGAAATGTATTATGCATTTTATAGCAGATATTGGACTCTAATAAGCAAATAATCTGTAATGTGGAAAACCATGTTCATGCAATGCTCTCTGACTACCCGAAGCCAGGGAATTCAGCCACTCTGGGACGATGGCCCGGCTGGAAGGTGCAGAGCTGAGGTTATAAAGCTGCATGTTCATGCAATGCTCAGTGACTACCCCGAGCCGGGCAATTCAGCCACTCTGGGACGATGGCTTGACTGAAGGTGCAGAGGCGGGGTTATAAAGCTGCATGTTCATGCAATGCTCAGTGACTACCCCGAGCCGGGGAATTCAGCCACTCTGGGACGATGGCTTGACTGAAGGTGCAGAGCCGGGGTTATAAAGCTGCATGTTCATGCAATGCTCAGTGACTACCCCAAGCCGGGGAATTCAGCCACTCTGGGACGATGGCTTGGTTGAAGGTGCAGAGCTGGGGTTATAAAGCTGCATGTTCATGCAATGCTCGGTGACTACCCAAAGCCGGGGAATTTAGCCACTCTGGGACGATGGCTTGACTGAAGGTGCAGAGCCGGGGTTATAAAGCTGCATGTTCATGCAATGCTCAGTGACTACCCCGAGCCGGGGAATTCAGCCACTCTGGGACGATGGCTTGGTTGAAGGTGCAGAGCCCGGGTGATAAAGCTGCATGTTCATGCAATGCTCGGTGACTACCCAGAGCTGGGGAATTCAGCCACTCTGGGACGATGGCCCGGCCAGAAGGTGCAGAGCTGGTGTTATAAAGCTGCATGTTCATGCAATGCTCTGTGACTACCCCAAGCCGGGGAATTCAGCCACTCTGGGACGATGGCTTGGCTGAAGGTGCAGCGCAGGGGTTAAAACGCTGCATGTTCATGCAATGCTCGGTGACTACCCAGAGCCGCGGAATTCAGCCACTCTGGGATGATGGCCCATCCAGAAGGCGCAGAGCTGAGGTTATAAAGCTGCATGTTCATGAAATGCTCAGTGACTACCCCGAGCTGGGGAATTCAGCCACTCTGGGACGATGGCTTGACTGAAGGTGCAGAGCCGGGGTTATAAAGCTGCATGTTCATGCAATGCTCAGTGACTACCCCGAGCCGGGGAATTCAGCCACTCTGGGACGATGGCTTGGTTGAAGGTGCAGAGCTGGGGTTATAAAGCTGCATGTTCATGCAATGCTCGGTGACTACCCAGAGCCGGGGAATTCAGCCACTCTGGGACGATGGCCCGGCCAGAAGGTGCAGAGCTGGGGTTATAAAGCTGCATGTTCATGCAATGCTTTGTGACTACCCCAAGCCGGGGAATTCAGCCACTCTGGGACGATGGCTTGGCTGAAGGTGCAGAGCAGGGGTTAAAACGCTGCATGTTCATGCAATGCTCGGTGACTACCCCAAGCCGGGGAATTCAGCCACTCTGGGACAATGGCTTGACTGAAGGTGCAGAGCCGGGGTTATAAAGCTGCATGTTCATGCAATGCTCAGTGACTACCCCGAGCCGGGGAATTCAGCCACTCTGGGACGATGGCTTGGTTGAAGGTGCAGAGCCTGGGTGATAAAGCTGCATGTTCATGCAATGCTCGGTGACTACCCAGAGCCGGGTAATTCAGCCACTCTGGGACGATGGCCCGGCCAGAAGGTGCAGAGCTGGTGTTATAAAGCTGCATGTTCATGCAATGCTCTGTGACTACCCCAAGCCGGGGAATTCAGCCACTCTGGGACGATGGCTTGGCTGAAGGTGCAGAGCAGGGGTTAAACGCTGCATGTTCATGCAATGCTCGGTGACTACCCAGAGCAGCAGAATTCAGCCACTCTGGGATGATGGCCCATCCAGAAGGCGCAGAGCTGAGGTTATAAAGCTGCATGTTCATGCAATGCTCTGTGACTACCCGGAGTCAGGGAATTCAGCCACTCTGGGACGATGGCCGGGCTGGAAGGTGCAGAGCTGAGGTTATAAAGCTGCATGTTCATGCAATGCTCGGTGACTACCCAGAGCCGCGGAATTCAGCCACTCTGGGATGATGGCCCATCCAGAAGGAGCAGAGCTGAGGTTATAAAGCTGCATGTTCATGCAATGCTCTGTGACTACCCGGAGCCAGGGAATTCAGCCACTCTGAGACGATGGCCCGGCTGGAAGGTGCAGAGCTGAGGTTATAAAGCTGCATGTTCATGCAATGCTCTGTGACTACCCCGAGCTGGGGAATTCAGCCACTCTGGGACGATGGCCCGGCTGGAAGGTGCAGAGCGGGGGTTATAAAGCTGCATGTTCATGCGATGCTCGGTGACTACCCAGAGCCGCGGAATTCAGCCACTCTGGGACGATGGCCCAGCTGGAAGGTGCAGAGCTGAGGTTATAAAGCTGCATGTTCATGCAATGCTCTGTGACTACCCGGAGCCAGGGAATTCAGCCACTCTGGGACAATGGCCCAGCTGGAAGGTGCAGAGCTGAGGTTATAAAGCTGCATGTTCATGCAATGCTCTGTGACTACCCCGAGCCGGGGAATTCATTCACTCTGGGACGATGACCCGGCTGGAAGGTGCAGAGTGGGGGTTATAAAACTGCATGTTCATGCAATGCTCTCTGACTACCCCGAGCCGGGGAATTCTGCCACTCTGGGTCGATGGCTTGGTTGAAGGTGCAGAGCCGGGGTTATAAAGCTGCATGTTCATGCAATGCTCGGTGACTACCCCAAGCCGGGGAATTCAGCCACTCTGGGACGATGGCCCGGTTGGAAGGTGCAGAGCGGGGGTTATAAAGCTGCATGTTCATGCAATGCTCAGTGACTACCCCGAGCCGGGGAATTCTGCCACTCTGTGACGATGGCTTGGTTGAAGTTGCAGAGCCCGGGTGATAAAGCTGCATGTTCATGCAATGCTCGGTGACTACCCAGAGCTGGGGAATTCAGCCACTCTGGGACGATGGCCCGGCCAGAAGGTGCAGAGCTGGTGTTATAAAGCTGCATGTTCATGCACTGCTCTGTGACTACCCCAAGCCGGGGAATTCAGCCACTCTGGGACGATGGCTTGGCTGAAGATGCAGAGCAGGGTTTATAACGCTGCATGTTCATGCAATGCTCGGTGACTACCCAGAGCCGCGGAATTCAGCCACTCTGGGATGATGGCCCATCCAGAAGGCGCAGAGCAGGGGTTATAAAGCTGCATGTTCATGCAATACTCAGTGACCTCCCCGATCCCGGGAATTCAGCCACTCTGGGACGATGGCCCAGCTGGAAGGTGCAGAGCGGGTGTTATAAAGCTGCATGTTCCCATAGAGTGGACATAATTCATTTGCAGAAGTAGAGCTTTCTCCTCGACAGCCCATTCATTATAAGGGATATTTTAGGGTATGGAAAGATTCTTTTGTTAGTCGAAACCTCAGGAGGTAGCCGTGAAGACTTAGGCTGTCAGAGGCTTGTAAATGAAATCCATATGTCTGCCATTTTCATGTAAAGCCAAAGAAGAGCTCAAGGTGCTGTTCTTATCATGAATGTACTCCTGTAAAGTACATTGGTTCATTGGGCCATGCCAGGGGTCGGAACGGTTTCCTCATCATCGACTGTTCATGAAAACTCCTTGGTAGCAACGCTTGGCACACAGGGACCACGTGGGACATGTATGCATGGCTGGAACTCCTTGGTAGCATAGCTTGGAACATATGGACCACGTGGGACGTGGATGCCTGCTGGAACTCCTCGGTAGCATAGCTTGGCACATAGGGACCACATCAGACGTGGATGCCTGCTGTAACTCCTTGGTAGCATAGCTTGGAACATAGGGACCACGTGGGAGATGGATGCCTGCTGGAACTCCTCGGTAGCATAGCTTGGCACATAGGGACCAGGTGGGACGTGGATGCCTGCTGGAACTCCTTGGTAGCATAGCTTGGCACATAGGGACCACATGGGACGTGGATGCCTGCTGGAACTCCTTGGTAGCATAGCTTGGCACATAGGGACCTTGTGGGAATGCTGGCTGGAACTCCTTGGTAGCATAGCTTGGCACATAGGGACCGTGTGGGACATGTATGCCTGGCTGGAACTCCTTGGTAGCATAGCTTGGCACATAGGGACCATGTGGGACATGTATGCCTGCTGGAACCCTGATGGTCACCTTTGTCAGGGCCAAGGACGCTGGACTCGGTACTAGTAAAGCAGCTCACTTGGGTACAAGCAGGACCACATAGTCAGGCATCAGCATGTGTAATATTCCCAACGAGTTGAATAGTATTTAACCTGCAGAGCTGGGCATCATAGCAACGTTGAGCTGGAATATGGTTTGGCCACTGAGTTAGGCACCAGTACCATGACTGAGCACTGGATGGGTTGAAGTGGCACCGATGACTTGGATAATGGAACCCTCATCATGCTCGGTTATAGTAGCGCCACTAAGTTGCAACTTGGAGTAGGGTGGGTTATTGTATGGCCATTGAATTCGTTCTTCGTTCAACAGAGCCAACACTGTGTTGATTCATAGTAATGCTATAGTGTTGGATCCAAAAAGATCACTGTTAAATTATGTCACGTTAACAAGTGTTGTTGCACAGTAGGAAAATCACCGAGTTAGCCAATAGTAAAACCATTGAGTTGAGTGATTTTGGCAAAAGTGAATGTGTAACTGTAACACGGTTGAGTCGGGTTATTTGAATGCCATTGTGTTGCATAATAGTGCTGTTGTTGCCTCACACAATATAACCATCTTCTATTCTTCTACATTGTGAACAATGTCGGAATGCTTGATACAAAAGAAAATGTAAAAAATTAAGCAACATAACCTGAGCAGGGGGGCATTACCAGTCAGGTAATGCCCGAGGCATAAGTTCAAAGCCAGGGTGAATCGAGTGCTTTAACTGTAGCCCACAGGGCATTACCTGACCAGTAATGCCACTCTACTCACATTATGCTGCTAATAGTACCCACGCACGTTGTACTGGGGTACTAATAGTGTTTATTATTATTATTGTTTTTCTCAAGATAAGAAACACCATGTTTACCGTTCCTCAACTCGAAAAATAAACTACAAAAAAGATGTCCGCCATGGATCGGCAGAAGGGAACTACATGTAGCCCCTTCTCTCTTTCCATGGCAGCCATTGCCATCGGGGATGTGTCGGGAACAGGAGCAGCAGGTAAGTGGAGTGGGGGTGGGGAGGATCTAAATATGTGGAGAAGTGAGGGGGACACTGGGGAGCGCAGGGGCACCTACCTTTGGCCCGGCAAAGGAAGATGGCGGCCTCCAGAGGGGACTCAAGGTGGGAGTTTTACTGTGTGATAAATCCCCTGTTCTGAGCCTCCTGTTTGGTTGGGAGCCTGCCACACCCCTCTCGCGGGGTAGTAATATTAGGTCTATATCCTCCCATTGAAATATGAAGGCTGGGAATAAGGTAAGAGAAGTTACCATTGCACGTGAAATTGCTGAGATGCATAGGAACACTGTGGGAATGTTGACAATGCATAGGGACACAGTGGAAATGGGGACGATGCATAGGGACACAGTGGGAATTTGGACGGAGCATGGGGACACAGTGGGAATGTGGATGATGCATAGGGACACAGTGGGAATGTGGACGAAGCATAGGGACACAGTGGGAATGTAGACGATGCATAGGGACACAGTGGGGATGTGGACAATACATAGGGACACAGTGGGAATGTGGTCAAAGCATAGGGACACAGTGGGAATGTGGACGATGCATAGGGACACCGTGGGAATGTGGACAATGCATAGGGACACAGTGGGAATTTGGACTAAGCATGGGGACACAGTGGGAATTTGGACGACGCATAGGGACACAGTGGGAATGTGGACAAAGCATAGGGACACAGTGGGAATGTGGACAAAGCATAGGGACACAGTGGGAATTTGGACGATGCCTAGGGACACAGTGGGAATGTGGACGATGCATAGGGACACAGTAGGAATGTGAATGATGCATAGCGACACAGTGGGAATGTGGACGATTCACAGATCTTTAAGTCCATAGCAGCCTGTACCCAATGGAGGGGTCACAATAGAAGTGTGTCACGAGGTTTCCATCAAGAAAGCAGGATGTGAGCGCACATAGAGTGATGTGCTGGCATTAAGGAGTGTGTTGTCCTGAGATTGAAATTGTATCTGCACTGTTCGTTGGGACAATGTACATTTTATCCAAGAGATTGGGTACACTGATGAACAAAGTTGTATCCGGCCCTGATTGTGTCCAGCATCTGAACATAAGAAGGAGTGGGCGTGGTGTGTGTATGAACAGGTGCATGTCATGAGTGAGAATCTCCAGGGGTTTTACCGATTTCCCTCCGATACCGACAGGTGGTCCCTGTTGACTCTCTCACCAAGGAGCCGAGCAAACTGGATTTGAATGTCTTTCTCTCTCTCTCTCTCTCTCTCTCTCTCTTCCTCTCTCTCACCTCTCTCTCTCTCTCTCTCTCTCTTCCTCCATCTCTCTCTCTCTCTCTCTCTTCCTCCCTCTCTCTCTCTCTCTCTCTTTTCCTCTCTCTCACCTCTCTCTCTCTCTTCCTCCCTCTCTCGCTCTCTCTCTCTCTCTTCTTCTCTCTCTCTCTCTCTCTCTCTCTCTCTCTCTCTTTCTCTCTCTCTCTCTCTCTCTCTCTCCACACTAATTCTCTTTTTTTTAAATAAATAGTTTGCCTCTAACATCCAGGTTTAGTTGCTGAATTTCCTAAACAGGGGTTCGTGAGTTCTACGCTGGGAGGGTCCCATTATCCCGAAGGCAACATTGAATATCAAAGTGTAGATGTGTTTATTTCTGACTCTGAATCCTCCTGCAAGAAGCAATGCACATGCGTGTGCATTATGTGAAGTGACGTAGTGGGCCTGGGTGGGGGGGGGGGGGGGGGGTGGCTGTAGAGGAATGGGATGCCATCGCACTAAATCATTTATAAAAGGTTGTGGACGATAAAACAGCAATTCCATCAATAAGACCTCACAGGGCCAAGGCACTGCATTCATTAATCAGCCCTATCGCAGCATGAGCACCTCTTCTGCGGGGCCGGGTTTGGCCCCAGATTGCAGGATGTGTGCTGTATGTAACCTGCGCTACTGATGCATGTTCGTGTTCCCGTCACTCTGCACACTTGTGTAATCGCCGTCTCAAAGCAAAGGTATCTGACGTTGGAAGTGGGTGAGCTTTGACTCGTGCTAAGCATCTTCCAAGCCATGTATTGCCTATAGCGAGATCCCATATTAGTGGGTCTGAAGGAACTGCACCAGACTCACCAGGCCTGGCTGGCGGCTTCACTTGGGTTAACCATGCCAGCTATTGCCTGGCATCGGTGTCAAGCGATTGTGAGTATAGTGTTGGCACAATATCACAATACAATCAAATACAATTGTGTAAAAGCACAATTAAACATAGAATTACAATAAAATAAATAAAAGTAAAACAGAAGAAAAATGCTAGAGCTTAGAGGCTGGTCGGGGCCAGTGGGTGCTCCTTGATGGGTGCCAGTAAACTTAATAGTCAACCCCCTTAAGACCCCCACAGTTTAGACAGATACCCATCAGTTTTGTGAGGTGTTAAGAACATCTTTTCTGTGCCTGGGGGGATGGGCCCTGCCAGGGAGGGGCCCTGGGAGGGATGGGCCCTGGGAGGGAGGGGCCCTTGTAGGGCGGTGCCCAGGTAGGGAGGGGCCTAGGTAGGGATGGGTCCTAGGAGGATGCCTCACACACACACACACATACACAGAACTTCGATATCCTGCCACATTACAGTGCAAGATGGAGACCAATTGTGACAAATCAACTTCCAGGGTTGTGGTCCAGGGATGAATATCGGTTTCTAGACCATCAAACAGCCCCACACCTCTAGTGCCCCAGAAGGTATCCGAGCAGATTGGAAACACGAGCACATTATAAACCTCCTTGTCTTATTTTGGTAATGTGGATGGAACAGCAGGCTTATATCCGCAAGGTCGTGGATCGTTGGTTAGTTGCCACACAGGTAAAATACAATTATTACCCAATGATAAAAGGGACTGTCCAGTCAAGGTTGTATACAAATATCTACTTTATTATTATCACAACAAACAGTTCTAGCGACACTACGAAAAACAACACCCCCCGTAAAGGAACGTAGAGGACAGTTTCATGAAGGAAAGGGATGCACTCTGGATACTGACAGGAGTGTAGTCAGTAAAGTAATTAATTGCAAAAGTTTAAGGTTACTTGGTTTAGACACAAAGGGAACATTGGGTCGTACAATGTCACTAGGGGCCTTCAGAGAAGGACCCGGGGGACAGACCACAATGCACCTTTGTGCTGTAGATGTTCTTGGTGCTCGGCAGGGTTGGGTCAGTTTCAGGGCGCTTTGCAGCTTCTCTGACAGAGTACAAGATGGGGGTAAGGTGCAGGTATCAGCCGGCAGGCAGTTCGGGAGCAAGTCTGGATGGGTGGCTGCAGACTGTTCTACTCAGCAACTCAGGTTCAGGAATCATCGTCTTATTGCTGGTTGGTGGGTCTGAAGCACTGGTCGAGGCATCTCAGACTCTGTTAGCGACTGAGGCGTAACAACTGTCAGCGGTACAGTTGGTTTCAGCTCGAGGGGCTAGACTGGCTCGAAAATGTCCCTTAAGGCAGACGTCGGTAAATGCTTGTCAATGCACTCCTCCTAGCTTCTTCACTGGGCTTGTGTCGTCCTTTAAGCTGGACGGCCCAAAGCTGAGGAGAGTGTTGCAGGCAACTGCCTTGTACTTGGCTTGGTTCAGAGACTCTCTGGCACTTACTACCTAGGAAACATGCTGCAGAGCCTAACAGGGCACGTTGTGTGCTGGCTGAATACTGGTTCTGGAGCTGCTGGAGGGTCCTCTGAATTCAGTATCTCCCTCTATTCCCTGTGAGATGTTTAGGGGAGGGATCTTGGTTCCCACTTTGGAAATCCTGGCCTTCCTTCACTGGCGGAAGATGTAACCTTCAGCCAGAGTCCAAAAGAGTTCTTCATGTAACTCCTTGCAAAGTCTTCAGATGATCTGCCCAAAAGAGGGGTTCAGCCCTCTTTTAATGCCAAAAGAGCCATAGTGATTGGTGTAGGCTAAACATACCCAAATTAACCAATCTTGGGTCCCCACCAACAATCTCATGTATGCATGAGGCCATAACCAGAGTGGTTTGCAACAGAACATCTAAAGGGGTGAAAACATTTAATACTAAGTGTGAGCCATCTTCTTGTCTGTTGTGGATCAAAGGGTCTCCCTAGATAATGGAGTTCTCTGTGATTCCCGATTAAAGCCACAGGTCTCCTTGAAGCTGTGTCAAGATCAGACTTTCTGTCTCCATCAAAGTACATACTCCTACCCTCTGAATGGAGTCCCCCTGTAGGGGTTTCCTACTGTAAACACATGTCCCGGACATGACAGCTCAGTGGCATTGACACTTTAGGACAGGGACTGGCTTCAGGTTGACACAGTGCATATGAAAGCGGTGCTGGGGTTTTCTGTCTCCTTTCTTTTAGCCTCTGCAGCCAGGCCCCATATAGGCCCGTTGGACATATATTAGTATGTTAATTTTGTTAATTGCCTCCACCATCTGCAGAGGGCAAAAAAAGGACAGGGCAGATTCATGGAGCCTTTGATAGTTAATTAGGCTGGCCATGGCAGGAGGAAGATGCCCCCCCCTTTATGAAATGCATGGTGTACTCCACCTGTCAGATCCCGACTAAATATGACAGGGAGGACTGCACCTGTATGTTTTGTCCACAGGTCTATGTGTAAGTCATGCGTTGAGCATAGGGAACAGTGTGCAGATTAGCCCCACACATTTTCCAGATGTTGATCTACCCTCATTCAATTTCATATCAAATTTCATAAAAGCCCAGGTGAGCACACCCACTGTGCAAATGGTCGAATTCCTCACACCATTTAAGAGTCCATTGTGTACCTAAGACCCTATATAAAGACATGGAGCTGTAGTAAGGCCATTGCATTTGACTGACTAGTGCGCCAACGGCAGGAGCGAGCTTAGACATCATTCTATTCCTAAAACATCATTTTTGGCTCCTTTGTAAGGTAGGAGTGCCAAAGTGTCATGTTGTTAGGTGTGGCATACACTGTTGGACTGTGCCAGTATGTAATATCAGGACTCCTGCAATGCATAATGTGGTCACAGAGAGCGCATATATAACCGGCATCCATGGCAGGAGTACGGGTAGCAGGCACCTTGAGAGCATTGGGTGTCACTCACAATGGAATGAGTTGCATCTGCATCCGGGTGAAATATGTGTTTTCACAAAGACCCAGAAAGGAGGGCATGCCACTAGTGTGACATTTATGAGTGCTAAAAAAGGGCACTATCAAGTATATCCTAAACCACAAAGTGGGGTAAAACTGGCATATGTAACTCACTGGAAGGGTTATTTTCCCTGGTGAGGTGAAGAGCGAAAGAGCATGACTAACATATTTCTCACAGAACGTGGTGTCAAACAGTGGAGGAAGAGAAGAACTTTCAGTTTTATTTTTATTATTAAGGTTGCATTTGTCCAGATGTGCTCATGTTTCATTGGACGGTCCTTCAATTCTGACAGATCTTACTCTTGTATTAGGTTGCCTTCTGAGCCAGATCAAGCATGCAGGATTCATCCTGCGGTACCAATAGACACTGCGGGTATTTTAAGCCTACATGTCTACAAGGACTGTTCCAGCATGCTCATGAAATCATGAAATAATACCTCGAACACTACTGAAATCTTTCTTATACTACTTCAAAACTGCATTGAAATCCCAATGTGTCTAGTAGCAGCACAAACCATACTCTCTGTTGGTGTGTCCATTATGTGCATGTACTTCAATGGCTCATCCTCAGGCGCCAACCATTTTGCAAATTCAAATGTTTGTTAAATGGAGGTCTACTACCCCTCCTGTCCATTCTGTCATACTTTGGCATGTGAACATTCCAGTTACAGGGAATCTTCTCCATTACTTCCGAGCACTCTAATCGAGAATTAACTCTTCAAATGTTTAAGATTAAAACATCTTGTAGATAATACTCTTTAAACAAACTATATATTTCATCATATCATATCTTACAAGCACAATAAGTTACACTTTCTGTTTTCACAATATATGTAATCCTATTTAACACTTGTTCCAAAATTTGGAGTAATTTCAAACTGAATTTCATCAAAAATGTCATCAAATGTTCCATGAAAAACAATTATTTTGCCAAACATTTATAAGAGAAAACATATAAGGTTCATCCACGTCCATTGCATTGGGTGGTCTTTAATCGTCTCTAGGCGTTTTGGATACATGACCTGTCTCAAGAGTCAATGCTATTAACTTCATACTATAGTTTCCATGATTCTTATGTGGGATCTTTTCCCTTTAATATCTGAAAAAATATATACAAAGTACTACCTTAGTTCCATCCTACTCAGATTAATAATATGATTAAATGATATAGCTAATTAGAGGAATACGCTAACATCTTGCATTGTACACACTAGTATGGTGATGATAAATGTGTTCCATATAAGTTGTGTCAAAATCCTCTTTAAGATGTGCCATCAGAAAGTAACACACACACATCTAATGTATGTATTTATCTGTTTAAATGTATCCAGAACAGATGTTAAATCTCTTATTCAACTCACCCTATGTATGGATGTTCTTTACTAATGGCCCTTTTCTGTGAGCATGTTCTAGACAATCTTCACGATTCTAGCATTTCTGGGAATGTCATGATACTAGTATGTAGCGTACCATGTATACAAAATGCAATGAGAATATCAAAATTCCCCATCTGCTTTTGATTACCTCTCTACTAGATTCCCATACAGCTCTCATGAAAGAGAATCATTATATTTGTCTCATCGGACTTGCTTTTATTTATCAGTAAGAGTCTGCAAATTTGCGGCTAAACTGGAAGTGATCTAGTTTTTTAATTGTACTTTTTTGTATTTTAATGTTTAAAGTGCTGACCTAGCTCGAGAGCAGAGGAGCACGGCACAGAGTGTGGGTAGACGGTATTTGGGCTGGCATCTTTTAACAGTAGCGCAGTACTGTGAGGTCTGTGCATCGGTATCCGCCGCATCCATTGGAATTAGTCCTCATCATATGCAACAACTAGTCTGTAACTTCTTGTTCATGTCTGCAGGTCCGTATTGGAGCACCATCTGAAAGACTATTTAAATATCATTGATCAACATTGCAAACATAATCACAATGTCCCTTAATAGGTTATGATTATAACAAATGAGTAGAGATATCTAGATAATGTAGAGGAACAGATGGACTTGTCTCCCCTAGCTCCTGCCCCCTCAACTCTATCATATTGGAAAATCAGGCGAAGAGCCCTGTGCTGGTCACCAGGTATTCTCCCAATACTGCATCAAGTGTATGGGAGACAATATGCACTCAGATAACTGTATTGAATGGACCCTTGCATTGAAAGGGTGGAACGATGTTTGCGCACACGATTGGGCTTTGAAGAACTACATGTGAAATCAGATGAGGGCAGTGTGACGTCATGAAGGAAAGACACAAAGACACACTGAAATAATATGCAAATACTTAAAGGATAATGTTGTAACTGGAGTGATAAAAGAAACATGCAATGGAATATGAAGAAATCTTATACGGCAAAGGGATGAGTGAGGAGAAATTAAATGAATGTACATACGCAGAAACACAAGGTAGCTGAGACATATAGAATCGTGTTGCCAAGAAAACATAACATGGTTAAGGCAGCCATGGGGAAAAGATGGATGACGGACTCTATTTGAAATCCATCAGGCTACCTCATAGACAGACCAGGGTTGCAGAGTCAGGAGATCCTGGAAGGCTACCTTCGTCTCAGGAATAAAGAGCAGTCTATTGAAAGTGGCAAGTATAGGGGGAGGGGCTGTATTGTAAATATATGAATATAAGTAACAGGATTTGGGGAGCTTAGAAAGAAAAGAAATGTATACTGTGATTCCTAGTTCCAAGAGGGGCATAAGGGGATGCACTAAAACTCCAAGAGGTAGTATTGATTATTTAAGACTTACTGTGGCAATGCCAAAATAAGAGTGCGTATGAAACTCCAAAGTGGGGCAAATAATCAGATGAGATACATCTACCCGAGACAGCAAAGGAAGGCAGACGCAAAAAATTAAAGTGCACATGTGAATGAGGTTATATATTTGTCAGTGTAAAAAATGTATTGTCTCTAAATTAGGAGATAAAAAAAGATAGTAAACAAATTGAGGTGATCATCAGATTTTTAAATTAAGAGATTGATGTCAATCAGAGGATACACATCAAAGGAGAACAATAAATAAATAAGAGATTCTTAAAGTGTCAATAATAAAACAACAGGACAGCAGACATTGATAGAAATTGTAAACAAAGGGATTAGAAAAACACCATTGCATAGATTTTTAAAATTGATTAAAACTTTGTTTATTGGTAATGGGTGGCAATTTATGGTACTTGCTCAAATCAATCAGTGTGATATATTTGATAATGTAAATAAAAGAATACAAGATCTGGTAAGTATTGACAGATGAAATTGACTTGTCACCATGGGGGACACTTCCCTTTTACATCTATGCAGGACACTGCCAAGAAATACACCCAAAATAAGGCAGTACCCATTGGAGTGGATGAAGGGCATGACTAATAAAATACTTATGCTGTGGCCACAAAAAGGCTTGGTGTCAAAAACAGTATTGGAACACATGACAACATATTTACATGCTACATTTAAGGGGAAGAAGTTATAGAAAAGGTTGGCAGTTTTAGACTTATGGACGATGTATCAGAGTGAGAATGAAGATCTGCCTGAGAAGGAGTCACTGCTTAATCGGCATAAAGGGGAGGACGTAACACCTTTGGCCCCTTTTCCCCCCTTCTGAAACAAGAGCACAGACACAGAGAAACAGGGATTTTATTCTTCAAAGGAATTGTAAGCAGCAGCAGGGTATTTTAATCTGACGTGCAAGCCCCCCTGCCCCGCCTATAGGAGTTTGGGAAATGTGGAAGAGAGCAAAAGTAGAGAACGCAAATACATGTCAACACGCGATGAAAGAAAACAGTGTGATGAGAGAAAGGACAGACAAGACACAGAGTTAGAGAGAGAGGAAGAAGAAAAGAAACGTAAAGGAGAAGGCTAAGGGATTGACAATAGTACAGAATGGATGGATGAGAGGACAGATATTACTCATACTAGATGACAAGGGCATTGATGGGGTTAGAGAAAGAGAAGAGTGGGAAAATAAATAAAGTGAACAAGAGAAAGTATAAAAGGAAGAGAAGGAAAACGAGAGGAAGTGAAAGGAAGAACGAAGAAGGTATGAGGTGATGAAAGTAAAGGAGAGACTAGAACAAAAGGAACCAGAGGAGATAGTAACTCGGAGATTGAAAGTATGTAGGTTACAAAGAAGACAAAAGGAAGAAGAGATGAGGAGAAGGGAAAAAGGGATGACAAAATAGGTAATCCATTTAATGAAAAGGCATGGTGCTGATCGAACCATGAGAACAATCTAAGGAAGAGGGAGGGTCACAACAGCCCTGCAGGAAGCTGTAAGGGATACCAAGAATACAAACATGGGCTGACGAGCAGCAGGCAGAAAACCGGGAAGAGGATTGGGGATTTATATAGCAAAAAAAGGGATTAAAATGGGTATGAAACCAAAGAGAATGTTGCAGGATCTCTATCAAGGGAAACAGGCGGAAGGGCAGATGACGTAATAACAGACAAACATAGAATGCTGTCTTTAAGTAGACTCAATTTTGATGATTTGGAATGGGATGAAAGTCATACAAGTTGGGGCATAATGCTGTCAGACAAAGAAAGGGAACAAAACTAGAAAGCACGAAGAGAGAGGGTATGCATTTTTTTGAAAGACTCAAGTGGAGAACAAGGGCTAAAATTGTCATACTTACATAACCCTAAAGAAAAAAAAACACCACAAAAGACACCATTTACTGAGCGACCACAAGAAGGATTGTGCAGTACAGGAGATATATCCATGCCTTATGTAAGCAGATTAAGGTCACTGTGAGGACGGATACAAATGGGCGACACTAGCCCCACCTGGAAAACAAGAGGTGTAGGTGGGTATGATTACGGATCAGAATTTACACAATTCTCATTATTAGAAAAAGGAGGAGGACGGCCACAATATATACTGTGGCCAAAAATGGACAAGGATCATTTGAAATGTAAATTACTTAGTCTGACTTCAAGTGGGGGAAAACAGATTTATGAGTTAGAGAGAATGGCATCAGGAATGATGTATGTAGGAAATAGATGGCATAAAATGCATACTGCAGCCATTCTAGGGGAGAGAGCTCATGACATTTTGAAACAGGAAGGACATGTGGGTATGACTGTGCAAAACATGACACACGATGGAGCCCCATTTAATAACTGCAGAGCAGATGTATGGCGGGTGCTCAGGGTTAAATATCCCTATACATCAGACATGGGTGCAATTATAACTAGAAAAACGGGTGAGGATTTGTTGCCTTTATTCAAGATATTCAAGAGCGATTACGTCTTGAGATCAGAGAACCAAGGGATAAAATAGTGGCATTATTTTACCACATTTTACGTTAGGGACTACCTGAGCCAGTGCAATGGCAGATGAAGTAACAGGTAGGGATGGAAGCAAATCCATTGCCAGAAATACAGTTGACTATCGTACATCATTGTTGATAGTTACAGGAGAATAATAAGAATAAAGCTGAGAGTAGAAAGCAGGAGGAAGCAAAGATAATGCAGAAATAATTGTCAAAACTAGCCATAGAAAAAGCGGCATTGATGAGTGGTGAAGGTGTGATGACACAAAAGATACAACCGACGCAGCAAAGCCATGTAGTGAACCGTACGTATCAGAGTGGGTACAATTTTGGCCAAGACGGAGAGGGAACGGACCTAGTAGAGGACAAGGTGGATTTCAAAACTTCCAGGGAGGAGAAGGAATTAATAGTGGACAGCCACAGCAATGTTGTAATTGTGGGTGGATGGCACATATAGCCAGAACAGGACAAAGTAGAGGGGCTTGCAACAAAAATGGAAAATTCCAAGAGGGGGAATACAATACAGAACCACAGGAGTTTTATGCACAAGATCCCATGCAGAATTAGACATCTGCATCGAAAACACAGCAAACACAGCAAACTCCATTACAAATGCAACTGCCACAAAGGCAACCACAGTAAGTGCCTATGCAAACACAACAGATGAAAACCCAGCAATTGCATACACAACAGCCATGGTACCACAATGAAATACAAATGCAGGAGTCCTGCAAACAGCCACACCTAAAATAGCGAGTGTGGCTGTGGTAGGAGGAAATCCTTTCACAGGTACAGGGATGATTTATATCCACAAAAGGACAGCCCACAGAGCAACCTGATGTGTGCAGTACTATCAGTGGCACCAGACCCCCAAGAGGAACCAAGGGTCAAGGTGAAAATAGGAGGCAAGACATATTTATTTCTTGTAGACACCGGAGCACCTCGTTCCTGTGTCCATGAGGGGACATACCCAATGTCAGGCATTGCCATGAATGTTCAGGGATTCTCTGGGGTGTTGAGATTAGTTCCATTTATAGACAATTTACCAATCTCCATAGGAGAATATAACATATCTATTCCATTATTATATTCTCGGTAGACAGCAGTTAACATATTAGGTGGTCCCTCCCAGATTGCAAAAATGTCAACTATAAAGCATTTGTAAAACTTTATATTATTTCTCCAGGGAATGTTGTCAAATACTTATTCATTATCCAACAATACATACATGTTTTGGCATACAGGAAGCCATTTTTGCACCCATTGATGTTCCTGATATTTGCAGATAAAACTGGTGAATACATTTAGGGGGTAATTCAAAGAATTTAGCGCACAAGTGGCGCACGCGGCTGGCGCACAGTGTGCGCGAGCGAAACTCTGCGCCAGCCGCATGCTCTAAAATCCATTTCCGCGCACAGCGTATTCATGGATTTCAGCTACCAAAACCAGCTGTGGCGTATAGTGGCACAGCGACCCTGCAGCAGCGCCAGTTACGCCCCCAAGAACACCCCTCGAGCAGGGAAAAGCCATCAAAATCCCCAATCCAGCGCAAAGGGCTGCGCTAACCCTGTACCAGCACGGCAAGCGGGGTACGTGTATTACTGGGGTTCGCAGGAAGTTTCACACGCGATTGGCCCTGTGCGAGCGGGGTACGTGTATATCATGGGTGCGCGGGAAGTTTCACATGCGATTTCAGCAGGGTACGTGTATTTCAGGGGAGCGTGGGAAGTTTCACACGCAATTTCAGCACGGTACGTGTATTTCAGGGGTGCGCGGGAAGTTTCACACGCAATTTCAGCAGGGTACGTGTATCTCAGGGGTGTGCGGGAAGTTTCACACGCAATTTCAGCAGGGTACGTGTATTTCAGGGGTGCGCGGGAAGTTTCACATTTGATTTCAGTAGGGTACGTGTATTTCAGGAGTGCGCGGGAAGTTTCACACGCGATTTCAGCGGGGTACGTGTATTTCAGGGGTGCGCGGGAAGTTTCACACGCGATTTCAGCAGGGTACGTGTATTTCAGGGGTGCGCGGAAAGTTTCACACGCGATTTCAGCAGGGTACGTGTATTTCAGGGGTGCGTGGGAAGTTTCACATGCAATTTCAGCAGGGTATGTGTATTTCGGGGGTACCGGGAAGTCCTACACGTGATTTGGCAGTGTGGGTCCTCCCAGGTGTTCCCTGTACACCCTCCACGGCCCCTGCAGGCAGCCCACACCACAGGGGACTACCCTGCACCCCTGGTCATGTCCCGCAGGCAACCCACCCAACATGGGCATGCCCCCCAGCAAAGGCACATGTCTCCTTGCACTACTGATCACCAACTCATGTCCCCTTGCACCCCCACCTCCCAGCAGTGTGGGGCACCTGCCAGCAGGCCCCCACTCATGTCCCACTAATGTCCCCTTGCACCCCCACCCCCCAGCAGTGTGGGGCACCTGCCAGCAGGCCCCCACTCATGTCCCCTTGCACCCCCACCCCCCAGCAGTGTGGGGCACGTGCCAGCAGGCCCCCACACATGTCACCCAAACACCACGCCATGACTATACAGACCCATAGCCCTAATGCCAACCCAAATCCCACCCCTCCACCCCCCAGTGCAAACACCCAACAAACCACTCCGCCCACTCCCTAGTAAATCACCCATTCCATGATAGTCTGAAAAGAACCAGCATGCCCATCAGCAAATGTCCTACAGAGCCACACAGTTGCAACACATGACTGTGCCAATGCTCATGGAGACATGCACCAAAATCATCACTGTACACCACACCAATAATGCTGAATAAAGAAATGTATTAAAATGTATAACACATGTCAAAATGAAAAGCACAGATGCAAATGAAGAAATAATATTTGAAATAAGAAAAAGAAAGTCAAATCCAAGCAAGAAAAGAAATCCAAAACATGAACAAATATAAGTGGTGCATCCCCAAAGTCCATAGAACGAAATCCAAAGATGGAAAGCATAAAAAAACATTACTCCATGTGAATATGACTAAAAGAAAGTATATACATGTCCTGAAAATTGAAAACGAAAGTCTGAAGGGTCCATTATCCCAAAAGCAAATGAAATCTACCAAGAACCCTATCTAAAATACAACTATATACAAAAAGTGGAGCAATGTCCGTGGACTCCAAATCATAATAATAAAGAAATTAAACCTAAACCTAAATAACTATATACAAAGGCGGCGGGCTAGTCCGACGGCTCACTGGTTGATGTCATGGGCCAGGGCATCATCGAACTCCTGTTCAATGGCTTGGAGGCGGGCATGTTCCCTGGCCCCGAGGTCTTGCAGGGATAATGCGGTGTCCAGCTCCAACTCCCTGCGAATACCCTCGAGGCACTCAGCCCGCCTCAGCGCCCTCTGCATGGAGTTCTCCGCCCTGACCATTGTGAGCCGTTCCTCCTCCGCCCGCCGCCGCTCCGCACCTATCTGCTGGCCCAACCGCTCCCACATGGAAGACACTCCCATTCCAGGGTTCTCCTGCCCTCTGGCCGATGCCTGCCCACCTGATGTTGATGGCCCCGAGCCATGATGCCTCCCACGTCGAGCCTGCCGCTGCCTCCGACGCAACTGCCTCTGCCAGCACGACGGCATCCAGGCTGATGGAATCCACCAACGCCATTGTGTACGTGCCCTGCCCGATGATGCCGTCACATCCTCCATCTGCTGGGGTCCAGTTACTGGTGTGTCCACCCCTGCTGGACCTCCAACTCCCGACTGTGGCAGGGATGGGATCCCTACCGAGTTGGCTGCGTTGGTCGGGGCAGGTCCACAGGGGGCCCTGGTGGCATCTGGGCCAGAAGACGGCATGGAGAACGACTGGCGCATAGCCTCCACAGAGGAGGAGAGGGTTGCCAGAGTGGCCGACACATGTACGAAACCCCCGACCATGGCCGCTCCCAACTGGGCCACGTTGGCACGGTGCTCTTCATGATGACGTGCGTGCTCCCCCCGGGAATCACGCACGTCATCACGAATGATACCCGTGCGCAATGCGACACCAATCAGGACCTTCTCCATACGGCCAGGGGTCCTCTCGTCCGCAGGTGGAGGGGAGTCAGATGACATGGACATCCCCCCTACCTGCGGACGGGCCTGGGATGGGGCATCCCTGCTGCTGCATGGTGGTGCAGTCACAGTGTCAGGGACAGTGACATGCACAGGCCCCTCCACGGCGACCTGTGCTGCTTCCTGCCCCTGCCCCTGGACTGCACCACTTGCACCAGCAGGGATGCCCCCACCAGGCCCCATGTGCGGCTCAGTAGCGGCCTCCTCCTCCTCTGTGGAAACCACCAACCTGGATGGCTCCACACCGTCTTTTGCCATTGCAAGCTCCTGTGGGGGCTCACCCAGCCCTTCCACTGCAGCCGTGGGGGCATCCCCGCCGCTTTGCTCCACAGCGCCATCTCCGCCCTCTTCTTCACTTGGCGCTGTGTAGAGGGAGACATAGAACACAAGCATCAGGGTACTGTACAATGGTCCCCTAGACAGGAAGCAATAGCAGATGAGTGGCACTGTCAAAGATCACTTTCATCATGTCCCTCCACAACACATGGGTCAATGCAGGCAAACACATGCAGTAACAGGCATGGTGCATGCTATGGACATAAGCATCCATGGCCAAGGGACTCTGAAACATACAATGTTGTTTTGGAACTCACATGCATCATGGGTCATGCCCATCACATGCACACACTTCACCGTAGTTTCATCCATCTGGCCTTGTACACGCCAGACACAGAGGATGCAAGGATAACTAGGGTGCATCAGTGAATCTGAACATTGTCACAGACATGTGTCATGCATCCATGGCATTCACAAGTCACAGACACGCAGGTCAGACACACAGACATGGACACCATACATGTACATGGCATCAGCACCCATCCCTCACCCCCACCCATGTCCAGGAACATAGACTGCTCTCATGTGTCCATTCCGCATAGGGCTCCCCATGTTGCATTTAAACACATGCACCAACCGTGTGGTTCACACATTACTGGTCTCACATGCATGACCATGATGTCCCTGCACACACACATGCGTACATGGCCTATGTCACACATACAAGCAAGTATCAGACAACCAGCACACTGCAACATGCCCTGTCTCACACAGCAATGCTTGGCCACTTACCGCTCGACTCCAGACGGGTCTTCATCTCAAGGATCTGGGCATGGAGCGCTGGGCGTATGCGTTCCAGGACCCTCATCTGGTTGGTACTCATTCTTCCCCGGCCCCCCTCCATGAGGCACTGGGCCTTTGTGAGGGTCCTGGACCTCATGTCCTCGCAGCACTTCTTGACTTGCTTGATGTTGCGGGTTGGCACCCCCTCCGCATTGATGGCAACCACAAAGTCGTCCCAGATCCTGTCCCGTCCTTCCTTGTCGGAGCGTGATGATCCGAAGAGGGCATCATAATGCCCCAGGACAAGCTCCACCAGGACACCAACTTCCTTCTGACTGAAGCTGGTGGCCCTCTGCCCCTCTGGCTGGGGGTCGCCAGTGGTCTCAGATGGTGTTTGCCACGACATGGCGACCCCCGAGGCAGGCATGGGTGGGCAACTGGGTCCTGGGGCTGGGCTGTGGAACGATGGTATCCCAGTCGGGAGTCTTCTGTTCCAGCAGGGGTGGGCACCGCAACTGGACCCCTGCTGATGGCTGATGTGCAGGCCTCAAATGGCAGGGCAGTCAGGCAGCACCAGATGGCAGGTGGGAGCGTGCTCGGGGCTCTGGGGGGCAGTGATTCGGCCTTTTGGGCAGGAGCGTGGTCTTCCGTGTGTTTTCACGTGGCCAGCTTGATACGGAGTGATTTGGCACGTGAAAAATGTGCACGTCAGCATCTAATTCGAGTAAAGGCCCTTAGCGCGTAAGCGCGTCTGTGACGTATCTCGTATGGGCATTGCCCTGTTAGGGCTTGAAGATCCCACGTGGATTTCCATTGCTCTGTAAGTGCTTTTCGTGGGGTGCGGTGCGTGTGTTTTCCAGGCGTTGGGGTTCACACGCTATTACTTCACAGCGGGTGGGTGTTGGCTACACGTTCTTCTACACGGAGACGGTGAGTGGTACTCAGCTCGCCCAAGGCCTATCGCGTGTGAAACTTCCCGCGCACCTCCGAAATACATATACCCTGCTCAATCGCGTGTGAAACCTCCCGCGCACCCCCGAAATACACGTACCCCGCTCAATCGCGTTGTGAAAACATAAAAATTAATATGAGGCTGGGAAGCCCAAAGGAAACGCACCAACACAGGTTACATAGGATATACAATTGCTTTATTTAAAAGCTACAACAGTTACCAAAAGTCAATTGACAAACGGATAGCTATTCGGCTCTTAGAGTAACGTAACAAACATCAACGAAGGTTCGATGCATTAGTCGAGAGCCCGTACATTGGAATACTTGGGCTTTTATATCCTTTATCCAGCCCTTGGCCAACCCCCTCGCGGATTAACCATTCTTGGGACCAGGCCTAGGGTTCCTTGCCAGGTCAATCCTATAATGTATGCATTTTGATCAGTTCCGCTGATACAGTTGTTCATTTACACATAGGTCAGTGATAGGACAAGGTCTCAGTTCGCGACCCCGACAAGTGGCCTGCAGGCATATTAATTATTCGTGTGTGCGGAGGTCACAACGGCCAGAATCTCACTCAGAATGTTATTCGGCCTCCATTTTGATGTTCAGGGTGACTTCCACTTTACAAGAGAACCTAAAATGGCAGCTAAATCCAAGATGGCGACTTACATAACTTTTCGTTAAGGTCAAGACCTTGCCGCGGAGTCTATTTACATGATATTTAAGACAACTTGGCGTAGGCCAATACACATTCAAATACTGCGATAGGAGGCATAATATCATTTCAATTCCAACAGACCCTCCTTTTGGCCTATGCCAAGTGCTAATATAATTTCTAATACTTTTGCAAATAACTCCATGTGCTGTCATCCATACATCCCGAATCATTGTCTGTAATATCTATAGCCATTAGTTCGTTCATCAGAACCTCTTGTAACACAAACTCTTTGGATGCTGTATCTGGGGCATACATTCTATGCCCTATTGTGCTCACTGCTTGGGCACAACATCCCCCTAGCATTCCACATATACTCGGAAGACATTGAAAACAGCAACAAAGGAATACCAGGATCCCTAAAATAACCAGAATAACAGAAAGCACCTTCCAACCCCAAGATCGTAGAGAATCCCAGAACCAGGTGCTAAGATTCCAATCTCCTACAGGGATATGTACTTCAGAACTAAGAATATGCAAGTTCTGTATTGCTTTAAAGATTGTCGGCGAGGAATCTGGTGCGAAAACACAGCAAGCGGACCCCACCAATTTGCATACTCCACCTCGTTCCGCCAAAATGACATCTAATACCATCCGATTTTGGAGTGCTACCAATCTTATTGCTTTTTGTTCTAGTGTCATATTGTAGAGTATGTCTGTGGTCCGGTTGATCGTTCTCTCCAGTACCCTTGCTAATCCCCTAATGTTCTCAGAGTTTGTTATTTGTCCCCAAAAGGGCACAACTGATTTTGCTATATCTCCCAATACTTGCCCAGGGGTATCTCCGTTCTTGTCCCGCCGTGGGCGAGCCTTAGAAACCTCCAATGTACTAGCTACAAATACCCCGGGTAACAGGATTCCTAAATAACAGGTTCCCTGCCAATCCTTGGGCAACCAGGGAAATGCTAAACTACCACAAACAAAATAAACAGGCCCCCCTACATACAGAGGCCTGTTTTCTCCAGTCAAATTTACAATGTTCATACAGCCTTCAAAATCTCCCATTGGCCGAGTGCCGTTTCTTTGTACACAAAAGGGGACCGAGTCAGGGCTATGATTTATAGAGTAGAAAGGAGGCAAGGCGTCCTTATTGCCTATCGGAGCCATTTTAAAGGAAATTAAAGTTTGAAAAGGAAGAGACAGTTTATCAGACGGCCTAATAGAAGCGACATTAGGTTTACTTCTATTTGCAAAAAGCGAGTATCCCAGGGGAGTTAATTCACGTTTCTCGAAATCATTCAAATTAGTTCCATCAAAGTTCCCTGAGATGCTATCATTCCAACGGCCAAACAATAGTGCTCTAAGAGAGGCATAGCAAGCAGTCGTTAAAGGTAAAGGGTGAATATACCATCCTAGTCCCTTGTTCCCATGTTGCGGTAAATGAGTGCAAATCCAACAATTACTCTTATTAAAAATGGCATGTGTTGCATTCATTACTATCATTAGAGTGTTGTTATGATAATTTTGTCTATGTTGGCAGTCTCTAGGGGACAGAGTGTGAAGGTGTACGGAGGGAGTCAAAGCAGTTGGTACAATCTCGGTCGGTAGTAGAGGTTTTAGAGGATAGATTTCTTCAAAGTACCAAAGTCCTACAGCAGTAATCGCAAAAATAACAATTATCATTATCAAAACACAGCAGTACATTTTCGGGGCCCAGGCATATTTTTCATTGTCTAAGTTGGTCACCCCCCTATTCACCAGTCCAGTGCATGGAGCAGCAGTGGAGGTGGCAGGCATTGTAGTTCCTCAATCGACGACCCCAATGTTCGTTGCTGGCGACGCTACGGTCGCGCGATTTCTTAGTCCTTCCCAACCCTAGACAGCAGAATCCCTTTTGTTCAACAGAAACTTTCTTATACAAAAGAAAACTTCCAATCACTTCCCTTTCCCAAATGCACTGAAAACCCGTTCCGTAGTTCTATTTTCTTCGTCGAAGGTTGTACCTGGTGGTACCCAAGATTGTTTGATCCGAAAATAAGGTGTCGTCACTTCCTGAGAGAAGCAACGTGTCGGAGGCGACGTAAGTCGCAGAGCTTGAAACAGTGTTTTCCGGAAGTGATTTTTCAAGAGAGTACGGAGATGAAATGGACTGTTCCCCAAGCTCCACGGGCTCAGAGAGATTCTCCGACGCACTCACAGTGCTGTTTGCTACTCCAAGATCAGAGACTGTAGAATCAGCGAGGGGTTCTGCTTCTTCTGTAACGTGTGGCGTCGGGTGAGGAAGTTTTTTGACATGCGTCGCGTGGATCCAGTGTTTCCTCCCCGCCACCCGCACTGCTGTCCGGGTGACCAACAGCACCTGGTAGGGCCCCTTCCAATGAGGAGCGAGACAGGAAGACCTTTTGTAGGACTTCACTAGGACCCAACTTCCAGGCTGTATATCGTGCCCTGGGCCCGTGAACCGTACAGGTAAAGCCGAATACACCTGGTGATAAATGAAATACAGGTTTTTAGTTAACTGGTTACAGTAATCTACAAGCAATACATTTTCCACCTCTCTCAGGGCTTTAGGTTTCGGGAGACCCCAAATGTTAGCAGGTCTCCCCATCACTACCTCAAATGGAGAAAGCCCAGTCTTAGTTTGAGGTGTGGTACGCATAGCCAATAATACAATAGGTAAGGCATCTGGCCATTTCAGTTTGGTATCGGCACATGTTTTTGCAAGCTTATTCTTTGAGATACCATTGTGTCTTTCCACCAACCCAGCACTCTGAGGATGTCTAGCTGAGTGAAATCGTTTCTCAATATGTAAAGCTGTGCATATGTGCAAAATTACTGCTGCAACAAAATGAGGACCATTGTCCAACCAAATTACCCTTGGGAGCCCAAATCGAGGAAAGAATTCTTTTACCATAATCTTTGCAGTGGTCATGGCGGTAGCATCTTTAACGGGGAAAGCCTCGACCCATTTACTGAAGGCACAAATAATTACAAGAACATATTTCAGATTGTTACATCGTTCCATCTCAATAAAATCAGTGAATGACCTTGAAGGGAACAGAAGGGGGCCCAAAGCTTCCGCTTAGAGTTACTGTCCTCTTACCCACATTGTGCTGTAAGCAGATCATGCAATTTCGAACATGACTTTTTGCAATCTCCAGAATCTTGTTATTCACCCAAACTTGTTTTAACATTTTCGTGATCTGCTGAGCACACACATGTGTAGGACCGTGTGCCATTGTAACCATTGCCAGTACATATGAATCAGGGAGCAACCATTTTCCTTCAGATGTATCCACCCAACACCCATCATCATCTAGTTTCCCCATTCCTTCGGCCCACCTTTTAGATTCTTCTACTGTGGCATCAGTTTGAATATCTCGCACAGACCCAATACCTTCATCCATTATATAAGCATCTTTCATTTCCCTCAAAGCATACATGTCCGTGCTAAGGTCTGTGGCCGTTTGCCTGGCTATCAGGTCCGCAAAAGCGTTCCCTTTTCCCACATCATCTATGACCTTACGATGTGCTGCACATTTCATGATCGCTAACTGCCAAGGGAGTGAGAGTGCCGAGAGCAATTGCACTATCAAGGGGCCATGCTGAATCTTGGTCCCATGTGAGGTCAGGAACCCTCTTTCCGACCAGAGCCTCCCAAAGTTGTGAGCCACCCCAAAGGCGTACTGGCTATCAGTGTATATATTTACTATACGCCCTTCGGAGAGTTCACAAGCTCGGGTCAATGCTATAATCTCTGCGGCCTGCGCTGAGTTATGCGAAATTCTCTTAGTTTCAACAACTTTACTCAATGTAGTAACTGCGTAAGCAGCTGTAGATGTACCATCTGAAAGTTTGAAGCAGGAGCCATCACAAAACAGCTCCCCTTCTGCATTGTCCAAAGGAGAATCTATAAGATCTATCCTGCCCTTCGTTTCTTGCTCAGTGGTATACAGGCAGTCGTGTAATTCTTCGCCACCGCAAACAGTGTTTTGCGGGAAAGGTAAGAGTTCAGTCGGATTAAGAACACAACACCTCTTAATTTGAATGTGCGGGGCAAACAGAATTAATTCATACCTTGTTAACCGTGCAGAGGGGAGGTGTTGCGTTTGGGTTTTGTTCAATAGGATATCTACAGAGTGAGGTACCATCAAAATAAAATCATGGCCTAGGACCATTCACTCACTCTGTTTTACAGACGGGGCAGCAGCAGCGACAGCTCGCAAACATCATGGCAAAGCGCATGTGACAGGATCAAGGGCGGAGGAGTAGTAGCCGCACGGCCTATTCTTCCCTCCGTGTTCCTGTGTTAACACAGCCAAAGCACATCCATCACATTCATGCACAAACAACACAAAGGCCTTGTCATAATTTGGAGTACCCAGAACCGGTGCAGAGCATAACGCGGTTTTGAGAAGCTCAAATGATCGTTGATGTTCCGATTTCCATGGCAGTGGCAGAGAAATGCCCTTCTTCGTCAAAGCCAACATCGGTTTTATCACTAGCGAAAAGTTCGGGATCCACAACCTACAGTAAGAAGCCATACATATTAAGGCTCTGACTTCCTTCTGTGTATTTGGAACAGACATGCCAGAAATGTGTTTTATTCTTTCAGGTGTCAATCTCCTTCCCTCCTTTGACAGGAGGTACCCTAAATAGGCGACCTCCTGACAACAATATTGAAATTTTTTGAGCGAAGCTTTATGACCATTTTTAGCTAGATGAACAAGCAACAGTATAGTGCCTTCTTTACAAGCACTTTCAGAATCTGCAGCCAAAAGCAAATCATCGACACATTGAAGCAGTGTACAAGTAGGTGGCAATTCAAGGGTGTCGAGCTGCTCTTTCAAAGCTCTACTATAAATGCTTGGACTTTCAGTATACCCTTGAGGTGCCCTAGTAAATGTAAACGAGCGCCCCCCCAAGGTGAACGCAAACAAATATCTACTTTCCTTATGTATAGGGATGCTAAAGAAAACTGTTTTTTTAAATCCACAACGCTGAAGTGCGTAGCCGTAGCAGGGATCATTGTCAATATCGTCGTCACATCAGGCACGATTGGAAATTGTGGGGCGACAACTCTGTTAATAGCACGAAGATCAATTATGACCCGGTATGGGATTGCATTGTCGCCTTTCTTATATACAGGCAAGATCGGACTGTTACACAAACTACCTGTAATCTCCTCGATCACCCCACGATGCACAAAATCAGAGACAATGCATTTCAAAGCATGCTCGCCCTCAACTGATATTTTATACTGCGGAATGCGTGGTAGTTTAACTCCATGTTTCAAAACTATCTTAACGGGCTCAATCTGCAGTACCCCGACATCATTGTCGTCAACCGCCCATAAACATTCCGGGACAATGCTAAACTCGGGAGGTAAAGGTCGAATCAGAAACTGAGAATTAGGAAGTTGCTGTGGTGAAACCGTCAGCCGTACTCCATCAGAGGAACAATGAATTACTGCAATCAATTTCTTTAACAAATTCAACCCCAGCAAATTCTCTCCACAGTTTGAAGTCAGAAGAAAAGGGCAATGGTCCGTAAAGGGACCCAAAGAAACAGACACCTGTGAAGAAACCGGACAGACAATTGGTATGTCAGAAAACCCTACGGAAACATGTGTTTGCCCTGACAGTGGAATGTTTGGAACCTCAGAATGATCAATGGAGCACTTCTGTGCTCCCGTGTCTATCAAAAACTGTTGTTTCCTATTCCCTACTAATAATTCAATGTAGGGGCCTTCCTGATTAACGGGAATAGGTGAAGGTTCCAAACCCTGCTTCGGGCAGTCCTAATGAAATAGAGTATCGTCAGAAGGAAGCTCTTTAGAAAGGTAGGCAGCAGAAGGGTGATCAAATATGTTCCTCGAGTCCACACTCGAGGTCTGATTTTCCCGTGAAAAAGGTTGCTGAGGATCTTGCAAAAACTGACCTCTGTCAGGGCCCCCTGCTCCAGGGCGGCCCCTGGGTTGTCTACCCATACTCCCAAACGCACTGTTTGACCTTTGTCGAAGGACGGGGCACTATGCTCGCCAATGGCCTTCCTGGCGGCAATAAGCACATTGATTAATATTCACAGAACCCAAAGGAGCATTTCCTTTTGGGACATACTGACCTCTGGTCTGTGTCGTGCCTCCTCTGGGGTTTCTAACAATTTGTTGTAATAATACTTTGGTTTTCAAATATCCTTTCCTCTTTTCTATTTTCTCCTTCTCATTATTAACACGGTTCTCATAATACTGAGCCATGTGCAAAACCTCAGATTGAGATTTTGCCTGCCAAGCGCTATCAGAGGACATAATCTGTGACTGGATGTCGGGCAACAATCCACGCACAAATTTGTCCACAAACAACCTTTTCCCAGACTCTGTACCCCAATCCTGCCCACTGAAGTCAGAAAATACCTGCTCGAATCTGTTAAAGAATTCGGTGGCGCCTTCAGTTTTCCCTTGAACACAGGCCGTAAGCTTGTCCCAAATAATTCTTTTCTCTGGAATTATAGTTTTTAATTTTGCGACAATTCTATCAGGCAAAGTAAGTATTACCTGTGGTGGTTTCTCACCTGCTGGTCTTTCCCCATCAATCCTAATCATATTAGCCCACGTATCTCCCAACCCTGCCACATCGTCTATTGTCCGAACCTGCTTCCATACATCTACGGGTAGGAGTACAGGGAATAGCAAGTCAATATCACTTAAGGTGAACACAGAGGACTGTAAGATGGACTCTATCTCTTTGTAAAACCCCGTCGGGTTTTTCCTGATATCGGGAACTGATTGTCTAATAGTGTTCACTTCCTGTCATGAAAACGGGACGTGAACGAATTGCGATACATAATGTGCAGGGATATCCACAGCGGGTGCACCAGTCCCAGCGTTGGCGGGAATCTCAACCTTTGGGACAAAGGTCGGAGGAACCTCTCTCATAGGCAACTGAGATATAGGTACCTCCGGCTGCTTACTAAGCAACAGAGCCAGGTCGAGCGCTAAGGCAGCCGAAGAAGTGTCGGGCGAAAAAACCCTTTTACAAATCCCCAACAATTCTATGGGGCAACTAACCTTCTTTCTTACACATTCTTCTTGCAGGTACTGTACCATTACCTGAATTACCTTTCTTTGCATTTCTACTGTATACTGACTATACGTGTCATATACTTCATCTGGCGGAATCGATGAATCCGAGATCCATCGAAATCGCATCTTTGGTACAAATTCGTACTTCCTCAGGTGCCGATCTACGACACGGAAGGAACTGTTTCTCTACATACATACTGTCGCCTTCATCATTCTCATCTCGTGCTTTCTCAAAGTCCCTCCTATACTCAAACAATCTTTCAACATGACCATGTACTTTCTGCTTTGTGTCCCTCGAAAGTTCCAAAGCATTTAGATCTCTCACCCCTTGTGGAAGACCCGAATTTTGTAATCTTCCCCACATCACACATAAATGAGTCCCCAAACCTTCGATAAAAACATTTTTCTCGGGAAAACTGTTCAAATTAGATAATGTGGAAAAAACATCAACTTGATCACCCTTCTCCATATAGTGCTTAGCCCATGCAAACAATTCCTGTTTCTTATCTGCAGAAACAGTATTACGAGTGACGATCTTTGATCCTGCACCTTGATCAACTTTAGTCAATACGGGACCACTCGGGAGTGGAGATGCAGGTAAATTTAATAAAGGTGCAACTATCGGCGCAGAAGGAAGGGGCGGTGCGATAGGTGGAGGAACAACAACTAGAGGAATAGGAACAATAGGTTGTACAGGGGGAACAGGAATAACAGCAGGAACAACAGCAGGAATGAGCAGAGCGTCCAAGAAAGGATCATACGGAGGCGGCGCAGAGGCACCAGGCCTGCGTTCGTTTAACAATTTTTCAATAAATTCTTCGGAAACATGAAAATCTTTAGAGGGGTAAATTTTCTGGATTCCAAGTGAAAAAGCCCTATCCATATTTTTAACTGATTCTGAATGATTTTCTTTATCATATAACAACGCTTTTTCGGCATTTGTTTTATGACGGCGTGCATGTTTATCCCTACTTTTAAGCTGTTGTAACACTTCTTTTTTCCAATTCTGTAAAACATCAAAGGCTGCAGGTCTAGCCTTCTTTTTTAGTAAGACCGATTCTAGGTATTCAATACGGGAGATCTCAAAACTGCCATTGATTGGCCACTGAAATTCGGAGGCATGTCTGGTCTGTCTGTGCCAAATCTCATTAAATACTATACTAACAATGCCATACTTACAGTACATAGTACATGCCGGCGACCCCTCCTGTGGTGCCGGGAGGCTAAATTCCAAAGATTGTCGATCGCTGCTGAACAGAGCCCTAAAGCAGCTAGACAATTTCCCAGGCATTTCACAAAAAATTGGTGTTACCTTGTCAATAACTGTGTCTGCAGATACAATACGCCAAATTCAAATTGTCAGGGTTAAATTAAGAGCCGGGTCACGACTGCACCTGACCAAACCTAAGGAGGACCATACGGTTTATCAAAGAACTTACCTAACAAATTTTACCTTGTGTTTGGTGGTTTCGACAAATCTGCCCGCCTCGAAAAATGGACCCTCGTCAAGATGCCGTGTCAGACCACATGACTATCATCCAAGGATCGGGCACCAACTGTGAAAACATAAAAAATGATATGAGGCTGGGAAGCCCAAAGGAAACACACCAACACAGGTTGCAAAGGACATACAAGTGCTTTATTTAAAAGCTACAACAGTTACCAAAAGTCAATTGACAAACGGATAGCTATTCGGCTCTTAGAGTAACGTAACAAACTTCAACGAAGGTTTGATGCATTAGTCGAGAGCCCATACATTGGAATACTTGGGCTTTTATATCCTTTATCCAGCCCTTGGCCAACCCCCTCGCGGGTTATCCATTCTAGGGACCAGGCCTAGGGTTCCTTGCCAGGTCAATCCTATAATGTATGCATTTTGATCAGTTACGCTGATACAGTTGTTCATTTATACATAGGTCAGTGATAGGACAAGGTCTCAGTTCCCGACCCCGACAAGTGGCCTGCAGGCATATTAATTATTCGTGTGTGCGGAGGTCACAACGGCCAGAATCTCACTCAGAATGTTATTCGGCCTCCATTTTGATGTTCAGGGTGACTTCCACTTTAAAAGAGAACCTAAAATGGCGGCTAAATCCAAGATGGCGACTTACATAACTTTTCGTTAAGGTCAAGTCCTTGCCGCAGAGTCTATTTACATGATATTTTAGACAACTTGGCGTAGGCCAATACACATTCAAATACTGCGATAGGAGGCATAATATTATTTCAATTCCAACAGCGTGTGAAACTTCCCGCGCACCCCCGAAATACACCTACCCCGCTCAATCACGTGTGAAACTTCCCGCGCACCCCCGAAATACACGTACCTCGCTCAATCGCCTGTGAAACTTCCCGCGCACCCCTGAAATACACATACCCCGCTCAATCGCGTGTGAAACTTCCCGCGCACCCCCGAAATACACGTACCCCGCTCAATCGCGTGTGAAACTTCCCGCGCACCCCCGAAATACACGTACCCCACTCAATCACTTGTGGAACTTCCTGCCCACCCCCGAAATACATGTGCCCCGCTCTCACAGGCCCAGTCGCAGTATGGGACATTCATCATTGCTGTATATTGCCACTTTTGTAATGCGCAGGGACGCTACCGCCTGCCTTCGTGTGGGGGACGCGTTTCGGCTTGTGCGTGTCTTTGGCTGTGCGCGGCTTTGCCCTATGAATACGTGTGGTTCAAGTGCGTGTGGGCGTTCCGTCTGCTTCCCTTCAGTACATCCCCAGTTACGCCCTTATTTTCGCGCGTTGTTCCCCATTCCGTGCGTTACGCCCCGTGTTCCGCCCACTTTCTGGTGTATGCACCGAGGTTGTGCGCTTTCACTGTGCGCGTCGCGCACGCCGTTCGGGATGTTGCAGTGACGTGTGCGCCATGCACGGGTTTGGCGCACATCCCGAGGAAAATGCGCGCAGGGACTTCCATAAATCACACATGTGCGCGTGCGCCTGTTTTTTCGCGCTTGCACCTGCTTGCACCAAGATTTTCGGCGCACGTTTGTTCCATGAATCGGCCCCTTAGAGACATTATTATTCAACAACAATTTTAGTAAGGTGGTGACACTTTGTTAGCTTGAATTTCATCCCCCTGCACCAATAACCTTTCCATAGACTCAATTCCATCACAAAGGGGTAATGAGGTGTGTAGAGTCACAACATCTAGTGTGAACAAAACAGATCATGATCACTGCCAAATGACACCCTTTCCAATGAGCTTAAACAATGGCATGCATCCTTGACATATGTTGAGTGTGTCTGTATTAGAAACTCTCATCTACATATGTTCAAAAGGTTCCAGAATACTACATGTTGACAGAATAATTGGACAACCTGATGGATTATGTAGACTTTTATGGATTTTTGTTAACATGGTAAAGACCTGTGTCATAGGATGTTCTTGGCATGTGCTCACAGTGTTTGTGCTCAGTGCAATGTGCATAGTTAGGGCAGAAATGTGAACAAATATGTTTCTTTGTGAACTGTTTGTTGTTTACAGACATGCCTATTTTGTTAGCGCACATTGTGTTGGGTTTGAAAAGAAAGATTTGCATACTAGCCCTACAGTGTTGATTAGGGATAGACAAAACAGACAAAATGCTCCCCCACCCTGAGAAATGTGTGAACTTTGCGCAACATTGGTCCACTTTGCAAATTTCACCTGTGGGGAGAAAAGTAGCTATTTGGGGTGTTTTTTACCTGAAATTTCAGTGTTTATCCAAACTTTTGTTTTTTTCTGCTTGAAATGTCACCCTATTAGAGGGCTGCAGAACGTGTTGGTTTCCTAGTTGCCTGAAATATGAAATTTCAGGTAAAACAAATGATATTTCAGGCAAAACAGCAGAATTCACCTAAAACTGGTGAATCGTGGAAACATCTGTTTTGCAAGGGAAACAGAATTTGAGGTGATTTTTGCCAATTGTGTTTCTCTGCTGCTCACTGTTCCCTTGTGGCACTGTTTCAGGGCTTGCAGGGTTTCATGCAAAGCAGACAGTCTGACACAAATGTACTATACACAGAGAACATCTAGGTTCTGTCTCCTAAATAGTGAACATAACGGATCAACCAGGTTGCTTTTAGTTTTGCTATTAGGAGATACTTAAGCTCCACTATAAGACAATACTATGACATTGGAGTACAGCTTGGAGGGAGATGACATGTGAGGAGGGATGCAGAACTTGTCGGTGTTGGATTTTTGCCCAGTGATTGACCACCTATGAACACTCTAAACCTTGTGCCCCTTTCCCATCGAATACACATCCTCCTGGGATAACTTCCAGCTATTTTTTATCAAGCAATAACAACAAATGTTGTCCAGAAAGTCTTTTTTCTAAGACAGTGGTAAGCAAACTTTTTTATGCTGGGCCCTCCTTCCATAAAAATAGTGTTATCAAGCCCCCCTTTAGTAGCCCCCTCAGGTAACATGGTAGATTATATATTACATAAAAAGCAGTCACTGTACTCCCTTTCTGAAGAGCCTTGTGCCCACTATGAGAAACCTGAAGGTGTCTCACATACTCTTGCCCGGGGATCTTTCATCCAGGTGGCTACGACACGGCCATCGCTATTGGATCCAGAACCTGGGGCTGGACCAGGGAGGGAGGATAACCTGGATGGGGGTCCTCGGGGAATGGAAGTGGGACACCGACGGGTGAGATGCAGTATTCCTCTTCTTCTAACACCTTTTCCCTACCCTTTCCCGTAGGATATTCAAACACTCTACCCCCCCTTTTCTAACACAAACACTTTCACACACCACAAAAGACAACGGACAAACACCCAAGCCGTCTATTTGACATCTCCCACCACAAGGGTCAGGCAAAGACAGGCAATTGACCAGAATCACACAAACCTGACTGCCCTTTCCCTTCCCCATAGGGAAAAATGTTGGCGCAAGAGAGCACAATACGAGAAAGGCAGATTGCACGACGAGGCAGCTATCCAGACACAGCAGTTCAAGAGGAGGAGAAAGGTGGTGAGAGCAGAAAGGCTGACAAGGAGAGAAGCAACCTTGCCCCTTCCAACCCTGACCTGCACAACGTTTGGTGAAGGAATCGTAAGACTGCAAACAATATCCCATGTGTTTTGCAGCAGATATCAACGGTACACAGAGCGTGTCTACGCTGAGAAGCAGGACAGAGAGAGATACGTGCTACCGTGGTGCAGGCCTTGACTCCCAATATGAAGAAAGCCAAGCTGTTCATCAGAGCCGGTGATTCGAGGTGAGAACCGATAAAGAAACTGAACTGTGTTGAACAAAAGTAGCAAACGGCTGATTCCCGAAAGTACAAAGAACTGTTAATGTGAAAGGGGAAAGCCAGCTGCAGAGGAGCCAGGCTCCACGTGAGTGCTCGTTCGAAAATCGCTGGGCGATTTCCTAATTGTTGAAACTACTGTTACCAGAAGGCCTTGGGACAGGCGAGACGATGTTCAAAGTGGATCTACAGGGGTCTAGTAAAATCCCCTGTACAGTTGAAAGTCTTTGAATCGTAGATGATCGTAAAACTAACGGAAGTGAATCCCACATCATAAGAAAGTGGAAAGAACAGTGTGTTGACAAGAGTGAACCCGGCAGAGGGTTTTCCACAGTGAACTGTTTAAGACATTAAGATTTGTTAATATCACAAAGTAGATTGTGTAGAAAAGCCACAGTGAACCCGACGGAGGGAGGCAAACAGTTGAGAAGGATCTGCGCCCGGGGATACAGGGGTGAGAAATCATCACCCCAACAGCACGTGAATGCAACTGGGAAGTCGTTTTTGAATACAAGCCAGAGTGAACCCAACAGAGGGAGGCAAATATTTGAGAGGGGTCTGAGGCCCAGAAGAGGGTTACCCAGGGGTGAAGGATCATCACCTCAAGCGCAAACGAAAAAGGAACTTTTTGTTTATTAATTTGGAATCCATCAGGCCATCAGATGCAGGAAAGCTAACCTCCGAAGGCCCTGATATCGCCAAGAACTGTTTTGGATCTGAACCCGGAAGAGGAGGATCCGGGGGTGAAAAGTCATCACCCAACGTTCCATTGCAATTGAACTTTTTGTAGTTATTTTGAGCACATCAGGTCCTCGATGGCAAGAAACTATTTACAGAGAAAGAGACTTGTCCATCAACGGTCCTGATAGCTAAAAACAGAACTGTCTTCTCGTGCTGGGGGAGCTCGAGCGTGTGCTGTGATCCAGATTCCTGCCTTGTCCTGTGCTCAAAACGTGGGAAAGGGAGACCACGATTACTGCATCCTGACTTATCATTGTACACTCCCTTTCTTTCCTATTCCACCGTCTTTTATATTTAGCAGGATTGGCAATAGGTTTTTCTTGGTATAGGCCTTTTTTAATTTCACCAGACATCACTAGGACGATCTTATTTAGATTTTATGGTCGACGCTTGCTCCCATCTTAGATTTGGTTTTAGGCTTGGCGTGTTTCCACCCTACCTATACAGTTTAGTTAACACCCTTGAACTGTGATCATGTGTGTCTGTTGATTCTTGATGCCATGCCATCCTTACACAACCAACATCCTTCGGGCCATAGCAAGGGGGCCAGCATCACGTTTTGAAGACCACTGTAAGAGGCCAGCTGACAGCGATTGGCATAATTGCAGCTGAAAAAATGTCCCATGTCAAATAAAAATGTTTTAACCATCCCTGCCCTCAGCCACTTGATGTATATGTGTTCCTTGTACTGAAGTCCTCTTATGCACAAGCATTGACAACACCAACAGTTGTGGCTTGTAATGTAATATAATGTAATTTGTCATGTGTATAGTGCCTTTTCCTATTAGTGTGGCCTCAAAGCGCTGCAGGTGAACCCTCTCGTTTGTGTATAGGAATAAGACATTGGCCGGGCACTGCTGTCACATGCCCAGGTAATCACACCATTTTAAAGCTGATGCCACGTTATAGTCGTGTAGAATCATGAGGGCAGTGCCTGTCAGGTGACTATCCCATGCCTCCAGAAGAGCCAAAGCGGTTGGCTTTGCCATTGCTGATGGGCAGTTTCCAATGGACAGCATGGTTGTGTGCACAGGCGGTGCCGCCCGGCAGTGACTTGCCCTAGACAGAGCCGGAGACCAATCTCGGGTCGATCCGCTTGCAATGACCGCATCCGTCACTATATCAGGCGGCCTCAGCTAGTGGCTGGCTCCCGCAGGAGCCTCCCTCCCCCTGCCCCGGTGTGCATAACAGCCCTGTCAGCTCCCTGCTCAGCGCTGCGTCATTGCCGGTAATGCCCTGGGCTCTCCAATCTGCATTCCTGCCCCCCCCCTCCATGACCTCCCACACCATGCTGGCCGCAGATGCATCAGCCACGCAAGGCCTCCTCAGCCCTGAGACAGGCTGGCCTTGATGAACTCACGGAATCCGACACACAAACTCGCAGAGGGGGGCGTGGCATCAAAACAACACGGCCTTGAAGATGGATGGCGGTGGCAGGGCTCTTGGTACACCCTCCTCTGTCATTCACACAGGGGCAAGAGGCCAGTCCAGCCGGTTCCCAGGGACAGGAGCCGGCTCTGAAGAAACCAGCCCCCACCTTCAGTGCAATAACTCTTCGCATTACTATGAATGTTATTGGGCCGTAACTGCACTGGCTACCTGGACACCCTCTGATCTTGGGCCCAGGTTCCTCCCCCGCCAGCGTCACACACCTGCACTGCCCACCCGGCAAACCCCGCACTTGACGACTGTTTCTGTATCCCTGCAGTCCCACTAGCAGCCCTTGACACCTGATGTCTGCACTTATCCGTGCACTTGCCACATGCTGGCCGTTACCTTACTTATTGTTATCATCGTTGCTATGTACTGCACTGTCCCTCGCCCCTCCCCCCTCCTCCGCACTTGCGCTATCTGAATGACACCTGGCCCAGTAGGGTTGTTGTCCATCCTCCCTCTGTTCCCCCTCCCTTGCCTCGTCGCGCCTTGAAACACTTGTGTATAGGCGCGTTATAAATGCCATATCTTCGCTATATTGTGCCTGAAGGTGCATTGCTACCCATGTCATGTGTTGTGATAATAGACGCGTTCCTGGCTCCCAATGTAAGGGCACTAAGTTATCAACCTTGCAATGATGAAACACCGACCGGCTCTAATGTCATGTGAGCTTGTGACTACAGACTGCTATTATTATCCTGACCTCTGTTTCCACCATTGAAACGCACCAAAATTAGAACTCCATCGGAGTGTGATCGTTTCACTTAGAAATGCGTTCACATCCCCACATTGCTTCCCAAGTAACAGACTCCGTTCTGGTTGTAATTTGGTATTTACGAAGCTTACCACACTCGGAGGTTTCTAAGCGCGGCCCGGGCATTCAAACCTGTGTTGTTTCATGTCGTCTTACTACCAAGGCAAGCGCGTTGCCCCTGAGCTATCCGCCCGGTTCAGCCCGTTTGTCGAGCTTGTGAGAAGAACGCATTTCCGGATCACCTACTTCACTGCCCGAGTGTTTGGGTCAAAGCTCCCTGATTGAGCCGACGTTTGAACTATGAAATATTATGCTATGGGATCATTTGCAAAACCCATGACAGTCTCCAATCAAACTAGCGCCTCATTATAACTGGACTAGCGCTACATCACGAATATCTTTGGAAACAGATGTGCACCCAGGCAGTGCACATAAAACAAGCATTGGCAAAGCTAACAATGTTGGCTTGTGCGTAAGCATAGAAGGGCCATTTTCCAGGCACTGTCATAAAGGAACCATCCCATGGGATGGCAACAACTGTAACATTGTGTGAATACCCTAGCCATATTATACCAGTGCCTGACAAAAGCCTATCTAATACCTATATACAAAACAGAAACGTTGACTGTGTCAATGACTGTTTTTGGCAGGACTTCAGTGCAAGTAACACATGTCAGGACACACATTTTGAGTGTAAATATATATATGGTACTTTCTGATAGAGATCCCAGAAGGAAGTGTTTCTGTGAAGGAGGGGCAAGCAGCCAGTGTATGACTTGGCATGGTCTCTGGCAGTCAATGGGTGGTAAAGACCTCTGCCCCTCATACATTGTGTTCCTCTTTAGAGCCCAGCTCTATCCTTTCTGTACTTCAATTCACTAGTTATGGTTAGTAGCAATTCAACCAACATGTGATACCCACTCATCCATACACCGAGCCAATCTGCCCAATATCCAAAACAAAAATCCAACTAACTCAAATCCATCTACCCAGTCTAACCTAACCACGCCTGCACATTCAACCATCCACCTAACCGACAACGTGCATCCATCTTTTGTCAATCCAACGTCAACCCACCGACAAGTCCATCCATATGCATGTCAATCAATCTATCCATCCATTCATCCAGCCATCCGTCCATCTACCTGTCTGCCTGTTCCTACCTTCCCGCAACCATCATTCCCTCCAACCATCCACCCAACCCACCCATCCACACACCCACCGACCCACCCATCTGTGACAAATCAAATTCCAGGGTATCAGTGGTTCAGGGGTGAATATCAGTTTCTAAAGCACCAATCAGCTTGACAACTCTAATACACGAGAATGGATCAGAACAGATTGGAAAAAACAAGCATACAATTACAATTATAGACCTCCTTGTCCAATGTTGGTAACATGGCTGGAATGGCAGGCTTATCTCCAAAAAGTCATGGATGGTTGGTTAGTAGCAACACAGTGAAAAAAAACAATACTAATCGAATGATAAAAGGGACTGTCCAGTCAAGGTTGTATCAAAACTGTCTATTTATATCACAACAGACAGTTCTAACAACACTGTGAACTACAGCCCACCCTGTAAAGGAATGCAGAGGACAGCCAGTTTCAAGAAGTAAAAAGGATGCACTCTGGATACTGAAATGAGGGTAGTCAGTATGCTTAATAACCACAACAGTTTGTTAAGGTTTCTTGGCTTCAGCACAAAGATGGAAAAATGTCTTAAAATGTCTTTCAGGGCCTTATGGGAAGGACCAGGGGTACAGAACCACAATGTATCTTTTGCTGTTGGCCCTGGTACTCAAAAGGGTTGGTTCGGCTTCAGGGCACCTTGCAGGCTTCTGTGACAGAGTTTGAGATGGGAGACAGCTGCGAGTATCATGCGGCAGACAGTTTGGAAACCTAAGCTAGACAAACGGGTGCAGGGTGTCATACACAATGGTTCGGGGTCAGAAATCGTTGTCTCAGTGCGATCGGCAGTTCTGAGGAACTGGTCAAGACGTCTTGGGTTTCTTCAAGCAACTGCTACTTTAAAACTTTCAACATTGCAGTCAGTTGTGGATCGAGGAACTCGACTATCTCTAAAATGTGCTTTAAGGCAGACAGCTGTTTATGCTTGTCGAGGCGCTACTCCCAGCTTTTTCAAAGGCTTGTGACGTCCTTTAAGGCAGATGGCCAAACGCTGAGGAGTGTGTTGCAGACAGCTGCTTTGTCGTTGGTTGTAGGTTAGGAGACCTCCTTGCACTCCCTACCCACAAAGGTTGCTGCAGAGCCTAGCAGGGTACGCTGTGTGCTGGTGGAATAATGGTTATGGATCTGCTGGAGGGTCCTCTGGATTCGGTATCTCCCTCTGTTCCCTTGGAGATGTTTAGTGGAGGGGTCTTGCTTCCCTCTTTGGGCATCCTGGCCTTCCTTCACTGGCAGAAGATGTAAGGCTGCTTGTTCTTTCAGCCAGGATGCAAGGCTGAGTTCTTCTTTATTACTTCTGGTGAAGTCTTCAGATGATCTGCCAAAAAAGGGGTTTGGCCCTCTGTTAAAGCCAAGCGGGCCACAGTGATTGGTGTAGGCTAAGTCTACCTTAATTAAACATAAGCAGGTCCCTACCAACCATCTTCTGTATGTGTGAGGTCATAATCAGAGTACTTTGCAACAGGGAAGGTAAAGGGGTGAAAACAGGAATAGGATGTGCCTCAGAACTAATATGGCAGAACCCTTCTCTCAACAGAATGAGCTCTGGGCCCACTCCCTGGAGCTACTAAGTTCTACCCATCTTCCTGTCTGTTGTGTTCAAAGAATCTTGCTGGTTAATTGTCCTCCCTGTGTGGGCCCTGTTAAAGCGGCAGTTCTCCCTTGAATGTGTGGCGAGACCAGACTCTCTGGCTCCTCATACCTTATGAATGGGGTCTACCTAGCGGGGTGGCCTACTGTAATCAACAGACCCAGACATGACAGTTCACTGCCATTGAGATTGAGAGACGGGAGTTGGCATCAGGTTGACACAGTTTAGTATGAAAGGTTGTTTGGTTTCCTGCTTCCTTGATTATCCTCTACAGCCAGGCCACCTGTGAACCTGTTTGAAGTACCCCTTGTTGGTATAATAATTGCTGCCACCGGCTGCTTGGTCTAACAAAAGAGCAGGGTGGTTCCATGGAGTCCTTGTCAGTTAATCAGGCTGACCATGACAGGTGGAAGGTTGGCCCTCCCCCTTCCAGGAGATGACATTGTGTACTCCTGTCTGTCACATACCAACTAAATATGACAGGGGCAGACAATGCCTGTAGGCATTGTCCAGCCTGGAGTACATGGGTCTATGATTTTGTCATGTGTGAGCATAGGAAAATATGTGTGGATTAGTCCCCCACATTTTGCTGAGGTTGGTCTACCATCACTCCATTTAATTAAACATTTCAAAAAAGCCCCGGTGA
This sequence comes from Ambystoma mexicanum, assembly GCF_040938575.1. Lineage (NCBI taxonomy): Eukaryota > Metazoa > Chordata > Amphibia > Caudata > Ambystomatidae > Ambystoma > Ambystoma mexicanum. The sequence goes on along the minus strand of NC_090931.1, from coordinate 46,628,305 downwards.
GCACATGCCCACCCTGTGGATGGTCGAATTCCTCACAAACCCACAAATCTGTCCATCCAGTTCACGTTTGTGTGCCCTTCCAAATTCCATTTTACCCATTTAGCTATCGCCCTGTACATACAGTACCAATAGTGCGTACACCAATCCTTCCATCTTTCACCCACTCTTTCTGTATATCCGTCATGCATCCATCGTGCAGACTTTCAGTTAATCGATAGCCAATGCATTCAGCGTCTCCATGGTTACTCCTCTGCAAGATTCAAATGATTGTTTAACTATGCTGTGCATGGAAAAAGAGCTCACACCGGTGCTGCGTCTGCACATGAACTGCTTGTTTTCCAAATAGTGTTTTTTTTTACGATTTGTTCCTAATCTTCTAGTCCTGCTTTCTGAAATGTGCCAGCTGCTATGGGCGCCAGGCGGCCACAAAGGAAGCAATTACAGAAACTAATTCATTGTTCGTTAGGAGGCGGCCTACTGTTACTCTTTACAAAAGCCTTTGGAATCAGTTTTCAATCGTGTGTTTTTTTTGTAAAATATCTTTATTTGCCTTTGTTATGAATTCTGAGCCCAGCTGTAAGCAGGCGTTTCGCCTAAGCCGGCAACAGTTGAGTCAGACACTGTCTGGACCACAACTCATACTTTCCCCTCAATCGCACATATCGCACGACACAAGCTATGTCGCACATACCTGCTGATCATGTGTGAGGAATTTCACCATACTCATGGTGGGCCTGGGCTTTTATGAAATGTTTAAATAAATGAAAATGATGGTAGAGCAACCTCAGAAAAATGTGTGGGGCCAATCCACACACATTTCCCTATGCTCATACCACAACAAAAACATAGACTTTTGTACTCCGGCATGGGCACAGCCTACAGGCACAGTCTGCCCTGTGATATGTAGTTGGAATGTGACAGCAGAGGAGGGCACAGCATCATGCTCAGAAAGGGGAGGGCCAACCTGCTCCAGCCATAGCCAGCCTGATAACTGATAAAGGATCCATGGAACCACTCTGCTCTTTTGTTGGGCCCTGCAGCTGGTGGCAGAGATTTACATACCACCACAGGGTACTTCAAACAGTCCCCCAAGGGAGCTGGCTGCAGACTGTCATGTCTGAGCCTATTGTTTACAATAGGCCCCCCCAAAAAGGCCAAATGGAGAGTATGGACAAATGGCTGTGAACTACTGCACGCCGTAACTGCACCCTTCTCCCAGTATAGTCCCTGGGCTCCCCCTCCTCACCCCATCACAGACTCTGGACTCTTCCCACACTGCACCCACCACAACCCCAGCGCTCCCCCCCCATCCTGCTACCACCACATCCCTGGGCTCCCCAAACACTGTTCCCAACACAGCCCGAGGGCTATTGGGAGCTGGTGAGTTTTTTAAGTGGAGGGGCATAAATATTTCCCACAACAATGCCATAGCGTCCGAGCGCAGCGAGGGAGCCTGAACCAATCAATGGGGGTTCATGAGGGTTTTTCCGCCCCTGACCCTGAATTTCTTTTTTTAATTATGGGTTAAAAGGTTGCATTTTAGAGCGAACTTTAAAAATAAAATGGTTGAAAAGCAAAACAGTGTGCAATTTGTGCTGGGGGGCCAAGGGGTAAAGCATGGTATTTTTGACTGGACATCTATGATAGATATCCAGTAAAATAAAATACCATCCCTGTCCCCTGGGCTTTACAGCGCCTCAGAAGGAGAGGTGATTTTGGCAGGTGGGTAGGGGGATTGTGCAACAAAGGCATTTTTAAAATGCCTTTGTTGTACAACCCTCCTTCCCCCCTCCACCCACCACTCACCAAAATCAGCTCAACGGACCAAAACAAACATACGCACACATTCACACAGCAATCACTCTATCATTCATATGAGCACCCATCACCATACACCCACTCATAACACAAGCATACACGCATCCATTTGCATATTTAAATAAAAAATAATTAAACATAAACGTACCTTCTCCAGAGGCCTGCGTGTGGGTGCTGAAATGCCACTCTCCAGGTTGCTCTGCCCATATGTGCGAGGAGGCTCAGGAACTCCCCCTCACACATACAAACATGCAGTGCTCCAGCCAGCATTTCCAATGAGCTGTGCAAGGCTGGCAAAGCAAAACGCCCCCAGCGTCGCATGGCTCAGTGAGCACCCAGCGCCGCATCGCTCAGTGAGCATGTCGGCTCGGGAATGAACTGTCAAAGGGAAACAGTGTTTCCCATGGAACAGTTCAGCCAGCCCAGGAGCACTCCCTCAGCTGGAAAAAGCAGCTGAGGGAGTGCTCAGTGTTTCACTGGGCTGGCTCCATGGCTCCTCCATGATGGCTGAGGGTGCCACTGGGAGGACGCCCCCCTTGCCCATTATGGAAGAGCCGCCAGGCTCGGACTGGCCAATAGGATAATAGGGCAATGCCTGTACCAAAATGCAAAATGCTAGTGTAGGCCAGTCAAAATGGGCTACTTTTAGGGCCAATGTGGGCCAGTTTGATTAATTAATTTACTATGCAGCCAGTAGTTTTGAGCATTGTTGCTGAATAAATATTCTTTAAATATCACAACTTGCTTAAATTTTAACAGAAAACACCCCCTTGGGTATTAATCAAACAGACTGTGACTAAAGGAATGAATATCCATTTGAAACTGCGGGACACTTTTTCATTGGTGCCTGAGAAAGTTTTATGGTACAGTCTGACCATGTGATACGCCCCTGCCCATTTCCTCCAATCAAAAAACAAATACCAATGTTTTTCTGTTTTATATTTCATGCTGGGGCATGCCCCACAGTTTGAAGACCTCTGCGCTAGGGGACCCCATTCATAACATAATAACACTAGAATGTGGTTTGGCCTCTCAGCATCTTAAAGAGAGACCTGCAGCTTTAATCAGGGATCACACAGGGGGGTCCGTTAACTAGACAGACTATTTTATCAGAACAAACAGGCAGATGTGTGGGATTTAGAAGCACATGGGAGTGAGCCCAAAGCTCATTCTGTTGAGAGTAGGTTTCGGCTGTCGTGGTTCTGGGCCCCCGGTTTCTGTTTCAACCCTTTTCCTTTTCCTTTTCCTGTTGCAAATCACTCTGGTTATGACCTCATGCACATAGAACATTGTTGGTAGGGACTCCAGGATTGATTCATTAAGGGAGGCTTAGCCTACACTAATCCCAGTGGTCCATGTGGCTTTAAAAGAGGACCAAACCCATATTTTGACAGATCATCTGAAGACTTCACCACAAGTAACAAAGAATAACTGAACCTTGGTCCCTGGCTCAAGGTACAGTCTGCCTTACATCTTCTGCCAGTGAGGGAAGGCCAGCATATCCACAAAGAGAAGCAATATTCTTCCTCTAAACTTCTCCCAGAGAACACAGGGATATAAAGAACTCAGAGGACCAATCCAGCAACTCCAGAACCGGTACACAGCCAGCACACAGTGTGCCCTGCCAGGTTCTGCAAGCTTCCTCAGTGGGAAGTGCTAGAAGGTCTCTGAACCTAACATCAAGGACAAGGATGCTACCTGCAACATACTCCTCACCTTTTGGCTGTCTGCATTAAAGGATGACACAAGCCCATTGAAGAAGCCGGGAAGTGCCTCGAGACGCACCTACCGCTGTTCTCCTGCAAAGGACATTTTTTCAAGGCAGTCAAGTTCCTTGATTCGCAAACCGACTGCAACGCTGACTGTTTTGAAGCCAGAGTCGGTGAAAGAAACCTGAGGCGTCTCGACTAATGCTTCTGAATCGCCAACCAGCACTGAGACAAAGATTTCTGACCCCGAGCCACCATGTATGCCAGCCTGCAGCCGTTCATCCAGCGACGCTCTCCGAACCATCATGCCGCCTGAAACCTGCAGCTGACTGCCATCTCAAACTCTGTCACAGAGGCCAACAAAGCGCCTAGAATCCTACTCAACACTATCGAGAATTTAGAACACTAACAGCAAAATGTACATTGTGGTTCTGTCCCACTGGTCCTTCCCAGAAGTCCCCTAGAGGCATTTTCAGACCATTTGCTCCCTTTGTGCTGAAGTCAAGAAACCTTAACAAACGGTTGTGGTTATTAACCATACCAACTACCCTCCTGTCCATATCCTGAGTGCATCCCCTTTCCTTCTTGAAATGGTCTATCCTCTGTGTCCTTTACAGGGTGGGTTGTATTGTACAGTGTGCGAGAACTGCCTGTAGTGATAATAATAAAGTAGATATGTTTATACAACATTGACTGTACACTCCTGTTATCATTGGGTAATAATTGTATTTTCACAGTGTTGCAACTAACCAACAATCCACAACCTTTCAGAGATAAGCCTGCCGTTCCGTTCTAGTTACCAAAATTAGACATGGAGGTTTATAATTTACTTGTTATTTCAATCTATCTGCCTACTGTAAACACATGTACCAGACTTGACAGCACACTATCATTGATAACTTCAGGGTGGGCATTGGCTTCCTGTTGACACAGTGCATATGAAAATGGTGTCAGTGTTTCCTGACTCGGGAGGATAGCTCAGGGGCAACGTGCTTGCATTGGAAGCAAGACGACATTTGATCCCCGGGACCGCACTTAGAAACCTATGGGTATTAAGTGTGTTATAAATAACCTACCATATCATATCCTTTGTTTAGCCTCTGCAAGCAGGCCCCATGTGGGCCTGTTTGAGGTATACTCTATTAGTATATTAGTTACATTAATTGCTGCCACTATTTGCAGAGGTTAAACAAAGGGACATGGTGGATCCATGGAGCCTTTGATAGTTAATTAGGCTGGCCATGGCAGGAGGAAGGTTTTGCAACCCCGCCCACACACTTCTAAGATGCATTGTGTTCTCCACCTGTCAGATTCAAACTAAATATGACAGGGGGACTGTGCCTGTATGCTGTGTCCGCCCAGAGTACACATGTCTATGTGTATGTCGTGCGGTGAGCATTGGAAAATGTCTGCAGATTAGCCCCACACATTTTTCAGGGTTTGATTTGCCATCATTCAATTTCATATCCAATTTTTAAAAAAGCCCAGATGAGCACACACCCACTGTGCGGATGGTCGAATTCCTCACAGGTCCACTCAGAGGGTGAATGCTTTTCGATGAAAGGGTCTGAAGACCTCACTCACCTGTAATGGTGGGCTGCCTACAGCGACGGGCACAAGGTGGGATACTCATGGGGGAAGTATATTGCTGTCACAATGTGCGTTGAGCTCTCCAGACATCTCCAGTACTGGCTATACGTGGACTCTGGAGCAGGTCTCTCTAGCCATACTCTGAGTTCCATTGCTGAATGAGTATAGAGCATGAGCACGCCCTCAAGGCACCATTGATGTCTCCTCCTGACAGGTCAATAGTTGAATGTACATGGATTCCAACCATCCCTCTAAACTATGCATCACTTCCCTATTATCAGCATTACAAACTCACATACTCATTCTTTCTTGATTACACTGTCACATGAGTCCTCAACTACTCATCCTATACAGTATATTTTCTCTATCAACAGACTTTCTGTCCAAATCTACCTCTCCGACTTTACTTGAAAAGCCCGTAGGCAGTATTTATGCCATGCACTGCAAGTTAAACAGGTGCCTCTCTTGAGGGACCAGCTGGCATCAAAGACCTCTCCAGAGAGCGGCAAAAGTCCCTCTGCCTCCTAGAAACCCAGGGCTGTTCTTTGCCATTCCACTGTGTGACGAGGGGCCCAGTCAGCCAGGCTGGGCCAGTGTTGAGCCCCCATTCCATGAGGATGGAAATATGAGGATTGGAACAGAGAACCTATAGCTTGTTGCGACTGCACTATGGTGACAGTGCCCCACTGCCAGGCACAGCACACACAGGCCCTACTTGCCAGAACACTCGCATATTCTCCCTAGCAACCCACGTCCCCATCACCTGAGCACCAGCGTGGGTCGGGTGTAGAGCAATCACTCTACTCCAGAAAGCCCCCGCCACTCTACCTTATCTTTCCTTAAAGTAAACTGCCATAGACTCACACCATGCACACCTAGAGAGATTTGACTACCACGCTAAATCCATTTGAGGCTGGACTGTAAATGTTGTCCTGCATAACATACTAACATACTTACCAATGTTAACTTGTGCCACTGCCAGAGACAATGACGAAGATTAACCAGCCTCACACTAAGACAGGTGCAACAATTTTATTTATTTATTTATTCATGCATTTATTTATTTATTTATTTATTTGGATTTGTATAGCGCTGAAAGCAATCTTACTTGTTACAGGTGTACATGCAGTATATATAGATACAGTGCAGAACGTTTTTTGCATATTTACTTACATTTGTGCTTATTTACATACAGTTGTGAAGATACAGTAGGATGGGTAAGGTGGGGTGGAGTTTATTAAACAGCGTGGTTTTGAGTACTTTGCGGAAGGCGTGGTTTGAGTTTTCGTTCCTTAGCGCGGTAGGGAGTGCGTTCCAGTTTTTGGGTGCTAAGTGTTGAAAGCTAGACCCACCGGCTTTGCTTCTTTTGAATGTGGGTACATAGGTCTGGTTCGTCAAGTGTGGCCTAGTGGGTATGGTGGATGTGTTAATCTGAATCATCTTTCAGAAAGATAGGGGGGAGCCTTGGCGGAAAGGCATCTGTGGGTGATGGCCATGGATTTGAATAGTATCCGTTCTTTTATTGGTAACCAGTGGGCTTCTTTTCTGGCTAGGGTGATGTGCTCCCTTTTAGGGATGCTTAGGGCTGCTCTTAGAGCATTGTTTTGTGTGACTTGCATTTTTTTTTAGGTTTTGTGCAGACGTGCCGAGGAAGAGAACGTTGAATAGTCCAGTTTGGTACCTACTGTGGCTCTGGCTACGGCCAGGCAGTTTTTAGTAGGATAGGAAGGGTTTGTTACCAAGAGCCACACTTAGATGGAATCATGAATGATATCATGTCCCACACATAGATAGAATTGTAAATGATAGCATGTACCTCATCTAGACAGAATAATGACTGGTAGCAAATAGCTCACTTAGCTGGTACTGTAAATCATAGAATTGCGAACGATAGCATGTGCCACACCTGAAAGAAATTGTGAATGATACCATATCCCGTACTTAGATAGACTTGTGAATGATATCTAGAGAGTGTGCCCGCCCTAATAATGTCACCATGCTAAAGTTGAATCTAATAAGTGTGCCCTAAGATTGTCACTGTGTCAATGTTAAATCTAGAAGATATTCCCAGCATCAATGTTTGTGCCCTAATAGCGTCATCTTAAAGTTGAAATTAGAAAGTGTGCCCGAATAGCGTCACTGTTTTAAACTTGAACTTAGAAAGCTTCCCCTAATTAGCGTCATTGTCTCAATGTTCAATCTAGAAGATATTCCAAACATCAATGTTTGTGCCCTAATAGCGTCATTATCTTAAACTTGAATCTAGAATGTGTGCCTTAATAGCGTCGATGTGTTAAAGCTGAACTTAGAAAGCGCGCCCTTATAGCATTATTAAACTCGCAGCAGATTGTGATTTCGTGTGATTGTTAGCATATCCCACTCTTGGTTGGAATTGTGAATGTTAGCACGTCCCACTCTTGGCTGAACGGTGAATGATGGCATATCCCACTCTTAGTTGGATTGTGATTGATGGCATATCCCACTCTTAGTTGGATTGTGATTGATGGCATATCCTACTCTTAGTTGGATTGTGATTGATGGCATATCCCACTCTTAGTTGGATTGTGATTGATGGCATATCCCACTCTTTGTTGGATTGTGATTGATGGCATATCCCACTCTTAGTTGGATTGTGATTGATGGCATGTCCCACTCTTAGTTGGATTGTGATTGATGGCATATCCTACTCTTAGTTGGATTGTGATTGATGGCATATCCCACTCTTAGTTGGATTGTGATTGATGGCATGTCCCACTCTTAGTTGGATTGTGATTGATGGCATATCCCACTCTTAGTTGGATTGTGATTGATGGCATGTCCCACTCTTAGTTGGATTGTGATTGATGGCATGTCCCACTCTTAGTTGGATTGTGATTGATGGCATATCCCACTCTTAGTTGGATTGTGATTGATGGCATATCCCACTCTTTGTTGGATTGTGATTGATGGCATGTCCCACTCTTAGTTGGATTGTGATTGATGGCATATCCCACTCTTAGTTGGATTGTGATTGATGGCATATCCCACTCTTTGTTGGATTGTGATTGATGGCATGTCCCACTCTTAGTTGGATTGTGATTGATGGCATGTCCCACTCTTAGTTGGATTGTGATTGATGGCATGTCCCACTCTTAGTTGGATTGTGATTGATGGCATATCCCACTCTTAGTTGGATTGTGATTGATGGCATGTCCCACTCTTAGTTGGATTGTGATTGATGGCATATCCCACTCTTAGTTGGATTGTGATTGATGGCATGTCCCACTCTTAGTTGGATTGTGATTGATGGCATGTCCCACTCTTAGTTGGATTGTGATTGATGGCATATCCCACTCTTAGTTGGATTGTGATTGATGGCATATCCTACTCTTAGTTGGATTGTGATTGATGGCATGTCCCACTCTTAGTTGGATTGTGATTGATGGCATATCCCACTCTTAGTTGGATTGTGATTGATGGCATATCCCACTCTTTGTTGGATTCTGATTGATGGCATGTCCCACTCTTAGTTGGATTGTGATTGATGGCATATCCCACGCCTGGTTGGAATTGTGATTGATGGCATATCCCACTCTTTGTTGGATTGTGATTGATGGCATATCCCACGCCTGGTTGGAATTGTGATTGATGGCATATCCCACTGTTAGTTGGATTGTGATTGATGGCATGTCCCACTCTTAGTTTAATTGAGAATGATAGCATGTGCCGCACTTAGACACAATTGTGAAAATTAGCATGTGCCCTAATAGCGTCACTGTGTTAAAAGTTACATTTAGTAGGTAGAGTGTGCCTAATTGCATACACTTCACTAATGACCACAATATCACACTACTATGCTTACTCTCTCCTATACACCACCATTCAAATAGAACACAGCAGTACTATGACACATTCGGTAAAGCTGTTCTCATACTAACATAGCCCATCAAACCACCCATCATCCTAATAGAACACAGCTAGCTAGCACACGCCGGCTAGCTTAGGCGTCTCCTCAGGCCTAACGCAGCCATAACTCAGTCTGGTTGTCAACCCTACAGACTAAACACATTCAACTGATCTCCTCAGAACCACATCTACCGCTAAGAAGCAGCTATCATGCAACAACCACACCGGCTGTGCACATACCTGGTGCACCCACACAATTTATGACTCTCTCTCTCTCAACTGACTTGAACTGTGGTTAACAAGGGTGTTCAACCTACCAATACCTTGAGATCATACCAATGGTAGAGAAGCTGCTATACAAATGCAAAATAACATAACATAACATAGGTATCAACTGAACTGCTCACGCCTTCATCTAAAGACCATTACACTTCACAAAAGCACGAAATGCAAGCGGCATCGCATCCAATGTTCTCTTAAGGGAAAAGAAAAAAACAGGCATTGGCAATGCTAATAGTTTGGGTTTTTGTGTAGGCATAACAAAGGCACATGCCAGGCACTGTTGCAGGGGTGTTAAATGCCCATTGATGGTAGCAGGTGCACAATGGTGTGAGTACCTAGGCATCTAACAGCAGTGCCTGGCAAAAGACCACTACAAACACACAGGCCAAAACTGCTGGCTTTGCAATGATTGTTTTTAACAGGACCTAAATAGAGGACATGCTTCGTACTTATAAACTGAGTGGGTGAAGGCCCACCTGGTTAAAAGATTGTGATTACACCAGTCGCATATTAACTAATTAGCTCTTGGAAGACTGCTTTGAAGAAAAAAAAAACACTGGCATACACCTTTGAGTGCAAAATGTGTTGGAAAGGCTTGTTTGAAGCGAGCCCAACAAGTTCCCATGAGGGGGTGTTTTGGGTAAGGAAGGGCACAAACTGGGCGGGAATGGCCAAATGAATTAGCATGGCCATGGGCAGACAATGGGTGGGCAAATAACCAAACAACACCTACAAGCTGTGTGTCCCTCCTCATATGCCTTTTCCCCCGTCTGTACTCTAATGCAAACGTGTTGGCTTATAGGTGGCACGACAGTGCCACATATTAGCCTAAACTAATGATAAGTGTTGTATCTCAATGTGCACGTGAAATAGGGCAGCAGCCTATCCCGCTCTGACCAACCTACTGCCCCCACTATTGAAAACAATGACAAATCCTGTCCTTTCATTTTTCTCATTTAACCTCATGGTAGTATTTTACATATACAATATTATGGGACTGATAACTAGTTTGGAGGTATTACACCCGGAAATACTGTGAGAGTCTCGTTCAGTAGGGCCCCCTTTTGTCACACCGTCCGATCCTGGTCCGATAGCGAGGGTCAACCTTCGATAATTCGGCATAAATCTTGAGGATCCCTATTCGGGCACCAACTGTGAAAACAAAATCAAAATATCGAGGCTGAGTATCCCAAAAGGAAATACACCGGACACGGGTTACAAAGGAACATACAAAGTACTTTAATTTATACTGAATTCAGTTACAAAGAACAGAACAAAATCAGATAGCTATCAGCCCTCAGTGCAACACAGCGAACTCCAGCATGGTTCAGTGTGTTCAGTGAGAGACACTGTACATTAGAATTCATGGCTCTTTAATACTATTTGTGAACACGATGTCCAACCCTACTTCGGGTTAATATTCCTCTAATACATTACTGATCTAGGGTTCATGCCGAGTTCGCATATCCACATGTAACTAGTTTGCCTTTAATACATACGTCAACAAGCCTACACGGCAACTGTGTATTCTTGGATTTCCCATGCAGTTCTTCTCTAACATTAATACAATGTAGTTAAACAAGTGTTCTACGTTCAGTATTTGAATACATTGTTCTTAACATATGCTCGTGGATTAGTTTCATTGAAGCGAGTAATTCTTTACACACAGGTCAACGAAGGACAAGGTCTCAGTTCACGACCTCAACAAGTGGCCTGCAGGCAAGTTACATATTAATTAGACACAGAGTTCAAGACGGCCATGTTGTATTTCGGAATGACATCATCCAGCATTTTAACTCACAGGGTGACTTTACAAAGGGAACCTAAAATGGCAGATTGACCTAAAATGGCGGCTTACATTGATTTTAAGGTCAGGACCTTGCAACACGGATTTCTTCGCAAGTGACTTACAAGAAGCTTGGCGTAGGCCAATATACATATATTCATTGCAATAGGAGGCACAATATAATTTCTCATTTGACAAACCCTTCTTTTGGCCTATGCCAAGTGCTAAACTACTTCGGATCTCCTTGCAAATAACTCCATGCATCATCATCCATGCACCCTGAATCGCTGTCGGAAATATCTATTGCCTTTAGGTCATTCGCTAGAATTTCTTTCAAAACATATTCTTTGGAAGTTTTATCTGGGGCATACACTTTATGTCCTATCATACCTATCGCTTGTGCGCAACATCCCCCTAGCATTGAACATATACTAGGTAGACACTGAATACAGCAACAAAGAAACAACAGAAATCCCAAAATAATCAGCAAGACCGAAAGTACCTTCCAACCCCAAGATCGCAAGAAGTCCCAGAACCAAGCGCTAAGATCCCAGTTTCCCTCGGGGATATGCACTTCTGAACTAAGGACGTGCAGATTCTGTATTGCCTTGAAGATGGTTGGGGAGGAATCTGGGACGAAAACACTGCAAGCGGACCCCACTAATTTACACTCTCCACCACGTTCAGCCAGAATGACATCTAATGCCATCCAGTTCTGAAGTGCTACTAGTCTTATCGCCTTCTGTTCTAATGTCATATCATGGAGTATGTCCATGGTCCGGTTGATGGTTCTCTCCAGTACTCTCGCTAGTCTTCTGATATCTTCGGAATTCGCTATCTGCCCCTAAAATGGCACAACTGATTTTGCTATATCTCACAAGATTTGTGCTGGAGTGTGACCATTCTCGTCCCGCCATGGACGAGCCTTTGAAACTTCTGTTGTACTAGCTATAAACACCCCAGTTAACAGGATACCTAAATAACAGGTTCCTTGCCAATCCCTGGGCAACCATGGAAATGCTACATTATCGCAGACAAAGTAGACAGGTTCGCCTACATACAAAGGTCTGTTTTCCCCAGTCAAATTTGCAACATTGGCACAACCTAGAAAATCTCCCATTGACTGAGTGCCATTCCTCTGTATGCAAAAAGAAACTGAATCGGGGCTATGGTTGACAGTATAAGAAGGAGACATGGCATCCTTATTGCCTATCGGAGCCATCTTAAAGGAAATCAAAGATTGGAAAGGACGAGACAGTCTATCAGAAGGCCTAGTAGAAGCAACGTTAGGTTTACTTCTGTTTGCGAAAAGTGAGCATCCCAGGGGAGTCAAAACACGTTTCTCAAAACTATTGAAATTAGAGCCGTCAAAGTTCCCTGAGATGCTATCATTCCAACGGCCAAAGAACAGTGCACTAAGAGAAGCATAGCAGCAGTTGTCAAAGGTAAAGGATGAATATACCAACCTAGCCCCTTATCCCCATGTTGCGGTAAATGTGAGCAGACCCAACAGTTAGACTTATTAAAAATGGCATGCGTAGAATTCATGATAAGCAGCAGAGTATTATTGTGTTACCTTTGTCTATGCTGGGAGTCCCTAGGGAACAGAGTATGCAAATGTACAAAGAGAATAGGAACAGTAGGTACACTTTCAGTCGGTAGCAAGGATTCTAAAGGATGCGTTTCCTCGAGGTACCACAATCCTAAAACAGTGACTATTATAAACCCAAATATTATTATAAAAACACAGCAATACGTTTTCGGGGCCCAGGTGCATTGTCCATTGTCCCGGTTGGTCACCCCATTATTTACAAGTCCCATACGAGCGGTAGCGGTGGCAGGCATTGTAGTCTTGAAACGGAAACCCCAATGTTCGTTGCTGGCGACCTCCCCGCCGCGCGACTTCTTAGTCCTTCCACAACCCTAGCCAACAGAATCCCCTTTCTCAAATTTGGGTAAAGACAAGCCCTCGATGATCCTTCACTTGTCTGAATGCACAGCCGAACCGTGCCAAAAGTCTATCAGATGTACAGCAAAACCATGCCGTAAGTCTATTTTCTTGGACGCAGATTGTACCTTGCTTTTCCCGGTACTGATTGATCCGGAAACAATGTGTCGTCACTTCCCGTTGGAGGCAACGTATCAGAGACAAGTGAAGATGCCGAATTTGAAACAGCAGTTTTCGGATGCAAAACTTTTGGAGAGTGTGGAGACAAAATGGCTGTTTCCCCAAGCCTCACAGGCTCAGAAAAATTCTCCGAAACACTCTCGGCGCTATTTACTGCTTTGGGATCATTGGTTGTAGCGTTAGCGAGGGGTTCTGGTTCTTCTGTATCGTGTGGCACAGGGTGAGGAAGTTTCTTGACGTGGGACTCGTGGATCCAATTCTTTCTTCCAGAAACCCGCACCGCTGTTTGGGTGACCAACAAGACTTGGAACGGGCCCCCCCAGTGAGGTGCAAGGCAGGAAGAGTGTTCAAATGCCTTGATGAGCACCCAACTTCCAGGCCGTATGCTGTGGCCCGGGCCCTCGTATCGCACAGGTAAAGCCTCTCACAGCTGGTGATAAATCAAATACAAGTTTTTAGTCAACTGGCTGCAATATCTGAAAATAATACATTTTCAACATCTCTTAACGATGTGCATTTAGGAAGGTTCCGGATATTGCCAGGTCTCCCCATTACCACCTCAAATGGAGAGAGCCCAGTCTTAGTTTGATGGTTGTACGCATGGATAATAACACGATCGGTAAGGCATCCGGCCATTTTAATTTAGTGCCGGCACACGTCTTAGCGAGCTTGTTCTTGATGATACCATTGTGTCTTTCTACTAGTCCGACACTCTGAGCATGTCTGGCCGAATGGAACCGTTTGTCGTTTTGCAATGCCGCACATATCTGCAGAATTACAGCAGCGACAAAATGTGGACCATTGTCCGACTAGAGGATTCTTGGTAGACGGACCGTGGGAAATACTGCTTTAGCATGGTTTTCGCAGTAGTCATGGCTGTAGCATCTTTGACGGGAAAGCCTCAAACCATTTGCTAAAAGCACAGGTGACCACAGCACGTATTTCATATTGTTGCACCGCTCCATTTCAATAAAATCAAAGTGCATAACTTCAAAGGGGACAGAGGGTGGCCCAAAACTTCCCCTTGGAGTTGCTGTCCCTTTTCCCACATGGTGTTGTAGGTAAATCATGCAATCCTGAACGTAGCGATGGGCAATTTTCGAAATGTTGTCATTTGCCCAAACTTCCTCTAACATTTTTGTTACTTTCTGGGCACATACATGCCTAGGACCATGGGCCATTATGACCATTATCATTATATACGTGTCAGGAAGTAGCCATTTCCCTTCAACTATGTCCACCCAATACCCGTCATCATCAAGTTTCCCCAAGCCTTCAACTGACCTCTTGGATTCTTCTAACGTGGCATCGGCTTGGATATCCCATACAGACCCAACACCCTCATCCATTGCATAAGCATTTACAGTCTCCCTTGAAACATACATCTCCGTAAGGGGATCGGTAGCAGTTTGTCCAGCTATCTGATCAGCGAAAGCATTCCCTTTCCCTATGTCATCTGTAATCTTTCGATGTGCTGCACATTTCATAACAACAAACTGAGTAGGGAGCGCAAGCGCTGAGAGTAGTTGTACTATTAGAGAGCCATGTTGGATTTTAGTTCCATGTGAAGTTAAGAACCCTTTCTCTGACCAAAGTCTCCCAAAGTTGTGGACCACCCCAAAGGCATACTGACTATCAGTATATATGTTTACTGCAAGCCCTTCAGAGAGTTCACAAGCTCGGGTCAATGCTATAATCTCTGTGGCCTGCGCAGAGTTATGCATGATTCTCTTGGTTTCCACGACCGTGCTCAATGTGGTGATTGCATAAGAAGCTGTGGATGTACCATCTGGAAGTTTGAAGCAGGAGCCATCACAAAACAGCTCTCCTTGCGGATTATCCAAAGGAGTGTCTTTCAAATCAATTCTACCCTTTGTCTCTTGTTCGGTAGTATACAGACAGTCATGTGACTCTTCATCGCCGCAAGAAGTACCTTGTGGGAAGGGTAGAAGTTCAGCCGGATTAAGAACACAACACCTCTTAATTTGAATGTGAGAAGCAAACAAGATCAATTCATATCTCGTCAACCATGCGGAGGTGAGGTGTTGTGTTTGGGTTCGGTTCAGTAGAACATCTACAGAGTGAGGCACCATCAGGGTTAGATCATGGCCTAGGACCATTCCCTCACTCTGTTTTACAGACGCAGCAGCAGCAGTGACAGCTCGCAAACATCTTAGCAAAGCGCATGCTACAGGATCAAGGGCGGAAGAAAAGTAACCGCACGGCCTATTCTTCCCTCAATGTTCCTGCGTTAATACAGCCAAAGCACATCCATCACATTCATGCACAAACAACACAAAGGCCTTTTCATAGTTTGGTGTGCCCAAAAACTGGTGCAGAGCATAATGCAGTCTTGATCAAGTCAAACGATTGCTGGTGTTCCACGTTCCACGGCAATGGTGAAGAAAGGCCCTTTTTTGTCAAAGCCAACATCGGTTTGATCACTAGTGAAAAATTTGGGATCCACAACCTACAGTAAGAAGCCATACCTATCAAGGCTCTAACTTCCTTCTGTGTATTTGGGAGAGACATGCCAGAAAAGTGTTTTATTCTTTCAGGTGTCAATCTTCTTCCCTCCTTTGACAGGAGATAGCCTAAATAGGCGACCTCCTGGCAACAATATTGAACATTTTTAAGCAAAGCTTTGTGACCATGCTTAGCTAGATGAATAAGCAATAACACAGTGCCCTCTTTACAGGCGCTCTCAGAATCAGCAGCTAAAAGCAAGTCATCAACATATTGAAGCAATGTACAAGTAGAGGGCAATTCAAGGGTATCAAGCTGTTCTTTCAAAGCCCTACTATAGATTCTAGGACTCTCTGTGTAACCTTGAGGTGCACGAGTAAATTTGAACGAGCGTCCCACTAAGGTGAACATGAACAAATATCTACTATCCTTGTGTATAGGAATACTAAAGAAAGCATTCTTTAGATCCACAACACTAAAGTAAGTAGCTGTAGCTGGAATCATGGTCAATATTGTCATCACATCAGGCACAATTGGAAATTGTGCAGCGACGACTTTATTAATGGCACATAAATCAATTATGAAACAGGATGGAATTGCATTGTCGCCTTTCTTGTACACGGGTAAAATCGGACTATTGCACAAACTTCCTGAAATTTCTTCAATCACCCCACAATGCACAAAATCGGAAACAATGCATTTCAAAGCTCCCTCGCCCTCAACTGAAATCTTATACTGGGGAATGCGTGGGAGCTCAATTCCGTGTTTCAAAACTATCTTAACAGGCTCAGTCTGTAAAACACCGACATCATTGTCGTCAACAGCCCATAAACTCTCTGGTACTTCAATTAATTATGACGGCAAAGGTCTAGTCAAGAATTGCGAGACAGAAAATTGCGGTGGTGAAATCGTCAAGCGCACTCCATCAGAAGAACAATAAATCACTGCATTTAATTCTTTTAACAGATTCAACCCCAGCAAGTTCTCTCCACAATTCGAAGTCAACAGAAATGGACAGTGGTCGTAAAGGGACCCAAAGAAATGGGTACCGGCTAAGAAACTGGACAAACAACTGGTGTTCCAGAAAACCCTACAGAAACATTGGTTTGGCCTGACAGTGGAATGTTTGGAACCCGCAAATGATCAATGGGACACTTCTGTGCTCCAGTGTCTATCAAAAACTGATGTTTCCTATTTCCCACCACCATTTAAACATTGGGACCTTTCTGATTGATGGGAATAGGTATAGGTTCCAAACCCTGCTTCGGGCAATCCAAGCGAAACAGAATATCATCAAAAGGAAGCTCTTCAGATAGATATGCAGCAGAAGGATGATCAAATATGCTCCTAGTATCCACACTGGGAGTCTGATTATCCTGTGAAAAAGGTTGCTGAGGATCCTGTGTAAACTCACCTCTACCAGGGCCCCCTACAACAGGGTGACCTATGGATCGTCTACCCATATTCCCAAATGTGTTGTTCGACCTTTGTCGAAGGTTGGGGCATTGTGTACGCCAATGACCCTCTTGACGACAATAGGCGCACTTGTTAATGTTCACAGGTCCCAAGGGCACATTCCCTTGCGGGACATACTGACCTCTAATCTGTGAACTACCCCCTTTGGGGCCTCTAACAATTTGCTGTAATAGCACTTTAGTCTTTTAATCACCTTTTGCATTTCTCGACTCTATCTTTTTCATTATTGACATGATTCTCGTTGTACTGAGCCATATGCAGTACTTCTGATTGGGACTTTGCCTGCCAAGCGCTCTCAGAAGACATCATTTGTGACTGGAGTCAGGCAGCAATCCACGCACAAATTTGTCCACCAATGACCTTTTCCCAGACTCTGTGCCTAAGTCTTGTCCGCTGAAATCTGAGAATACCTGTTCGAACGGATTAAAGAACTCAGTAGTACCTTCAGACTTCCCTTGGACACAGGCCGTAAATTTGTCCCAAATAATTATTTTCTCTGGAATTATGGTTTTCAATTTTGCAATGATTCTATCAGGCAAGGTTAGTATCACCTGGGGCGGTCTTTCACCAGCTGGCCTTTCTCCATTGAGTCTAGTTATATTCGCCCATGTATCTCCCAACCCTGGCACGTCGTCTATGGTTCTAACTTGTTTCCACAAATCTACGGGGAGGAGTACAGGAAATAACAAATCAATAGCACCTAAGGTGAATACTGAGGACTGCAAGACAGACTCTATTTCTTTATAGAATCCTGTCAGATTTTTTCCTAATATCAGGAATAGATTGCCTAATAGTATTCACTTCCTGTCTTGAGAACAGGACGTGAACAAACTGCGATACATAATGTGCAGGAATGTCCACAGCAACTATACCCCATGCAGCATCAGCCGCAATCTCAACCTTTGGGACAAATGTCGGAGGGCCCTCTCTCATAGGCAACTGAGAAGTAGGTGACTCTGAACACTGACTAAGCAA
Source organism: Ambystoma mexicanum (assembly GCF_040938575.1). Lineage (NCBI taxonomy): Eukaryota > Metazoa > Chordata > Amphibia > Caudata > Ambystomatidae > Ambystoma > Ambystoma mexicanum. The sequence goes on along the minus strand of NC_090931.1, from coordinate 46,610,190 downwards.
CAGAGCTAAGTCAAGCGCTAAAACAGTCGAAGAAGTGTCAAGTGAAAAAGCTCTCTTATAAATACTCAGTAACTCTGTGGGACAACTAATCTTTCTTTTTACACAATCATCCTGTAGGTACTCTATCATTACCTGTATCACTTTCCTCTGCATTTCTGGCGTATACTGACTATATGTGTCATATACTTCAACTGGAGTTATCGACATATCTGAAATCCATCTAAACGTGTCCTTCGTACATTTCGTACAAATTTGTGCTTCCTCTGATATCGATTTAAGACAAGGAATGAACCTTTTCTGTACATACATACTTTCCCCCTCATCATCCTCAACCTGTAACCTTTCCAACTCCTTTCTATACTCAAATAACCTCTCGACATGCTCATTTATTTTCTCCACAGTGTCTCTAGTAAATGCTAAAGTATTTAGATCCCTTAACCCTTGCGGGAGATCTGCATTATTTAATTTACCCCACATTATATATAAATGAATCCCTAAACCTTCAATAAAAACATTTTTCTCAGGAAAATTGTCCATATTACAAAGCGTGGCAAAAACATTAGCTTGATCATCCCTCTCCATACAATGCTTAGCCCATGCAATCAAATCACGTTTATTCTCTGGTGGTACAGTATTGCGAGTGACAACCTTCGACCCTGCACCTCTATCGACTACAAGTGGCTCAGGACCACTTGGAAGAGAGGGAGCAGGCAAATTCAATGGAGGTACTGTTACTGGTGCGATAAGAAGATTTGGAGGAGCTGGAGGAAGAGGAACATTAGGAGAAGCAGGAACAACGGGAACAGCAGGTAGAGCAGGATTAGCAGGAGGAAGAGGCAAAGCAGCAGGAAGAGGAACATACGGAGGTGTCTCAGAGGCACCAGGCCTTCGTTCATTTCACAATTTGTCTATGAAATCATTGGAAACATGAAGGTCTTTAGAAGGATCGATTTTCTGAATTCCAAGTGAAAAAGCCCTATCCATATTCCTAGTCGATTTAGAATGTTTATCTTCGTCATACAATAATGCTTTTTTCGGCGTTCGTCCTATGACGGCGCGCATGTTTTTCTCTACTTTTAAGTTGCTGCAACGCCTCTTTTTTCCAATAATGCAAAACATCAAATGCTGCAGGTCTAGCCTTTTTCTTTAATAGAATTGACTCCAAATATTCAATACAAGGGATTTCAAAACTACCATTGATTGGCCACTGAAGTTCGGAGGCATGTCTGGTTTATCTGTGACAAATGTCATTAAATACTATTCTTCCAATGCCATGCTTACAGTACATAGTACACGCCGGTGACCCCTCCTGTGGTGCGGGACGTCTAAATTCCAAAGATTGTCTATTGCTGCGGAACAATGCCCTGAAGCAGGTAGACAATTTCCAAGGCATATATAATTATTGGTGTTACCTGGTCAATAATTGTGTCTGCAGATACAATATGCCAAAATCAAATTATCAGGATTATATTAAGAGTCGGGTCACGACTCACCTGATCAAGCCTAAGGAGGTCCGATCGGATTTCACAGTATCTTACCTAACTAATCTTACCTTGTGTATGGTGATTTTGGAAAATCTGCCCGCCTCGATAAGTGGACCCTTGTCAAGATGCCATTCTCGGACCACAAGCTAATCGTCAAGGGATCGGGTTGTGCAGCGCTGCTGAGGTGTCGAGTCTCGTTCAGTGGGGCCCCCTTTTGTCACACCGTCCGATCCCGGTCCGATAGCGAGGGTCAACCTTCGATGATTCGGCATAAATCTTGAGGATCCCTATTCGGGCACCAACTGTGAAAACAAAATCAAAATATCGAGGCTGAGTACCCCAAAAGGAAATACACCGGATACGGGTTACAAAGGAACATACAAAGTGCTTTGATTTATACTGAATTTAGTTACAAAGAAAATAAATAAATCAGATAGCTATCGGCCCTCAGTGCAACACAGCGAACTCCAGCGTGGTTCAGTGTGTTCAGTGAGAGATTCCGTATATTAGAATTCATGGCTCTTTTATACTATTTGCGAACACAATGTCCAACCCTACTTCGGGTTAATATTCCTCTAATACATTACTGATCTAGCGTTCATGCCAAGTCCGCACATCCACATGTAACTGGTTTGCCTTTAATACATATATCAACAAGCCTACACGGCAACTGTGTGTTCTGGGATTTCCCATGCAGGTCTTTTCAAACATTAATAAAATGTAGTTAAACAAGTGTTCTACGTTCAGTATTTGAATACATTGTTCTCAACATATGCTCGTGGATTAGTTTCATTGCACGAGTAGTCCTTTACACACAGGTCAACGAAGGACAAGGTCTCAGTTCACGACCTCAACAAGTGGCCTGCAGGCAAGTTACATATTAGCTACATGCAGGGGTCAAGACCGCCATGTTGTATTTCGGAATGACATTGTCCACCATTTTAACTCACAGGGTGACTTTACAAAGTGAACCTAAAATGGTGGATTGACCTAAAATGGCGGCTTACATTGATTTTAAGGTCAGGACCTTGCAACACAGATTTCTTCGCAAGTGACTTACAAGCAGCTTGGCGTAGGCCAACATATATTTATTGCAATAGGAGGCACAATATAATTTCTCATTTGACAATACCTTCACACGTGTTTACCGTTACCGCATGCAGTAATTACTGATTAGCCCGTTAGGTCTACGAGGTTATAGGTCATGCAGACCATAATGTTATACTCCATGTTCGATCCCTTCAGTACTCCATGGAGGTCTGGTAATTCCTGCATGCAGAATTACCACACCCGGTACTTATGGCACACGGTACAGCTGTTGTGTTGTGGTAAAATCTGCACACAAAGCCAACTGGAAAAAACGAGCGAAAAAAATTCAACTCAATTTGGCATAGTGACAAAAGACCCAGTGACGACAATTGCCAGGGAGTTTACACTGCAGCCAAATGGGTAATCAGCCCCTGTGTACCATAGTCTTGAATGTGTACATTCTGACTCTTCTTGGGTGCATTATGAGGAGAACCATTGGCATGCAAACTGAAAAATGTCCCGTTTCATTTTGTATGTCTGTGTCTAATTGTTAGAGCCCCGATGCCTGCGGCGCTATATAAATAAATAAATACGTTAATAAATGCCAACCAAGGCCTCCTCAAGAGATGAGAACTGTGAATGACCAGGAAGGTGGAGTGCCACCCTAGGATGCCCCGCATGCAGGATTGTTCAAGGAAAGGATGAGACGAGAAAGAGCATTTAGTCCCACCCTAGGATGCCCTCCATGCAGGATTGTTCAAGGAAAGGATGAGACGAGAAAGAGCATTTAGTCCCACCCTAGGATGCCCCCCATGCAGGATTGTTCAAGGAAAGGATGAGACGAGAAAGAGGATTTAGTTCCGCCCTAGGATGTACTCAACATTGATGAGAAACCAAAGCAGGATGGGCATAACGACAGCAGCCACTCCCACCTTAGCTTATCCTTACCACAGATAGCAGGTCAAAATCACAGGGCTCCAAACCAAAATCGAGGATAAACGACAACAACTCTCCAGTAGCAAGTCAACCAGCCCAAGCTTACCACCACCCACTAACACTAATCCAGGCTTCACATTCCAAAACGTAACTACACCAGAAGTACAAAAAATGATAGCCTCCCTAAAACCATCCAACTGCAAAGGGGACAACTGTTCTGCCCAGATCATCAAAGATGCAGCCAGAGACCTATCCCCTTTCATCACTAAACTTATTAACCTGTCCTTCACTACCAACTCAGTCCCAAGCAACCTGAAACAATCATGGGTTCTCCCTCTTCTAAAAAAACAATCATTAGACCTGACCATACCCACTAATCACAGACCCATCACCACGGTCCCATTCCTTCCAAAAATCGTTGATAGAGTCGCCTACTTGCAAATTCAGGACTATCTAGAGACAAACCAATTGTTAGGAATACCCAATCTGGCTTTAGACCTCAACATAGAACAGAAACTGCCCTTGTTGACCTCAAAAGTCAGTTTGATTAAATCAAAGATAAAGGTAACGCCGCCATCCTACACCTTTTAGACCTCTCAGTGGCCTTCGACTTGGTCGATCATAAAATCCTCTGTAATCACCTCTCCTCTGCAGCCCACTTCTCTTCCCCTGCTGTCATGTGGATACAATCCTTCTTGGCTAATAGAACTATGAGGGTTTCTCACCAGTAGCAACTGCAGACCCTATCCCTATCACCTGCGGTGTCCCACAAGGCTCTTGCGTCTCGCCCACTCTGTACAATATATTTACAAAGCCTTTCTTTGACTAACTGGACCATCTGGGTGTCACCTACACTAATTATGCAGATGACTCCCAGATACTCCTTACCTTCTCAGGGAATTACAAAGACAACGTCACCCGGATTAATGAAATCTTCTCCATCATTCAGGCATGTATGGCCACACATAGCCTCTGCCTGAATGATAAGAAAACTGAACTTCTCCTTGTTGGTTCAGCCAACAACCTGCTGAAACTTAGCCCCATTTACAACAGTATCATCATCGATGGTAACACTGTCGGTATTTTTAAAAGTGTAAAACCCTCTGCTTTAACCTTGATGCCAATACCAGCCTCTCCAAACAAATTAACATGACTGCCTCAGCCACTACCTACACGGGTAAGCTGATCAGGGCTTGTAGACCTTTCTTGTCTGCTAATAGCTGACTTACGCTGGCCAGGGCTCTTATACAGTCCAAACTGGACTACTGTAACAGTCTTTACCTAGGCGCAAACCAATCTATAATGAATAAACTACAGATACTACAAAATAACGCACTTCGTGCAGCATTAAATATCCCGAGGCGCGAGCACATCTCAACCATCAGAAAATCATGTAAATGGCTCTCTATTCATCAGAAAATTGAACTAAAAACCATTTGTCTCACTTACAAAGCCTTAAACCATCTAGCCCTACCCTATCTCACCAACAAATTTACATTGAAACCTATCACCAGAATGACTAGATCCTCCAATAACCTATGTCTTACAGTGCCCAGATTCACCCTAAATAGAGCTGGTGGATCCAGCTTTACAGTCCTTGCCTCCCAACTCTGGAACACTCTGCCATGAAACATCAAATCTATCAAGTCCTTTCAGCCCTTTAGGAAACAGGTCATTAGTTGGTTACTGGAAGAAAAAAAACACTAACAATTACTTTCTCCTCTTTGCCAGGTCCGCTAAATGTGCCTATTCCTCATTGTGCTTTTGTACATAGTAAACTGTATAAATGTATGAATGTAAACTGTATATAATGTATTATGTAACCATTTCGTTGATGTGCCCTTTTACCTCTGGGTCTGGAGCGCTATATAAATAAAATAAACAAACAAACAAATTCTGGAAGGCATTGAGTCAGCAATAAGTCCCGCCCCTGTGCTGTCAGTCACTTAGAAGTCTGTGCAAGAACGGGATGGGCATGACGACAGCACTCCACTGTCATCTCTAGGTGTGATGCCTCAAGGGGAGGGTGATTTAGAGCAACATGAAGTGTTTAACGGCCAGAGGACAACTCGAGATAAAGAAGCGAAATCCACAAAATGCCCCCCGCTTGCCAAAGGAGCAGGGGCGCACCACTGCACTTCGATTAATCATGTAATGGTCTTGGAAACCATACCTTTATGTCACTCCATGAGGTGACATGCAAACCCTGAGGAAGTCAGGGGGCACACTGCCACCAAGCTAATCCCGCCTCTCACCCATAGAGGTGAGAACCACCTCCAGAGAGAGGCACAGGCCCCAAACGACAGGTAAAACTCATGTCCCACTGTTGACAGTGATTTATCCAGCTTATTCACCCCGGCTTCCTTCACTTCATAAAAAGGTGTGAAAGTGCCAAGCATGACTGTTGTGGGGGAGGTGAAAGAATGTACCACAAGCCAAGGCGTTTCCATGGCCTCCAGGTCTAGTACCAACTAGAGAATTTCACCACAGCCTTGTCTTCGGTAGACAGAGCTCTCTTTGCTAAATATGGTAAGTGTCTTCATCTGGTAAGCCTCTCAGAAATCCCCACACAAAGATACGAGTTTTAAGTTGTTTTATTAATCTTTCCAAAACCTTGTGTAGAAAGACTGGGATGCTAGAAACCAATGGGTCCCTCCGAATCTCCTGAGCTCACACAAGACCAGATAGCTCTTAATCTTGTAATCTCCCTGACATACTCTAAAGCAGGGGAACACCTGCCATCAAAGTCCTTCTAATCTTGGGGGGACAACCTATGGGCTACATCCTCTTCTAACTCTCTCCTTCCAGGACTTTCCTAGGGATTCTGCTGGTCTGTCGTACTGCCCAATGTCGCCCTTGTGTTCCCTTCCACTCTTGTCTTCTCACTCTCTATTTCTGTCTCTATCTCCGCCCTCCTCCCTCTGGGATCTTCCTCGTCTCTTTCTCCTCTCTCCTACCCGTTCTCCTCTTGTTCTCCTCTCCCCTCACTCCCGCCACCCTACACTAACTGCACATCTTTTTCCCCCTCTCTCTCTCTCTCTCTCTCTCTCTCTCTCTCTCTCTCTCTCTCTCTCTCTCTCTCTCTCTCTATATATATATATATATATATATATATATATATATATATATATATATATATATATATATATATATATATATATATATAAATATATATACCGTACTCCTCGGACCTCTCTTTCTCAATAACCTCTCTTTACTCTTCTCTTCCCTGAAATGACATACTCTCACTACCTGTCTCTGCCAAAAACATGCATCCTTCTTATCTCTGCCGTCCCCACTACTTCTCCTCCTGCCACCATTCACTTTCTTGTCCTCTCTCTTATTACACTCTGCATGTCACTTACTCTCATTCTCACATTCTTTCAAAAGCCCCACACGTAACCCGCTCTATCTCTGTACCTCTCACTTTGCTTTCAGTCACCTTTTACACCCTTGACACCACACTACACTCAACATGTACTACTCTCTCCTACAGAAAATACCTTTCCATCACTCTCTCAGAACACTTCCATAGTCTCCTCACCTCTAGACTCCACTGTCTGACCTTTGCCTGGTCTCTTGGTCCACCGCCACTCCACCTGATCTCATCCGAAAACCTTTCAGTCCCCTCTGTGCTGACTGGACTTTTATAGCCCAGCCTTCCCCCTCCCCACACTCCTTCTTGTTTCCATGTGTCCCCCTGGACACATCTATCCCTTGGCCAATCTCTGGCTAAGCTACCCCCATGAGGAATTCAACCATTCACACAGGAAGAGTGTGCTCGTCTGGGATTGTGTTGATGTTTTAATAATGAAAATGAATAATGGGAGACCACCCTCTGAGAAATGTGTGAAACCGTTCAATGCACATTTCATCTGTTTCACGCACAAAATGCATAGTCATATGTATTCCTGGAAGGCACAGCCTACAGGCACCGTCTTCCCCTTTCATATGTCAGCTGGAATATGACAGCCCCGGGTACATCAAATAATCTCAAGGAGGGCAAAGGCAACCTGTCCTCCAGCATGGGCTGCCTTATTTAACTATCAAAGCTCCATCGATCTGCATATATTTTGTCCTCCAGATGGTGGCAGTGCATACTAATGAGATAATTGAGGCAAGCCTGCTCATTGGGCTTGGTTAACGAAGTGACAACTGGAAGGTGGGACTGACACCACTTTGGTATGTAATGTGTCAACTTGAAGTAGTTCCCACCTCTCTGTATGAAAGGCAGTGAATGGCCTGTCTGGGTCCAGCAGGTTCCACTGGTGTCCCTGCAGAGCAGACCCCTTTCAGAGGGGAACATTATGTGGTTTGGGGGTGACAGGAAGTCTGCTCCCAGTACAAACTTCAAGGGAACCGTGTGCTTTAATCAAGAGTCACAGCGCTTGGTTAACCAGAGCGACACTTTCATCTAGAACAGACAGGGAGATTGATAAGACTTAGATATATGGTGTCACCCCCTTGTCTGGCCTGTTGCAGAGCACCCTAGACCTGACCTCATGCATAACAGACAATTGTTGGTGGGCACCCAGGATTGGTTCATTAAGGAGGGCTTAGCTTGCACCAATCGCTGGGCCTTTTTGGCTTTAAAGAGAAGAGAGCTGAACCCCTCATTTAGCAGATCATCTGAAGATTTCAAAAGGAGTAAGAAGAAGGACTCATTTGGACCTGAGCTGAAGGTACAGTCTACCTTACATCTTGCACCAGTGAAGGAAGGCCAGGAGATCCAAGAGGGAAGCAAGATCTTCCCCTAAACATCTCCCAAGGAACAAAGGGAGATACCAGACTCAGACAACCCGACCAGCAGCTCCAGAACTGTTACCCAGCCAGCGCAGAGTGTGCCCTGCTAGGTTCTGCCAGCAAGCTTCCTAGGTGGGAACTGCCAGAGAGTCTCTGAACAAAAGACAAGGACGTTGCCTGCAAACAATCTCCTCAGCTTTGGGCAGTCCACTTTAAAGGACAACACAAGCCCTGTGAAGAAGGAGGAGTGCACACAAGCATCATCCATCACCCATCTTTTAAGAACATTTTTCAGACACTGAGTCCTTCAACCGCATCTGGCTAAACTGCTGTTTGTTGTCACGCCGTAGTCACCAGAGCCGTCCAAGACGCCTCGACCAGCATTCCAGATCCTCCAACCAGCAGAGAGATGATTCTTGGCAAAAGCCGCCATGCCGGCAGCCTGCAGACATCCGGCAAGCCTTGCATACCGAACTGCCTGCCGCCTGGGGCCTGCAGCTGTCTCCCACCACTAACTCAGTTTCAAGGGCTGTAAAGCACCCTGGAATTTCCTCAATGCTGTCTAGCACCAAGAACTTCTTCAGCACCAGGTACATTGTGGTTAGTTTGCCCCGGTCCTTCTCTGAAGGCCCCTAGAGACAGTTCTGACCCTTTGCCTCCTTTTCCTTCTTGAAACTGTCTTTTGTGTTCATTTACAGGATGGGCTGCATTTTCTAGTGTGCTAGAACTGTCTGTTGCTTTGCAGTAATAATAAAGGAGATATGTTTATACAACCTTGACTGGACAGTCCCTTTTATCATTGTGTAATAACTGTATTTTCACTGTGTTGCAACTAACGATCCACAACCTGGCAGAGATAAGCCTGCTGTTCCATCCACGTTACTTAAATTGGACAAGGAGGTCTCATAATTCACTTGTGTTCACAATCTGTTTGAATCCCTTCTGGTGTTATAGAGGTGCGGGCTGATTGTTTTTTTAGAAACCGATATTCATCCCTGCACCACTGGTGCCCTAGAAGTTTATTTGTCACAACCCCTGGAAAGCTTCACATGGGCTCTTTGCCCCACCACTTCCCAAGCTCCATTTTTGCAGTGAAGCAGTCATAAAGCTCAGGCTGTTAGCTTTACTTCTTCCCTTCTTCCATTCTTCATGTGCTGGTGAGTTTTGCTTCCAATTCAGTTTGTTTTCTGTTGTCCCACCATTTGCCTGGGGTCTGATTGGAGTTGGTATGTTGGGTGTTGGGTAACAGTCCATTCTATTTTGTTTCCCAATTCCATTTCCCTGGTTCCGCTCAGTATTTTTTGCTCTCGCACCCAGGTGTACACTGGGAGTTGCTGTCCTGAAAAAGAAAACAAATAGAATTATGGACATACAAGAGGCTGACAGGCATTATGGAGGGGCCAGAAGCACAAGCATACATGCACAATGCACACTCAGGGGTGAGAACAATGCCCACTCAGGGTTGAGAGACTGCCCCCCTCTTCACTTCCTCACCCTGGTGTAAGACAGGTCCTGGTATACCCCCTAGTAGGTCCAGCAACCCAGGTTGGGAGGGTTCCATAGTGACCTCTGAGAGGGTCATGGCTCTGACCATGTCACCTAAGCCTGGCCCCTCCCCTCCATCACCTCATCTGTGCCCACCTTAGTATCTGTGGTGGGTTTTCTATGGGTTCACACCCTGATGGGACCGGTCATGATTTGCCAGTACAGATAATCCCCTGCACATTAGACTGATATTGGTGTTGCACGCCTGCTTCTCAAGTGTGCCAGGGAGACCCGGCTACAATTCATGTCCTATTCTTATAAAGCAGTGTTTGCCACCCAAGTCTCTCAGTAAGAACTCTGATCACCCCTGCGGCCCGGTCTATGCCCTTTAACACTGCACAGATAACTATATTATGCCATCCAATGGGTCTCCATGCCTGGTATGGGTCTCCATGACTGGTTCTTTAGACTGATGTCCATTCCATGTGTTCAGAATATCCACACACAACTAACACACGTCTAAATGAACAGTTGGTTCTTGGCTGAGATGGCTGCTCCTGCAAACCAGATGTGGGTGTTGTTCTTGGGGACCGGAGTTAGAGTCCCCAGTTTTAGTATAAACTGTACTTGGATCCGTAGACTGGTTTCCACCCAATGCTCGCACGGGTTCCCTAGGCCAGTGTCCCATAGTGACACTATTCGAGTTCGTTTTGGCAGAGGTCAAAGTGGACGGGAACTAAAGGGTACGGCGTTCCCTTGCTTTATGTGACCGGCAGCACCTACTCCCCTACTGGGGATTTGAACCTGGTTGCTGCTGGTAACACTCCAGGGTCAGGTCATTCTGCCCCTTCTCCAAGGTGCTGGGGGGGTGATTGTGTTTATTTGTATAATCTGCTTGGCACATAACACTTAGTGTTCGGACACCACAATGCTCCGCTCAGCAGTGATCTGTATTTTTCTTAAACAATTAAGCAGGGGTTTCTGCAGACACAATGTCTGCACAGGTAATGTGCGCTGGGGGGGGGCATAGACATGGGCATGTCTCTTAAGGGTGTGAATGTGGGTAATTGTAAAGAGGGGGCTGAGTAAAGCTCCATGTTTTGGGGGACAGTGACGATGGGGGTAATTTAAATGCAGGGTGGAGTAGAGGGAAGGTAGGACCCAAGTAGGAGGGCTTGAATTGGGCCGGGGGGGGCGCAACAGTACGCAGACACGCAGGGGGTAGTAGGGAGTGAGCAGGGGGGGAACACAGTTCCTCTGTTGTATTTGTTTTTGCACTTCGACCCCTTGGTTTTGGCGCAGTCTCTTTTTACCCGACCGCTCCAGCAGTCTCGCCACCGAGTCACTCAAGGTGTCCTGTTTGCTTTCTCCACAATAAATATTCATCTGTAACATTTAAAGCAGAAAGGGGTGAGATAATTACCAGCGGCCCCTCCAGAGACGCGAAAGGTTAACAGAATTCTTGGCATTTCTGTATTTGTGGACTCTGAATTTCGCTGTAATTATGGCGCCTTGGTGGGAATTCCGGGACCGCTGCTCGGCTCCATTTTAGTGTCTGTATCTGTGGAGTTTGCGGATAATTTCACGCCATATTGGGGAAGGGGAGGGTGCTGGGGGTGAAGATAACGTCCAAGTCAAGCGATGTCCCGCTAGCTTTCTCCAGCGGCCGCTTCGCAGCGCAAGGAAGGAGGGAGGTCTCCCTCCTAAACGGCAGAGGTGATGTCGCTTTAGACTACTGCACAGTAATGGTGATGTCACCTGACCTGAGACTACTGCACAGTAATGGTAATGTCACCTGAGACTACTGCACAGTAATGGTGATGTCACCTGAGACTACTGCTCAGTAATGGTGATGTCACCTGAGACTACTGCACAGTAATGGTAATGTCACCTGAGACTACTGCTCAGTAATGGTAATGTCACCTGAGACTACTGCACAGTAATGGTAATGTCACCTGAGACTACTGCTCAGTAATGGTGATGTCATGTTAGACTACTGAACAGATGTCACCTAAGACTGGTGCACAGTAATGGTGATGTCACTTGAGACTACTGCACAGTAATGGTAATGTCACCTGAGACTACTGCACAGTAATGGTGATGTCACCTGAGACTACTGCTCAGTAATGGTGATGTCACCTGAGACTACTGCTCAGTAATGGTAATGTCACCTGAGACTACTGCACAGTAATGGCAATGTCACCTGAGACTACTGCTCAGTAATGGTAATGTCACCTGAGACTACTGCACAGTAAAGGTAATGTCACCTGAGACTACTGCTCAGTAATGGTAATGTCACCTGAGACTACTGCTCAGTAATGGTGATGTCATGTTAGACTACTGAACAGATGTCACCTAAGACTGGTGCACAGTAATGGTGATGTCACTTGAGACTACTGCACAGTAATGGTAATGTCACCTGACCTGAGACTACTGTTCGGTAATGGTGATGTCACCTGAGACTGTGAAACAATGATGACCTCCGGTACTTCAGGTAAGTTCTCAGTGTCTTTATTGTCCTTGTCCTGTACTCCTCCACAAGACACAGGGATGGTAGGGGACACAAGATGACAAGGGAAACACCGGGCTCACCCCCATACCCATCTTCTCTGCTCACAGCTTCTCTCTCTCTGACCAACCGTCACCCAGCAGAACCTTCCACCACAACATTCCACAAGTATATTAACTCACAGACACTGCTACTCAGTAAGCCACATTACTACACTTCTCCTCCCCTACTGCTTAGTAATGGTGATGTCATGTTAGACTACTGAACAGATGTCACCTAAGAATGCTGTGCAGTAATGGTGATGTCACCTGACCTGAGACTACTGCTCAGTAATGGTAATGTCACTTGAGACTACTGATCAGTAATGGTGATGTCACTTTAGACTACTGCTCTGTAATGGTGATGTCACCTGAGACTACCTAACAGTAATGGTGATGTCACTTGGGACTGCTGCACGGTAATGTTGATGTCACCTGAGACAACTACACAGAAATGGTGATGTCACGTGAGACTACTGTTCAGTAATGTTGATGTCACTCTAGACCACTGCACAGTAATGGTGATGTCACAGGAGTCTACTGCTCCACTATGGTGATGTCACGTGGGTCTACTGCTCAGTCTCCGCAGGGAGAGGGTCACCTGCCGGCCAGAGGATGAAAGCATGAGGTGTCTTGAAATCCCTTTATCAAAGAGCCACTTGACTCCGCTGTTGTGTTCGTACTAGTGACAGAACAAGCTCTGGAACCCAACACGCACCTGGCAGCTCAGCAGCCCAGCAAGCATGGACGTGAATAGATGGTCTGAGTGTCCATTCTCCGGGGAGAGTGGTGGGATGGCGTCTAAGTGGGGAGGGGGCGTCTAATGAGAGCTGCCTGACTCCCCTGTGCCCTTAGAGTCATGTTCACTTTTGCAGACTTCCTTCAAGTGGCAGACAAGAATTGATTTCAGTGTGTGCAAGCCATGGTCTGGAAACACGCGCTCCGCCGCCGAGGGCAACGTCTGCACATGAGCGCCCCAACACCTGATACCTCTAACACTGTGCTGTAAGTCTTCACGTGCCTCCCAGGAGAACATCTCTTCCTCACTCTCTCATGTCCCTCGAATCTGTCTCTCACACCTCTCTCTCCCTCCCACTCTGTCTCTCGCTTTCTCTCTCCCTCTCTGTCTATCTCACAGGCCTTATTTAGCTCTCTCTCTCCCCCCCTCTCTCTCTCTCTCTCTTTCTCTCCCACCTCTCTCTCTCTCTCTCCTCCTCCCTCCCACTCTGTCTCTCTCCCTCCCACTCTGTCTCTCTTCCCCTCTCTGTCTCTCTCTTTCTCCCTCCCTCTTTGTCTATCTCTCAGGCCTTCTGTATCTCTCTCTCCCTCCCTCTCTGTCTCTTTCCCCCTCTCTGTCTCTCTCTTTCTCTCCCTCCCTCCCTGTCTCTCTCCCTCCCACTCTGTCTCTCTCCCCCTCTCTGTCTCTCGCTTTCTCTCTCCCTCTATATTTCCCAGGCCTTCTTTATCTCTCTCCCCTCCCTCTTTGTCTCGCTCCCCCTCTCTCTCTCTTTCTCTCCCTCTCAGGCCTTTTTTATCTCTCTCTCCCTCCATTATAAATGTGTGCACCCTTTCTGAAAAAGACAAAGGCAGTCTCATTACACACAGAGTTGTCCTACTGAGCGGTGAGAGTAAAGTCCCCATGCATGCAGAATAGTCCTTTGCAGCACTGGCAGTACAGTGCTGTTACATACAGAGCAATCCTACTAAGCAGGGACAGTACAATTGCATCACACGCAGCATAATGCTACTGGGAAGTGACAGTATATTCTCGTTAGAGGCATAGTTATCTGACTGAGCGGTGACAGCCAAGTCCCATTACATGCAGACCAATCGAACTAAGCAGAGACAGTAACATTGCAACACGCAGAGCATAATCCTACCGAGACGTGACAGTATATTTGTGTTAAAAGCGTAGTAATGCAATTGAGCAGTGACAGCACAGTCTAGCTAAACGAAGAGCAATCATACTAAGCAATAACAGTACAACTGCATCATGCATAGCATTATCCTACTGAGAATTGACTGTATCTTCCCATTAAAGGCATAGTAATCCAAGTGAGTGGTGACAGTCCAGTCCTGTTACAGGCAGAGCAATCGTACTAAGCAGTGACAGTACAATTGCATCACACGGAGCATAATCCTACTGAGAAGAGACTTTATATTCCAGGTACAGGCATAGTAATCTGATTGTGCGGCAACAGTCCAATCCATTACATGCAGACCAATCGAACTAAACAGTGACAGTAACATTGTATTACACTGAGCATAATCCTACTGAGAAGCGACAGTATATTCCTGATAAAGGCATACTAATCCATCTGAGCGTTGACAGTACAGTCCCACTACACGCAGAGCAATTGTACTAATCAATGCCAGTAAAATTGCATTGTGCATAGCATAATCCTACTGAGAAGTGACAGTATATTCCCATTACAGGCATAGTAATCCAACTGAGTGGTGACAGTCCAGTCTCATTACAGACAGAGCAATCGTACTAAGCAATAACGGTTCAACTGCATCACAGTTAGCATAATCCTACTGAGAAGTGACTGCATATTCCCATTACAGGCATAGTAATCCAACTAAGCGGTGACAGTACAGTCCCGTTACATGTAGAGCAATCGTACTAAGCAGTGACAGTAAAATTGCATCACACGGAGCAAAATCCACTGAGAAGTGACTTTATATTCCTGATACAGGCATAGTAATCCAACTGAGCGGTGACAGTAGAGTCCCAATGCATGCAGAGCAATCATACTAAACAATAACAGTACAATGCTCTGTAAAGCGCTTTGGGATTTAAGGCGCTATATAAATAACACATCATTATCATTACAATTGCATCATGCGTAGCATAATCCTACTGAGAAGGGCCAGTATATTCCTGTTACATGCATAGCAATCTTACTGTGCGGTGACAGTACTGCTCCATTACATGCATAGCAATCTTACTGTGCGGTGACAGTACTGCTCCATTACATGCATAGCAATCTTACTGTGCGGTGACAGTACTGCTCCATTACATGCAGTGTAATCTACTGAGCAGTGACAGCACTGGCCTTTCCCTCTCTCCTTGGTTCAGCCGCTGGTGTCTCTTCGAGCTGGCCTTTGTGAAAGAGCTAGGAGACTCAACTACCGCCTCTCCCATATCCTCAACTGCGCGGTCTCCTGTCTGAAAGGAATGTGGACTTCTACCACTAACCCAGGGAATGCGGCCGGTTTCTCTGTTATGCAGGTATGGTTGCCCTTCCTTAGGCAAACAAGGAAGGCAGCAGCTTCTCTTCTGAGGATGGTACAGGTTGGGAGGTGGGGTGTGTGGTACAGTTGCTATGTACACGGGAATGCGGCCATGTGATCAGGAATATTTAGAACCCTCTGTAGCCCACCTAGTTACCTGGCCTATTTTAGATTGTGCCTCCACACGCAGCTGCAGATACCTTACTCTGGATACTTTCATCCAAACAGTAAATGATCTTGAATCCAAATGGGCTGCTCTCCTGCTCTCGAGCCCAACGCTCTCCACTGTGTCTGTTTCTGGTAGGCCTTCTCCACACGCTATCATCCCCCAATGACTTCTCGACTCCAAGCTGGAATTGCTGGCCAAGAATCCTGTGGCTGTCATTACGTGGGGGTAACAATGCAGCCCCCCCTTTGCCTGGTAAAGGGTGAATATGCACCCCTCCCATTTTTACCCTACTCTGGATCTAACCTATGCAGCATTTTTTTCTGGCAGTGTTTTGTTCAGATTCCAAGAGTCTTTTGATCAGATTAGATTAAAGACAGATCATCTATTAATGTTAAAGGTCAGAGCTGATATCTGACAGTGGGTGGCGTAACCCCATTCTGCCTTTATAATATTTATTCTCATGCACCCCTTTTTGGGTGCTTGGATTTTCTGAATGCTGCTGCCATCTTTTGTTTGGCAATTTTTAACATTAAGTAGAAATATGTAAAGGGAATTCACTGTATTTCAAGACTAGTGCCCTGTCTGCTGGCTGTATGGTAATCTGAGGTATGGCCCGGAGACTACTGGCATCAGCAGGCAGTCAGTGTAACCGTGGCTTCGCTGCCAGATGACTCTGAACTCTGCAACAGGAGGATGGGCGAGAGGGTCCGGTCTCTGCTTTTGTTTCCGAGTAAAGAGTCATCACGCAGCACAAAGCCTTTTAAATGAGGCTTCATGATGCGTGATGACTCTTTACTTGGAAAAAAAGCAGAAACCATTGATGTAGACCCTGTTCAGGGGTTAGTGCTACTGTTCGCCAGGCGCCTCAGAGACTTCGAGAAGGGCTTATAGACCCTATTTACTGTAACGTAATTCAATTGTAGGATTAGGGAGCTCCCGTTCTTAAAGTAACGGCATACGGCCGGGCCATAGGTTTGCAATGAATGTAGAAACTCTGGTGGTAGAATTTTCCAGGCTTCGGGTCTACCATTGCACGGGCTGGTGGGCCGTTAAAGGCCTTGTCCGCCCCCCCCCCCCCCTCAGAGCCATATTCACTGTATCAGAAATAGCAGTGCAACCTGTACCCACACATTCAGCTCTAGAATTCATCCAATGAATCCGATCCACATTCCTAATGCTCGGCCTTATCTCCCAAAGGGGGCATTGAACAGCGTCCAAACCGGTTCACAAACATTGCTATGGCGGCTTGTCAACGTAGGCCGGCTCCGCGACAGCGCGCTGGCTATGCGCGCCACTGGGAGGTGCAGGGCCCGGTTCACCCCCCATCAGCCCCTCTGGAATGGAGGCAGGGGGCGACAGAAAACCCTGTCTCTCTCAGCCTGTGTATATCCCCTTATTGTCTGCAGGTATTTTTAAATCCAGAGCAATTACAGCTGTCGGGAAAGGAGACAGGCTGTGACAAGTTGATTTATGTGCGCGTGGCTTCAAGCCAGATATGTTCGGTGGAGACTGGGACCAGGGGCCAATGGGAAATTATTAAACTGGTAATCGCCGAGCAATTAAGGCAGGGCAGACCCGTGCCAGGCTTTCTCCTGGTTAAGGCCCTCTAATTCGATATAAATTGGTTGTGCTCGCCGTGGGGTGCTGGAAGAGCTGCCGGAGACGTCGCCCTTGACACACACACATGCTTAGAGAGGGAATTGCTGTCTGTGGAAGCCACGCTGCTGCGAGTCTCAGGCCGGTGCTGGCGCCGCCGAGTGCGGAATGTTGCCATTGGCTCAGCTGGAGGCACTCACGCTGCTTGAAGGCCCCGTCCGCTCTGTGTTGCAAAGAGATACCCTTTTCTGTGCTCGGGTGGAAACGGGGTGCTGTCAGCAGGCTCCAGGCCCCCGGGAATCACTCGGCCGCGCTGAGTGTAGCCGGGCCAAGGTGTTGTGGTCCGAGGCGCGTACCCCATAGGCCATCGTCATGTCTCCTTTTCCCTCCCCACGCCCCATACTCGGATAACCAGTTCACTGTCCACGCCTCGTCACTGCAGCGCCCTTCACACGTGGCTCGTGCAGGTTCCACTCTCTTCCCATGACCAATCGTGTTGCAGGCAAATCATCACATGGCTGCAGCGGTTGCCCAGGTGACTGAAGGGTTTGCTCGGGCTGTGAAAAGGTGCTCAATGTCATGGCCACATTATGTTTAGATCATGTGTTTTCTTTTGTGTTGTTTTTTGTATGGATGTGTGTGGAGGGGTTTGCATGGCTACAGCTGGAGGGATTGGTTGTTACAGGGACGCCAGCATGGACTCAGGGAGATGCAGGCTTAGAGAGACAGGTTTGGGTGTGACATGCTCACCCATGCCACATTAAAGTGTTGGTCATTCTGCAACAAAGCTCACAGAGAAAGCATTGTCTCGTGAGTGTGACAGAACCCCACCTTCCAAACCGCTCTGTTAAGTCTTGGCAATCTGCACCATTACTGTTATTACTGCTCTCCCTTACCTTCTGCTAGGAGTGAAGAAGCAAAGTGTGCTCCCTTTCAATTCCCCTCTACAAGACCCCAAAGGGGGCAAGTCATCCAGCAGCCCTCTCCCCCCATTATTCCTGCCTCATTCTATGCCAGCAAATCAAGTCTGGATCCCATGACCCTGTGTTGGTCTCCAGGATTAGACGCTTCTGATTATCGCCAATAACTTTGATTTTCAAAATATTTCAGTTAGATATAATCATGAGAACATGCCCCCCCCCCAGCCCCCAAAAAAGTACTTACTGTCTGGGGGAGGGAGAGTGCTGCACACATGCATGCGTGCAAGTTGGTTTGCTAAAATTACAAGCCGGGTTGGTAGGGCTAGTTGGGGGAGGCATAACACTGAGGTAAGGCCAGTATTAAACGTGTGGGTGGGAAGAGGGGTGGGGGTCAATGTGAAGATTTCAGCAGAGGCTGATATCCGACTGTTGGGGACCCCTACTGGGGCAGGCAGGGAGGGGAGAAAGACCGCACCCTTCAGAACAAGCCTCCCCCACATCAGTGTATTCATCACAGGTGTACATGTTAAGCAGCACATGCAGGCTGAGCCGCTCCCTCCAGACAGGCATGTTCAGGATTTTATAAAGCTTCCATTCCATGTTCTAATGTTATGTGTCTGGCAATGTTAATCTGTTTAACAAAGAAACAAACCTACCAGCAAATTGTGCACAGAGGCAGGCAAGCACTCTGGGACATGCCATGACAGGCAGGGTCACGTGCATAGCTTTCCTGAGCAGCCCGCTGAGCTAGCTGTAACTGCCATGGCCAGCAGAATACTTTAAACTGCTCCGTAAGGGTCACTGTGCAGACGCCCTGGACTCTGCCAATGACGGGGGCAGTGCCAAGCGGAAGGGTGGTCATCCCGAGCCCTTCCGGTGGCTGGCTACGGCACTACAGCGTTCGATTTCAAGGTCACTATTCGTTCCACTCTTGCCCACTCTTCGTAGCTCTGAATATACTCGCTTTCATGCACACCTAGTGCCCGGCTGCTCCCGCCCTCTGTCTAGACATGAGACAGAAAGCCAAGTTGCTGCTCCCTTCTTTCAGAGGTCAGAGTGAGTGCCATCAGGGCTGTTATTGTAGGCTAATTAAGCTGTTTTTGTTTAAAAAAATGAATATATACGATAACGGATCTCGTAGAGGACTAATTCTGGCCCACTCGTGACCGTCTACTATAGACCCCAGGATATCAAGGAAGACTTGCTTCCCTACATCAGGAGTCTGTAGACTGCTGCTCTCCAGATGATTTGGACTATGACTCCCATGATCCTTCACCATTGACTATCCTGGCAAGGCCTGATGGGAATCAGAGTCCAAAACATCTGCAGAGCTAGTGGTTGCAGACTCTGGTTCTCCAACGTCCCAGCCCAATGCCTGCAGGATGACCTGCCGCTGTCCCACTTGCATGTCTATTCCTCAAACACGTCACAATAAGAGGCCCATGTGTTCTCACCACACACCTGGGTGCTCAGAACCTTCCATACATCAGTGCCAGACGCCGATGTATGCAAGGGGGCTGGCCACGGCATCACTTGCACTGCCGCACAGCCCCCTTGCAATGTGATGGTCACCTTTGTGGATTACGTGATGTGCACATTTCCGAAATGAACCCATTTCAAAAAGTCAAATCTCTGCAATTTATGTTTGTTTTGTTCTTTTTTTTATCCTTAATGTATCATTTGCCGAATGATCAGCAATATTGAGTTTTAGGGTTCTAGTTCACGATCCTGGAATTCAGTGTGACCAAAGAACCAGTCGAACCATCAAACAATCGTATTTACACAAGAGTCTGAAATTCTGGTGTGCGCTCCATATGGTCGGACTCTTTCTAGCCTGAGAGAAATCTTTTTTTTGAGCCGTTTATGATATGAGATAACACGTGATTTATAACACGCCTGTACACAAGCATTTCTAGGCACAACAAGACAAGGAGGGAAGACAAAACAAATGATCTTACTAGGCCTTGTGCCATTCAGATCGTGCAAATGCGAGAACAAGAAGTGCAAGGGGAAAAGGAAGGGGGAAGCGAAAGGGGGAGGGGAGGGGAAAACAGGGCAGCAATGCTTTGAGTAAGTTCACACATCCCTGTTAATAACCGATCAAACATTCTGGCATTCCAGCTTCCAAGTTACTCCGAGAATTGTTCAGTTAAAGCTGTATAGTAAGTGCAGAGATGGGAACCCTCAGGAATGCATGCAGCACCCTCATTAATGCATGCATCACACTCATGAATGCATACAACACTCTCATGAATGCATGCAGCATCCTCATTAATGCATGCAACACAATCATGAATGCATGCAGAGCCCTCATGAATGCATGCAACACACTCATGAATGCATGCAGCACCCTCATGAATGCATGCAGCATCCTCATTAATGCATGCAGCACCCTCATGAATGCATGCATCACCCTCATTAATGCATGCAGCACCCTCTCGAATGCATGCAGCACCCTTATGAATGCATGCAGCATCCTCATTAATGCATGCAACACACTCATGAATGCATGCAGAGCCCTCATGAATGCATGCAACACCCTCGTGAATGCATGCAGCACCCTCATGAATGTATGCAGCATCCTCATTAATGCATGCAACACACTCATTAATGCATGCAGAGCCCTCATGAATGCATGCAACACACTCATGAATACATGCAACACCCTCATGAATGCATGCAGCATCCTCGTTAATGCATGCATCACCCTCATGAATGCATGCATCACCCTCATTAATGCATGCAGCACCCTCTTGAATGCATGCAGACCCCTCATGAATGCATGCAACACCCTCGTGAATGCATGCAACACCCTCATGAAAGCATGCAGCATCCTCATTAAGGCATGCATCACCCTCATGAATGCATGCAGCACCCTCATGAATGCATGCAGCGCCCTCATGAATGCATGCAGCACCCTCATGAATGCATGCAGCGCCCTCATGAATGCATGCAGCATCCTCATTAATGCATGCAAAACACTCATTACTCAAATGCATGCAGAGCCCTCATGAATGCATGCAACACCCTCATGAATGCATGTAGCACCCTCATGAATGCATGCAGCATCCTCATTAATGCATGCATCACCCTCATGAATGCATCGCCCTCATGAATGCATGCAGCGCCCTCATGAACGCATGCAACATCCTGATTAATGCATCCATCTCGAGCTTGAGGGTTTGACAGCGTTGACGTGCAGCGGGCATTCAGCACTGATTGTGCATGCTTCTGCTGAGCACAGTGCACAACGCTCCCAGCAACTTGGTCCCAGCATTCTGCTGTCTCCTAGGATGGCCCAAGGAACTCGGCCATCCATGCAGCATGACAGGAGGGTTGATGTCTACTTGATTGAAAATGTTTGACCTTTTCCAATTTGACTGAATTTGTTTTGGTTGTTTTTTGCTAATACATGCATGGAGAATCCCCCCACACCCTCCCGTCATTTACCCCACCTTAACCTGTTCCCTCACTTCATTAAATTTGACCAACAAGCAATTTTAAAAAATCAGTAAAATTTAAAAGGTCAATTTATTTTCGATCAAGCATGCTAATACCACCAGGAGTTATCACTATTGCAACATTAGTGAAGTCTCATTGCGTGGGTTGTGTTGATTATTGTAGATGTTGTGTCGAGTCAAATGAAAACAACTATCTGGTCCCTAATGGTGCATTGTTCAAAATGCACATCTTATAAGACAGTGGTTGAAAGACTCAAAGTTGTGTGACCTAAGCGACTGAGGGATTTAAACTCCTACTGCCTGATCGCGTCGGAAGCGGCCACGTCACACGTCACATTGCTGGAGACTGAGCGTGTGTCCGTAGGTGCGGCTTGGCGCGGACAACGGCCCCTTTGGGTGCTTTCCTTTAGCGGCGAGGAGCCGGAGGCCGGAAGTAGCAACTCAGAGACGTGCGATGGGGTGAGGTGGGGCGCAACTGTGGAGACCTGGATGGACGCTGCTCTGGTGTAGGGGTTGCGGAGGGCCGGGAGAGCCGAGAAGTGGATCTGAGCCGAGCCGAGCTGACTCGTGGCTTAGATAGCTCCCTCAGCTCCCGCAAATCGCCTGCAACTTCCTGCGGGAACGCTGACGTGCACAGCAGAGGTGAGGCATAGCGAGTGGTGATCTGGGGGATTGAGCTGGGATTCTTCTCGCCTCCCTCCCACCCCCCTCCCTTTTGCCACGGGAGCCCGGGCTGCAGTGCCCCTCCCCCCCCCTCCTTCCCTCCCCTTTTCCCCCTGCCATCTGGTCTCTACGTTTGCTATTTGGCACACGTGTTGTGCCATTGCATTTAGCACAACTGTCTGGAACTTTTACACATACCCCTTGCTCCCTTGCCTGCTTTGCCTGTACTTGGAATAATGGCATGTTAGTCAGAGGTAAGGGAAGGCGCAATCTACAAATGTGAATTTTAATTATTCACACATACTATGGATCAGGGAAACTTTGGAATATTTGATTGAGCCTAGGACACAACTGCTGTGCCCACTGATTGAAAGTTCTATTGGACCCTTTGCACCAACTGTGCTAACCACCTGAGGATTTGCTCAAAATACTCCTAAGATACCCAGCTCGTAATTCCCAACGTTTTGAAAGTGCCAAGGGAGCATTATACACCACCAACGAAAGGCGATCTCGTTGGGTATTTTATCCATGGCGCATTCCCTTATTACCCTGATTCGTCAAGGAAGTGAAGGAACAAACTCACTATGCTAAATGCCAAGAAGTGCTCTGCCACGAGATACAACCTTCGGAATCAGAAGGGCAGAACCTCTACTACAGGGTTGAATAAGGGTAAGGGTACGAAACCTGTTCTGAAGGAAAGAGGTATTATTACAGACTTTTTTCCACCTCCGCCCACTCCAAATCCTACAAGTTCATTGCCAAGCGAGGAGAAGGAGCCGAGTATCCACAGCAGAATGAACAACTCAGTGTGCCTAGGGGAGAGCATAATTGACAATAACTCACTGCTAGACCTCTGCCTGTCCATGCAGAGAGCCATGACTCCGCTGCCGAGAAGCAATACGAGCAACCAAATTAATAGTTACCAACATCAGACGATAACCTCACAACGGGAAGCGTTAGACAGATTATCCGCTTCCCCTAATCTTGACGTCCATTTAGACTCGCAGGAACCAGAAAACAACAGCGGCCATGGAGAAGGCAGTACAAGCCTGGGGGATTTGCAAGCCTCTGTTGCATCTGTACAATTTGCATTAAACATACTACTGAAGATGTGTGGGAAAATACTAGATGTCACCCTCGCATTCGCAACAAGCGATACCGAGAAAAACACTCCAAAGGAGACCGAGCCGGAACTCATCAATACTAATACGCACGATGGCTCTGACTCTGGAACCCAGGACCCAAATACTACCAATAATTCGGAAATTTACCTCTCACGTAAACAAAGACGCCTGACAAAAAAAGCGATTGGAAGAAGAAAGCGTCAAATGGCAACAATCATACTACCAGATATAGCAGAGACAATGGAGGAAATCTTGAGGCCAACAGTAGGCAGCACTCCCAAAAAGGGACAGAGGAAAGCAAAACGAAGAGCGGCACGTGCACGGAAACGCACTGCAGCAAAAGAGGGGAAGCTCACTAGCTGGCTTATGAATGACAAATGCGATACCTCTAAATCAGCAATGGCACTAGAACCAGAATCATCTCTATGCGAAAAAGAACAGGATACAAATATATCCAAGAATAATACAAACAATCTATCAGCTATCTCAATACTCCCGACCAACGAGCCTCAAATATTGACAGCAGCACCAGTTGAGGACAAGGGCAATTTTATAGCATCTAGAGGTGGAAGAATCTGCCTGATTAAAAATCTCTATCAATCTAGTAATCATGATTGGATTACCAGATCAGCATTGATGATCAGACTGCATTCCATTCCGCAGCTGAGAGTACTACGATCCGAGGACTTTGTATTTGTCGAACCATTAGAAGTCACAAATTCAAGTACATCGGCCCTTGATTGTAAATTCCTAGCTACCGCAGAGCTGCTGCGTAATTTTAAAACCAACTTGAGGGAAGTTGACCTGGAAATAGATGCTGATCCTAATATCTCTGATCCCCAGTGGCCGACCCAGATGCCAAGTCCAATTATGGAAGAAAGGACCATAGCACAGCTACCTAAAGATGATTCTGTACAGTTGGCAGATATACAGAAGGTGCTCAAATGGTTAATAGAGTCTCTACCAGGAATAACATCAAATCAATGAGATAAAACCATAATATCTTGGAACTGCCGGGGATTCAGCCATCTATTATCCCCTGATGGCTCAATCTCCTCATTAATGGGCCATACTTGCATATGCTTGCAAGAGACGTGGCTTACCTCCTGGGCTCTGCTAAATGGGTACACCATACACCAGGAATTGGCAAAAAAGGGACCAAGGGGAAGACCATATGGAGGACTATTAATCGGCATTTTGCATCCGCTAAGATCGACCCGCATTTACACGAAAATGGACGAATTTGTATAAGCAGTTGAACTGGAGCTCCCGGCCAAAGATAAAATGGAACACGTTCTCTTAGTTAATATATATAATCCACCTGAATCTTCTCAGAGCGAGTTCATCCAGGAAGCTTGCCACGATTTGTTGATCAACTGGCTGACGGAGCCGAAGAAAAACATGGTAATCTTTGTTGGTGATTTTAATTGCCACTTAATTGGCGAGTCGAGTACTAGTAACAACCCATTGCTGAAGAAAATAGGTAAATTGAAACATGGAAGCATAAATACGGAGGGACAGCTATGGCTTAACTTCTTTAAGTCATGGAACTTTGAAATATTAAACGGCAGAACCATCAGTGACTACCCGGGAAAACCAACATGGGGAAACTCTATATCTAGTAGTACACTGGATTATATATACGTGAGTCCCACCATGACCACCTGGGTCACAGATATGACGATCAAGGACAATGACTGGAGCGACCACGCTACTCTTACACTCTCTTTCAATTATATCACACAATATACATTGCATAGATCTGTTGGAGAGTTGAAGACGAATCATGTTCTCTCCAAGATTCGGTGGTCTGATAATAACATCAAACGAGCCACAGAATATACAACCAACTTTCCCAATCTGTGTCGTACAGAACTCTCAGCCATGACCAGCAAGGAGATTGAAGAATGGATCGCAGCATTCTCAAACACCTATGCAGCGGTTAAAACAAATATGCGGGCCCCCAAGGTTAAGACCACTAATATATTCGACATTGAAATTAGAGACGCCAAACGAACTCTAAGAACTGACCTGAGGAAATTACGTAAAGCTTCGATTACATCGTATTACTATTTGACTTTAAGCAAGAAGTTGAAAAACGCCTATAGAACATGGCTAAAGCAGAAACGCTATGCAATAAAATTTCTCAAATGGCAAACAACAGTCCAAACACTATGCACGGGGAACTCCCGAACCATATGGGGATTACTGAGTACGGCTCGTGGTGACACCAGTATCCCCTTAACCAACTCAATTGGTATTAGCCAATGGGAGGAATTCCTGAAAACCCGAAACGGTATGGATCAGGCAAAGCCACAGGAGAGGATTCCCCAGGATCTACCTATGACCCCTTTTAAAGTGTCAGTCGAATCTCTGATAATTAGGATAAAAAAGCTCAAATCCTCAAGAGCCCTGGGACCCAATGGCTTAGCAAATGCCGTATTAAAGAGCAACCCCGAATATTGGGCAGAGATACTCGTGATCCTTTTTGAAAAGATTATGAAGGAAGGTCAAATCCCTGAATCCTGGCAGACAGCAATCTTGATTCCTGTACATAAGAGAGGCGACCGTACAGATCCTGGTAACTACCGTCTACTTTCCATGTTGGACTGCACGGGCAAGTTATTTGCAGCATACCTTCTACAAGAACTCCAAACATGGGTAGAGAGAGAAAAGATCCTTGACCGTTTCCAATGTGGATTTAGAAGCGGATATTCTACTACACACAATCTGGTAGTAATGGATATTCTCTGTAACAAAGCCAGAACATCAGGTAATCCACCTTTATACGCCTTGTTCATAGACTTCAAGTCCGCCTTTGATCTAGTCCCCAGGGAATTACTATGGGCCAAACTCGAAAAATTGGGATGTCCCAAAGAAATACTATATTATCTTAAGTTATTGCATTACAATACCACAGTTTCCCTGAAGCTGGACGCTAAAGGGAATATGACTAATAAGATCGACCAAAACTGTGGCGTGAAACAAGGATGCGTTACGGCACCAATACTGTATAACCTGTTTGTTCACGATATACCTAAAACGCTATCATTGGTAAATAACTGCCCCCCCAAGATTGGACCCGCCCATTGTGTGGTGCTAGCATATGCGGACGACTTAGTCATCTTGGACCACACCATTAGCGGCATTCGAAGATCAGCCGAGGCATTATGGTCCTATACTCAATCGAATGGGCTGGCTATTAACCTGAATAAAACACAGATGGTAATGTTCAGTTCCAAGAAGACAGCAAGAATCGGTTTAAACATATTTGGGACGGAAATCAATTATACCCCATACTACAGATACCTGGGTGTCGAGGTTGAGCCCAAGGGGCAATATACCATTTGCAAACAAATCAGAATCACAAGAGCTGCCCAAGTCACAGCACTTATTTATCGTTTTTCTACATCCTATTGTGGTTACACCATCTGGGCAGCACGCCAACTGTACCTTCAGGTCTTAACACCGATGATAATTTATGGCCTTGAGGCATTACAACTGATAGACCTTGACTGGCTTCAAATCCTCGAAGGAAAATTTTGGAAAAAAATACTCTGCCTCCCGGGCTGTATCCCAATGGCCATCCTTAGATTAGAACTCAGCCTTATTTCCTGGAAGTCTCTTGTACTCAGGAAAAGAGCTGAACTATATCTAAAAGCAACACCGGATACAGCCAATTTATTGTTTGCAGCGATTCACTCCGAAATTAACAAAGCGTCTTCATATTCTATTATGAAAAAGAATATTATCAACTATCTTGAAGCGATTGGCTGGATACAAAAACAACAAGTGGTCTCCACTCCTTTGCTGAGAGCGCTAGCCAAGAAATCTGAACTACACGATTGGATCAGCAATTTTGGGCATTTGGAAGATCTGAAGCGCTATAAATTTGTGCAATTCATGAATTACACTATTAAAAAACCATTACCATACCTGAATCTATGCCCTTCACCACGGCTACGTCGATTCATTCTTCTGCTAAGGATCGATCAGTTACCTGTACTGGCCATAAGTGGGATTAAGAAAAATCTCCCCCTACCTGAACGTTATTGCAGGCTGTGCAAGGACAGAATGGAATCTGAAACGGGCAAACATGTCCTTACTAGATGTATCGCTATGGCAAAGGTCTACACAATATTTTATACAGACTTTGTCCATAACTTGGAATATGTGGGCAGTAACGAATTCTGGCAAAGAGCCGTTAATGAAAAGGGAAAAGGAATGAAATTATACATTGCTATGTATAATGTTTGGATGATTGCTGAGAAAACATTGGGCATAAACATATAGCAAATTGCCAATTCGGGGATGTTCTCTTTGGGAACGTTATTCTTAGGAAAAAGAAAAAAAAAAAAAAAAAACTAATATTCATTCACTGGTGGATTTATGAATCCTTTTCTGCTTATCTGTGCCTTTTATGTTACTATTTTCTCTATTTATTCAATAGGTTAGTATCTATTTTTAATGATTAATTGTTGTCTAAATGTAATTTCTTATGTCATGTGAAAAGCTTATAATAAGCTGTAACACATTAATAATAAATTAAATTAAATTAAATTCCTACAGGTAGCACACAACCGTCAAGGCTCAGTACTTACCGGTGTCGTGTACCCTCACAAGTAGAGATGAAGAGGGTCAGTGGTCCAAGCCTTGATGGAATCAGCATTAAATGTGATGGCTGAAATTAGGACAAACCAAACTGGGAGAGAACTGGTTAACGTCCTGTTAACATATATGTTGAAGACTAAGAGGACTGCACATGGAGATACATGCAAAGGGCTTAAGCCATCAAATCTGATGGGAAACCACTCCATGAAACTCTAACAAGAAGAATAGTCTTGTGTGGGCTCTGCGGGGAGGAGCAGAGGTGACATTAGGGCTCCCTATTTAACAGGTTTGTTTTGAATCCTGTGAACAGAACCTGGACAGAGTGAGTTGCTGCAAACATTAAGGTGGCACAGCGAGGCAGGGAGCCATGGCACTTTCTTTCACACTAGAGACCAGGTCTGTCCGTAAGTCAACAGTTAGCTGCGGAATTCTTCAAGGAGGTAACACACCTTCTTCAATGTCCATTTCTAAGAGTTCATTTAATCTTTATTTGGCCAGCACAAGTGCCTTTTGAATAAAGTCAAAAGCATACCGTCATAAATTGGTACACACCAGTCTGAATGGCTCTGGGAGCGCAGCAGAGCATCGGGAAACATCTGCCCTTTGAATGGTGGAGATAGAACTTGATAAATTCGAGGGAGAGTAAGCAGAATTCACAGAATTCTTGTGAAGAAGAGGCTGCGAGGTATGGGACCTGCACCTCCCTGTTGCCATCAGTCGCCCAGCGCAGAAACGGCGGATATGACGTCAACTCTGCAAATCGCTCTGATTCAGGGGTGGGCCAATAGGCACCGCTGAGACACTGTCTAAACAGCTGCAGGTGCTGGGGTGGCCAGAGTAGGCTTTGGTGATTAGAACCATTTGGGAAGACACTTAAAATCATTTGAAATATGCCCGCTCTCAATTGAGAAACTCAAATAGGTAAGAGGGAAGCTCATCTTGGCTCGAACATCCAGCAATGTTGGTCTATTTTCATCGAAGTTACTTAAAATGATTTGCCTGGCGGGAGCTGAATCTGCTTTGTGAGTCACTGAGTACCATGAGTTGGTTGTTTTCCTCCTTGCTCACTCCTCACTCTTTTTGGGAGACTTGTCCAGAAACATGTAAGGTCACTCAGAGCTATACATTAGGGTCTCAGAGGAGGAGCGGGCTTCTGCTACCCCACACCGGGCCCTAACATTGTCCCACTACTCTAATGGGGTGTGTTTTTACTGTTTATTTTTATTTTTTTTCTAGGGCTCTTGCGCTGGAAATATAATTAAAGTTAAAATTATTCATGTGTGTTTGGGGGGTAACAATTGAGACAATTGGAAGTAAAAAGGGGTGCAGTGGCGTGGGTCATCATACTCTGGGCTCTGTGACTGACATGTACTTTTTGGGGACTTTGTTCAGATTTCACCTTCATATTAAAATATTATTCATATTCAAATTGATTACATCTGATTCAAACTGGTAGGTGCCAATGTAACCAATTTACAGCAGCCAGAAGGTGTCAGTGGAACCAGCTGCCTGCGGCCAATACGTGCCATTGGATCTAACTGATTGAAGCCAATAGATACCAATGGATCAAACTGATTGAAGCCAGTAGGTCCAAATGGATCTAACTGATTGAAGCCAGTAGGTGCCAATGGATTCAACTGATTGAAGCCAGTAGGAGCCAATGGATTCAACTGATTTAATCCTGTGGGTGACAATGGATTCAATAATTGAAGCCCATAAGTGTTTGTGGATCCAACTGATTTAGGACAGTGGGTAGCAATGGATCCAACCAATTGAAGCCTATAGGTACTGATGGATCCAACTCATCCAACACAGTAGGTGCTAATGGATCCAACTGAAGCCAATATGACAACTCATGAATGAATTCCACTGATTAAAGCCAATAGCTGCCAATGAATCCAAGAGATTGAAACCGATATGATATATGATATGATATGATATGATATGATATGGTATTTATAACGCGCCAATACACAAGTGTTTCAAAACGCGATGGGTGCCAATGGATCCAAACTATTTAAACCAATAGTTGTCAATGGATCAAAAAGATTGCAGTCAGTAGCTGTGTTTAAATCAACTGACTGCAGTCAGTTGGTCTCAATTCATCTAAATGACTGAAGCCAATCCAATCATTGCGATTGTTCCAACTAATGTAGGCCAATAGGTACTAAAGGATTCAACAGAATGAAGCCAATAGGTGCCGATCATTCTAACTGATTGAAGTCAGTACATGTTGATGTTACTAACTGAAGCCAAAATTTGCCATAATGTGCCAAGGGATCTAAGCGATTGAAGCCATTAAGATTGATGGATCCAACTGACTGAAGCCAAGTGGTGTTGGGAATACATAAGAGGCAAAGCAACCAAATGTTTAGATGTTGTCAGAATCCACATGCAAGCCGGTTCTATAGTGGCCTGACTGATTCCAATATATTCAAATTATGATAGCAAAGATGTGAGTCTAGCACTTGAAGGGTCACTCATCGCACCCCTAGTTTACTCTCAAGGAGCAGCGTCTACTCCTGGTGACGGCTGCGTGTAGAAGTGAATTTGCAACTAGGATTGGGCGCGTGCCTTTCTGCTCCCATTTTTACTGAACACGCAGATATGTGGGCGATGCCTGTATGGTACTGGTTTTTGTGTTGGTCCTGAGTCCTAGTGAATTGGGTAATGGTACCACCCAGCAGTAATTATGGTGTTTAGGAACAAGGCAAAGACAACATTGTGGGTTGTTTAATAATACACACACAGACACACGCACACACGTGAAGCTATGCTATGACATGGCATGGGGTGTATTCATAGGCAATGCATGCCGAATTGCAGACAGCATGTAGCCAGAGTGAAAAGGAGGTCACGTGATGTTATGTTGCGTCACTAGTTGACACGATGGATGGTTGTACTTTGAGAACACTCTCCAGCAGCGAGGGTCCTTCAGGGCACACACGAGAGTCAGTACTGGAGAGTAACTTCTTTCTGGTCTCGCCATGCCATGCCATGCCACACGGCGGGTTCCACCCGTAGCCTTACCAAAGTGTTGCTTCTCACTGCCTCTCTTTGTGGGTGCAAAGACGCACTGGTGCCTCCTACCCGTGGCCCCTCGAAGCGTTGAAGGGAAGTGACTCATGTCTTCCTTTCCTTATGGGGTCGGGGATGAAACGCTTCCTCCCCACCCCCACCCCCGGCGCCGCACCTGCCAAAAGCAAATGAATTGTCTGCTTGCTGGTATTGATGCGACCCACAGGATGAATACGGGTGAGACCTATAAAATGTATGTATTATAGAGATTGTGTAAATATATATATATAGATATATATATATATATGTAAACATGCGTCTAGTATTACAATTGTGCAAGCAAAGGGAGGGAGAAATCCTCCGAGAATGTGGGGGTTGGGGAAGGTGGGGGGGGGTATGTTCCATGAATTTCCTGATTCTGCCGGAATGAGATGAGAGAGAAACCCCCTCCCCCTATCTCTGAAGGGGTTAACCCCGCCGGAGAGCTGCAGAGAGCTGCCCTCGGTGCTGGGATGAGGGCGCGCTAAGTCTCCTCAGAGGGTCTGGGCTGGAGTTAAGGTGCTGGCCAGTGATGGATCGGCTGCCATGACAACCCGGGAAGAAGGAGTCGGTGTGTGTGTGATCCGGGGAGGGCTGGCGGGGCCGGGGTGCTGCTGAGGACCAGGAGAGGAGCAGAGGCAGAGTTTGGGAGCCTCTGGCAGCCCTGATCTGGCAGCGGATCCGTGCCCGCCGCGTCCGTCCTCTCCTCCCCCCCCCCCCCCACGGCTGAGCAGAAAGAGGAGAGGAGCGGGGCGCTGCTGCTGCTGCTCGCTGATTTCCCGCCCCTCGCTCCATCCTGGGCTCCGGGCAGGGCGCACTGCCCGGCTCTCCCACAGCTCTTGCCTGCAGGCTGGGCTCCGAGGTCCAGAGCCCCCCCCCCCCCTCTGGATGCGTGCATTTGTTGCAGAGGAAACGGGACGGCAGCGACAGCCCCTGCTCCGCGTGCCCACCCCTGGCGCTCTCGGTGGTCTCTCTGGGCAGGACAGCATTCCATCACTCCCGAGCTCTTCCAGAGACCCTGCTGCCCCGGGCTTTCTGCGATTTCAGCTTGCTTTCCGCTCGGAGTGTCTAGCCCACTTCACTGACAGCCCCCCGGGTTGCGATCTGAATAGTGCGCCCCCTGTATCCGCCTTTCCCCCACCTGGGGCTTGGCCGCTGGGACCTGGGCGAGAGCCAGGAATAAACGCGTAATCGACACACACTGCTTCTTAATTCTTACAAGCTCTGACTGCCCCTTCGCCCTGTATCCCCACCTCAACCACCTCTGCGGGATTAAAAGGGCCCTTGAAAGACGTTGTTGCTGTTTGGGGGTCCCTGGCGTGCAGCTTTGGACTGGTCCGAGCAGGCGTGCACGGTCTCCCGGGAAATACTGTGTTTACCACTCCTCAGTCCCAGGACTTCTGCTCCCCCTGTGTCCTGCGGGCACGTGTGCTAGTTTTGGTGTCGCCGAGTGGTGGTGTCCGCCAAGGATGGGTGTCACTGGGTGCTTGGTTCTGCCCTGGAGGGGCCTGGTCGTCCTGTGTCTCAGACTGCTTTTCCTTGTGCCCGCAGGAGTGCCCGTGCGCAGCGGCGATGCCACCTTCCCAAAGGCGATGGACAACGTGACGGTCCGGCAGGGAGAGAACGCCATCCTCAGGTAGGACGAGCGACCTTTACTTTGGGGTCATTGGGAGGGTCCAGTGGCGGGGGCTCACAGTGTGTGATGTAATACAGCTAATTGTTAAATCATGTAATCGGTGTTTGCGAGCCTGGCACTTCATTGAGGGTATTTTAGGGGATTAGGCCAGGACATTGAAAAACACAGTGTGAGACACGGTGCACTGCCTGTACGGGGGTCTCCTGCGAAGGGGGCAACACGGGGCATTATATATGCACCTTTACTCTTATATGGGTCCCAGGGGCAACTTCATTTAAGACTTCTCTGTGCGGTCCATTGCAGGAGCTGGTGAGAGGGTCTATGAGGGTCTAGGGAATCAGTGCTGGTCATTTATACGTGCTTTAGGGGGTAGGTTTGAGGGTTTGTGCCATTGATGTATATCCTGCGGATGGTATGAGGGTCTGTGGCGTGTGGAGCTCCTGCATATGTGTCTCTTGGGGATGGATTGAGAGTCTTGGGCATTTGCACTGTTGCACCTTAGTGTCTCTTGGGGGCTGGTATGAGGGTTTGTGACATGTGTAAATTCTATCATATGCGTCTCTTGGGGATGGATTGACGGTCTTTGACATTAACGGAGCTTCCACGTGAGTGTCTCTTGAGGGCAGGTACGAGGGTATCTATCATTTATGGCGCTCCAAGAGTTGTATATCTTGTGGATAGCATGAAGGGTTGTGACCTGGGTGGAGCTCTTGCGGGGGTTTCTCTAGGTGGCTGGTATGAGGGTCTGTGACTCTAAACTGACACCACTCTAGGGCTGGTATGAGGGTCTCTGTCATTTATGGTGCTCCAACAGTTGTATATCTTGTGGACGGTATGAGGGTTTGTGGCATGGGAGGATCTTGTGTGTGGTATGAGGGTATGTGACTCTACACTGACACCAGTCTAGGGCTGGTATGAGGGTATTTGAGATTTATAGTGACGCCACATGAAAGTCTCCTGAGGACTGGTATGAGGGTCTGTAACGTGTGGAACTCCTGCATATGTGTCTCTTGGGGATGGTCTGAGGGTCTATGACATTTGTACAGCTGCCACATGAGTGTCTCTTGGGGGCTGGTGTGAGGGTCTGTGACCTGTACGTTTTGCAAAACGGAAACCCTGTTGATATAGCCTGAGCAGGATGTCAGAGGGGTGTATTCCTGTGGGCATCGGAGGGTGAACCTCGAGAGTGCCATCATGAATGACCATTGCAATGGAAGCTTTGCGTAAGGGCTTGCTTCTGTGGCACCGACTACTCGTGCTCCAGTGTCACCTTTGTCCTCACACAGACATTATGCTTTGCTGCTGGGAAGGAGGGAACGCCTTCCATGAAGGTTTCCAGGGAGGGGGTGCAAGGCTTCTGGGGGCGAGGGGGGTCTAATGCACTTGTTGGCACCATAGAGTGTGCCCATGGCAAACCGTCCCTGCAATGTTTCGTGCCCCCTTTGTGTCTTTGTTAGTGCAGTTTGCACCATGCCACACATACAGGCACTTCAGGTTCCGTCATTGTGTGGGTGGGGGGCTGGGGGCGGGGGTCTTCAGCATGATCTCGCCCACCTGACATTCCCTCATTTAGGACCCACAATAAAAGGGTGATTCTTTGTTTTGCTTTATCTAAACACGTTTGGGTGACTCACGGGACTTGCTTGATTTGTGTAGAGGTGGCAGCGTGCAGCACAGACCTGAGACGGGCTGCCACGCTGCAGACCCACAATGCCATCCCAGAACCTGGAACTTGATGCAAGTGTCCCAGCAGGCTGTCGGGCAGGCTTGAACCAGGGACATGCATTTGTGGGTCTGCAGGGTACCCCACTGCCAGACTATCCTGCAAGCCAAGGAAGCATCACTCATGGGGCACCTGCAACCGCTCCCTGGGTGCTTCACCCCCTCCATGACCTGCTGAGGGAAAGCACGAGTTGGGGGATCTACCTCCCCTGGCAGAAAGCTGCTCATGTTCATGTCATGTTGGTGTGTACTAGTGCTACATGCCACTTAATGGGGCACTGCTGAACATTGTGGCTGGCAGATACAACTTGACATGAGAAAGGGCACGAGCAAGACAGCGAGTGGAGTGAACCAGCCGGCAGAGTCCCTTGGCGTCCTTTGGGGTTTCTTGAGGGCACGGGGTCTGTGTGTTTGGGCTCAGGACTTGTGAATATATTGGGGTCGTGCGGGGCTCTTACACTGGGGCTGAAGACCCTCGGGTGGAGGCAGTGAGGGCCCGTGGGTCCCTGGCATGTTGATAGGCCCACGTGACACTGTGCACTATCAACTTTCAAAAACTCATTTCAGATGTGTCTCCAGTGCGAGGGGTGTGTCTTCTCGCAGAGATTCGTTTGGGGGAGGGTCTGAAGGGTGTGCTACGATTCCTGCCTTGCAGAGGGCACATGAAGGATACATACCTGCTTGCTCTATAGCTTTCTGTACATGTGTGTGGTGTCCATTTACTCAGTGCCTGTGCAGTTAAAACGAACTAGAGATGGCACAGTTCAGAAGTAGAGGCACAAGCCACCCTCAGCCCCCCACCCGCAACCCCTCCTCCATCACACTTCCCATCTGATGATGGAAGGGGGCTCTGTCGCTCTTGGAAGACATGTTCAAACCCACCGCAGCAGCACTACTAGAAGGTGGCAGCGGAGGGCACGTGGGCTTGAGGGAAATGCTGTGAGGGCCAGAATGCGAACGTCGTGGAGGCGTTTGAGGCAGGACCTCTGCAATGTGCTCGCAGCAATGTTTGTGAACATTGTGTCTCCGTGCAGATAGTTCGACCCTGGGGTGAGATTGTGCTGCTTAGCAGCTGAGCAAAGCACGCGGTGAGCATTCTTCTGTAAATGAAGGTCGGGGGAGGGGGGAGGGGGGGTGATAACTGCACAGAGAACCGGGATAGCACTGAGCACAGGCGATGCTAGGGGTTTCCTGTGCTCCCACAAGGAACAGGAGTGAAGAAGCTCTTGTTTTTATGTGTAGGCCGAGTTCCCAGATATGTGCAATGCCAGCAGATCTGAGGCTGCACTCAGCAACGAGGAGGTGACGTGCAGGCCACAGCCACCAAACATTGGCGTGGCCGTGTCATTGTTTTGAATGTGCGCGGGTTATGGGGAGGTGCAAAGTGCGGAGGCTCTGAAGTGCTGACTGGTGATGATTCTATAAAGGGTTAATCCTCACTAAACCACTGCGCCGGAACTCCCGTTGGAGAGCCCATCTAAAATGACTCGGTAATCGGAGAGACGAGCGATTGCAATTTTCAAAGTGGGATTAACCTGTAAACTGCAGAGTAAAACGATGGAGGGAGACAGACATTCGATTATGTAATGGAAAGTTCTGTTAACATGAATGCCCAGATATGAAAAAGGCACCAGGTGTGCCGAAACATGTGTCATCAGATGGGCTCTCCTGTGGGAGTTCAGCTATTTGAAGTAAATAAATAGTTTGAAACTAGATCTGATGTGTGGCGCAGTGGTTTGGTGAGGAATAACCATCTAGTATTGACCTCTGTGTTTCTCACATATGCGACACACTATATATCCTAAACACGAGGAAACTGGTCGCCGGGCTTAAGAAGTTGATTATTGCAACCCCCACGTAAATAGTCCATATATGCCCGCGCAGTGATAAACCTCGCCGAGTTGAGAGGAGATCGAGCTGGCCAAGTGATGCCTACGCCCCATGCTGTGCAGTGGACACTGCGGTACATCGCGGTAGCCTGAAGGTATCACCCTACTTACAGGTGTAGTGGATCTCTGCAGGCAACCCCTGGGCACTGTTACTGTGAGGAACTTGCTTGCCGGACAGCCGTGAAACCTTCGGGGATGGAGGTTGGGCACTATAGGTGAGGTGGTGAGAAGGGAGGCCCAGGAGACGTCCACCAGTAAAGGCTGAAATCAGTGATGCAGTCTCTCGCAATTTGTCCCAGTAAAGCTAGGCCTTGAGGTGCAAACCTATATTTTGGCATGGTGGAACAGACTGTGAGGAAGGGCTGTTAGGTCTAGTTGTAGAGACATTGGAGGAGCTGGGGCGGGGGAGGTATTATCAATTGCTGCAGAAAGAGAAATGAGAGCTCCACGCTTGGCTTGGGGAGGAAAGAGCTTTATGGCAGTCTTGGGAGCAGAGACAGCTAAAATGAGTGTGGAGAAGGAGACATGACATTGACACCTATAGTGGATCCTATACATATAGCTAAAGATAGTAGCGGTACTTATGGAAGTGAAGCCAACAGAGGCAAATCATTAAAGCTTTGGCTGGAGATGTGTGGTTAAACCCAGGCACAGGTGTGGGAGTGCAGGCTAAGCCGGGTGTGGAGAAGAGACTCATTCTAGATGGAGAATAAGACCAGGATCCTTGTTTGGGAAACTGAGAGTTCATGTGTGAAAGTTGGAGGCCTGTCCTTGATCTTGGCAATAGGTGTGACAGCAACATGCAGTGTACGTGGAAGAGGGTCCTAGAGTGAGGATGTGAGGAGAGCTGTTCAGTCCGAACATGCACATTGGCGACGAAGGAGCGCCATTGGACACCTATAGGTGAGCCGGGTCCATAGAAGTGAGCCAGTGATGACAGTTGTGCAGATACACTCATTAAAGGTAAATGGGGTGGGAGACATTTTAATTTAGATATTGGGTAGAAAAGCATCTAAACAGAGCATGGGAGGAAGAGCAGTTAAAGTTACTCACCATCGTTTATTGTCATTGAATCCCGTGGCGTGAAGGCCCGTCACCAAATCTAAGAGCAGGAATTCAAGTTGTTAAAGCTAATTGTAGGGAACAGGGACAATAATGTGAGGTGTCGGGAGGACACATTTAACCTAGGTGAGGGGAGGGGAGACTTTAAAGTGAGGTATAGAGGGGACGTCTTTACATTAGGTGCCAGGAGGAGATCTTCAAAGCCATGCATGAAGATGAGGGTATTTTAAGTAAAGGCGAGGAATCTAACCTTAAAAACTAGGTGTGAGGCCAGAATTAGTTAAAGATAGATTTGTGAATCAAACATGTTTAGGAGGCTAATATTAATGTGCTGGACTAAGGTTTGTGTAATGTGCAGGATTATGCATAGGCATGGGCGAGTAAGGCTTGATGCTAACGGTTGAGAAGCTGGATTATGCCAAAGCATGGGAGAGTAAGGATTAACACTAGCTGTTGAGTAGTAGGGATTATGCCTAGGTATGGGCGAGTTAGGATTGATGCTATCTGTCGGGTAGTAAGGATTATGCCTAGGCATGGGTGAGTTAGGATTGATGCTAACTGTTGGGTAGCTGGGTTATGCAATGGAATGGATGGGTGAGTTAGAATTATCACTAGCTGTTGTGTATTTGGGATTCTGTCTAGGCATGGGAAGGTTAAGATTGATGCTATTTTTTGAGTCGTAGGGATTATGCCTAGGTATGAGTGAGTTAGGATTGGTGCTATCCGTCGAGGAGTAGGGATTATGCCTAGGTATGGGTGAGTTAGGATTGATGCTATTTTTGGAGGAGCAGGGATTATACCTAGGTATGAGTGAGTTAAGATTGATGCTTTCTGTCGAGGAGCAGGGATTATGCCTAGCTATGAGTGAGTTAGGATGGATGCTATCTGTCGAGGAGTAGGGATTATGTTGAGGTTTGGGTGAGTTAGGATCAATGCTATCTGTCGAGTGGCAGGGATTATGCCTAGGTATGAGCAATTTAGGATTGATGCTATTTGTTGGGTAGTTTGGATTATGCTAATAAATGGGTGTGTTAGTATTTATACTGGTTGTTGGGTAGTTGGCATTATGCCTAGGTATAGTGAGGTAGGATTGATGCTATCAGTCGGGCTGTTTGGATTATGCCAAGGCTTGGGTGAGTAAGGATTGATGCCATCTGCTGGGTTGTTGGGATTACTCCTAGGCATAATGAGGAAGGATTGATGCTAGCAGTTGGGTAGTTTGGATAATGCCCGGGCATGGATGAGTTCATATTAATTCTAGCTGTTGGGTAGTTTGGATTATGCCTAGGTATCAAAGAGTTAAAATTGATTCTTGCTGTTGGGTAGTTGTCATTATGGCTAGGTATGGGTGAGGTAAAAATGCTGCTTGCTGTTGGGTAGCAGAGATTATACCTAGATATGGGTGAGTTAGGATTGATGCTAAATGGTGG
This sequence comes from Ambystoma mexicanum, assembly GCF_040938575.1. Classification (NCBI taxonomy): domain Eukaryota; kingdom Metazoa; phylum Chordata; class Amphibia; order Caudata; family Ambystomatidae; genus Ambystoma; species Ambystoma mexicanum. The sequence goes on along the minus strand of NC_090931.1, from coordinate 46,571,389 downwards.
GTATTTGCCATTATGCCTAGGTGTGAGTGACTTAGGGTTGATGCTACCTGTTTTGTAGTTGGGTTTATGCCTACGTATGGGTGAGTTAGGATTAACACTAGCTGTTGGGTAGTTGGGATTATCACTAGGCATGTGCAGGTTAGGATTAATGCTAGCAGTTGGGTAGTGGGGATGGTGCCCATGCATGGATGAGTTAATATTAATGCTAGCTGTTAGGTAGTTGGGATTATGCCTAGGATTAGAGAGTTAGAATTGATGCTTGTTGTTGGGTAATTGTCATTATGGCTAGGTATGGGCGAGGTAAAAATACTGCTTGCTGTTGGGTAGCAGAGATTATACCTAGATATGGGTGAGTTACGATTGATGCTAGATGGTGGGTAGTTGACATTATGCCTAGGTATTGGTGAGTTAGGATTGATGCTAGCTGTTGGGTTGATGGGACTATGCCTAGGATTGGGTGAGTTAGGATTAATGCTAACTGTTGGGTAGTTGGGATTATGCCTAGGTATGGGTGAATTAGGATACATTCTGGCTGGTGGGAAGTAGGGGTTATGCCAAGGAATGGGTGAGTTACAGTTAATGTTCTCTGTTGGGTAATTGGGATTCTACCTATGTGTGGGTGGGTTAGAATTAATGCTAGCTGTTGGGCAGTTGGCATTATGCCTAGGATTCAGTGAGGAAGGAATACTGCTATCTATTGGGTTGTTGGGATTATGTCTAGGTATAGTGAGGTAGGACTGATGCTACCTGTTGTGTAGTTGGTTTTATGCCTAGAAATGGGTGAAATAGGATTAACACTAGCTGTTGGGTAGTTAGGATTATGCATAGGCATGTGCAGGTTTGGATTAATGCTAGCAGTTGGGTAGTTGGGATGATGCCTAGGTATAGGTGAGTTAGAATTGGTGCTAGCTGTTGGGTAACTGGGATTATGGATAGGCATGGGTGATGTAGAATTACTGCTAGCTGTTGGGTAGTAGGGATTATACCTAGGTATGGGTGAGTTAGGATTGATGCTAGCTGGTGAGTAGCTGGGATTATACCTAGGTGTAGGTATGATTGATGCTAGCTGTTAGGTAGATGGGAGCATGGCTAGATGAGTGTAAATGAGGATTGATGCTAGCTGGTGGGTAGTTGGGATTATGCCTAGGTATGGGTGAGTTAGGATTGATGGTTGATGTTGGGTAGTTGGCAGTATGGCTAGGTATAGGTGAGGTAGAAATACTTCCAGCTGTTTGGTAGTAGGAATAAAACCTAGGTATGGGTGAGTTCAGATGTATGCTAGCTGTTGGGTTATTGGGATTATGCCTATGTATAGTGAGGAAGACTTGAAGCTACCTGTTGTGTAGTTGGGGTTTTGCCTAGGTATGGGTGATTTAGTATTAACACTAGCGGTTGGGTATTTGGGATGATGCCCATGCATGGCTGCGTAAGGATTAATCTAGCTGGTGGGTAGTTGGGATTATGGCTAGGTATTGGTGAGTTAGAATTGGTGCTAGCTGTTAAGTAACTGCCATTATGGCTAGGTACAGGTGACGTAGAATTACTGCTAGCTGTTTGGTAGTAGGTATTATACCTAGGTATTGGTGGGTTAGGTTTGATGCTAGCTGGTGGGTAGTTGGGATTATGCCTAGGTATGGTGAGGAAGGATTGATGCTAGCTGTTTTGTAGTTGGGATTATGCCTAGGTATGGGTGAGTTAATATTAGCACTAGCTGTTGGGTATTTGGGATTATGCCTAGGCATGAGTATGTTAGGATTAATGCTATCTGTTTGGATTATGGCCAGTCATGGGTGAGTTAGGATTAATGCTTGCTATTGGGTATTGGGGATTATGCCTAGGTGTGGGTGAGTTAGAATTGATGTAGCAGTCAGGTAGTTGTCATCTTGCCTAGGTTTGGGTGGGGTAGGAATACTGCAATCATTTGAGAAATTCAGATTATGCATAGGTATGGGTGAGTTAGGATGGAAGATAGTTGTTGGGCTTTTGAAATTATGACTAGTTATAGTGTTGTAGGATTGATGATACCTGTTGGGTAGTTGGGTTTTTGCCTAGGTAAGGGTGAGGTAGGATTATCACTAGCTGCTGAGTAGATGGGATTATGCCTAGGCATGGGTGGGTCAGGATAATGCTAGCAGTTGGGTAGTTGGGATGATGCCGAGGCATGGCTCAGTTAGGATTAATGCTTGCTGGTGGGTAGTTGGGATGATGCCTAGGTATTGGTGAGTTAGAATTGGTGCTAGCGGTGGGGTAACTGGCATTCTGGCTAGGTATGGGTGTGGGAGGAATACTGCTAGCTGTTGGCTTTTAGGGATTATACCTAGATATGGGTGAGTTAGGATTGATGCTAGCCGGTGTGTATTTGGGATTATGCCTAAGTATGGTGCGGTTCAATTGATGCTAGCTATTGGGTAGTTGGGAGTATGCATAGATGTGGGTGAATTGGGATACATGCTATCTGTTGGGTAGTTGGGATTATGCCTAAATATTCATGAGTTAGAGTTGATGCTAACTTTTGGGTAGCTGCAATATAGCTAGGTATGGGTGAGTTAGGATAGTTGGAAACTGTTGGCTAGTTGTGATTATGCCTAGATATTGGCAAGTAAGGATTGATGTTAGCTTTGCGGTAGCTGGGGTATTCCTTGGTATGCCTGAGTTCAGATTGATGTTATCATGTGGGTAGAAGGGAATATGCCTAGGTGTGGGGGAGCAAGGATGAATGGAGGCTGTTGTGTAGTTGGGATTATGCATAGATATGGGTGAGTTAGGAATGATGCCAGCTGGTGTGTAGTAGAGATTTTGACTAGGTATAGGTGAGTTAGGATTAACGGAAGCTGCTGTGTAGTTAGGAATATTCCTAGGTATGGGTAAATATTGAGTAATGCTATATGGTGGGTAGTTGGCATTATGCCTAGGTATGGGTGCGGTATGAATAATGCTAGCAGTTGGGTAATTGGCGTTATGATTAGATATGGCTGAGTTAAGATTCATGCTAGCTGTTGGGTAGTTGGGAGTATGCCTAGATATGAGTGAGTTGGGATTGATGAGTAAACAAAGACAAACATACAGATACCCACACCCACCCTGAAACACATATGTGGAGATCAGACATGCAAGTATTGACTCTCTCTCATACTTGCAGACCGAAGGCGTGCATACACGCGTGCACACACGCATACATGTGCACACAGATAGAAACATGTACCAAAGCATAGGAACATGCTTATTGATCCCCACTCATATGCGCAGAACACAACAGCAGGTACAGAAGAAACATCCACTTATAACACACACTCTGGTGAAGCCCAGCCCTACATACACACAGAAACACAACGAGACAAACACATATAACAGTACACGCACAATCAGAATCACGCATCTTGCGCACAAGCTCGCACGCATCACCCTCTAAATCACATACGCACTCCCCACTGGCTGATATTCTGAGGCACTGGTGAGACCCGGATGCCTTGGTGGGGTGGGCCTTGCTCTTCATGGTCAAGGGCAGAGCTTCGATCATGTGTAGCCCACTCAAGACTTTTAAGATGCTATATATATATATATATATATATATATATATATATATATATATATATATATATAACGCACACGGCGCGCGCACATGCACGATATATCTGGACGATCTTTCTAAAATGAGGTGTTGGCTCGAGGTCGGTAAGGAATTCACATGGAAAAAAAGCAATACGTTTGTTTTTCATATCTTAGTGTCTGCGTTTCTTTTCATATTGTTTCATGAACTCCATAACATTTCTTTATGCAAAAAACACACAATTAAAAAAAGTGCACTTCCGTTGCGGCAGAACACAACGTGGAGCGAGACCCTTGCTCCTCTAAGACACAGCAAAAGAACGTGTGACGTGTGCAACTGTCTATACACATCACGTGGCAAGGATCCAAGCCCTTACAACAAACACCTAGAAAACCCGACGAGTTGCAGCATAGCAAACCATGATATTATGGAAATATATGAAACATACATGTCATGGAAATCAACTTAGCAGTGTAAGAAGAAAGGGGGCGGGGCGTACTTTTGCGATTCAATGTGTTGTCTTGGAAGACTGGATGAATATATCACGGGGGGAAGGGGGGTCATGGGTTTTCAGCCCTCACATGCACATATAAGAGGACTCTTGTCACAGGCATGTGTCGCTCCAATGGTCTATTCGCCAGTTATTGTTGCGTCTCCTCAGGAGGACTGGTTGTGACTGGGCAGTATCCAGCATTGCAGGAGAGAGGGGATGGGGGGAGGGTCTTTATAAAAGGCCATTCTTTCATTGGAACATAGGGCTCCCGATGGACCATTAGTTCGGGCTCGCAAGCCCTTGTCTGAACAGAGCCCTACAAACTAAATGCCAACTGGAGGAAGGAGTGCGCTGCATCGCAGCACGCGTGCCAGTGTCCTCACTGTCCCAGTGCCCTCACATGTGCCAGTGCCCTCGCCGTACCAGTGCTCTCACGCGTGCCAGTGTCTTCACAGTACCAGTGCCCTCACGCGTGCCATTGCCCTCACGCGTGCCAGTGCCCTCACAGTACCAGTGCTCTCACACGTGCCAGTGCCCTCGCCATACCAGTGCCCTCATGCGTGTCAGTGCCCTCACAGTAACAGTGTCTTCAAAGTACCAGTCCCCTCATGCGTGCCAGTGCCCTCAACATGCCAGTGCCCTCACGCGTGACATGGCCCTCACAGTACCAGTGCCCATGCCAGTGCCCTCAAAGTACCAGTGGCTTCACAGTACCAGTGCCCTCGCCGTACCAGTGCCCTCACGCGTGCCAGTGCCCTTGCCATACCAGTGCCCTCACAGTACCAGTGGCTTCACAGTAACAGTGCCCTCACGCGAGCCAGTGCCTCACAGTACCAGTGGTTTCACAGTACCAGTGCCCTCACGCATGCCAGTGCCCAAACCGTGCCAGTGGATTCACAGTACCAGTGCCCTCACGCATGCCAGTGCTCTCACCGTGCCACTGGCTTCACAATACCAGTGCCCTCACGCATCCCAGTGCCCTCACAGTACCAGCGTCTTCACAGTACCAGTGCCCTCACTCGTGCCAATGCCCTCACTGTGCCAGTGCCCTCGCCGTACCTGTGCCCTCACATGTGCCAGTGCGCTCACAGTACCAGTGTCTTAACAGTACCAGTGCCCTCATGTGTGCCAGTGCCCAAACCGTGCCAGTGGATTCACAGTACCAGTGCCCTCACAGTACCAGTGGCTTCACAGTACCAGTGCTCTCACCGTACCAGTGGCTTCACAGTACCAGTGCCCTCACACGTGCCAATGCCCACGCCGTACCAGAGCCCTCACGCGTGCCAGTGCCCTCACCGTACCAGTGCCCTCATGCTTGCCAGTGCCCTCACAGTACCAGTGGCTTAACAGTACCAGTGCCCTCACAGTACCAGTGCCCTCACAGTACCAGTGGCTTCACAGTACCAGTGCTCTCACCGTACCAGTGGCTTCACAGTACCAGTGCCCTCACACGTACCAGTGCCGTCACAGTACCAGTGGCTTCACAGTACCAGTGCTCTCACCGTACCAGTGGCTTTACAGTACCAGTGCTCTCACAGTACCAGGGCCCTCACGCGTGCCAGTGCCCTCAGAGTACCAGTGATTTCACAGTACCAGTTCCCTCACGCATGCCAGTACCTTCACAGTGCCAGTGGCTTCACAGCACCATCTTTCATATAATACTTGACTCTAGTGCCCTTCTCACTGCTACTCACTTTGCCTGGGTAAGCATGACAGATGGATGGCCCTGCTAGAACGCAAGCTCGGTCCAGGTAGGACACAAACAGATCCCTGGAGATCTGCGTTCATGTGAGCCCACTTAATTGGCACAGGTAGGTGTTTTCTGTTCTGCCACGCAGCTGTACCTCATTCCACCATGAGCATTCTAGAGCAAGTCACGTGAAAACATATGCACATTTCTCAGCTCGCACCACTGCTCCATGCTCACTTCTGCTGCTAAACGAAATATCCAGAAACAGACCCCTCAAAACATTATTACCACACAGCATGCTGCACCCCTGAATGGACTATGCATGCGGGCCTACACATGCCAGGATGTTAGATCGGGGTGAAAGCTGACAAGCAAGGTCAGGGGTGTCACTTCAGGCCTGCCATGTGACAACGTGTGATCTGCAACTACCCTCTGCTCCGCTTTCTGACTGGCGCGCGCCTGGACACGTCTGTGTGATGGCTTCTGCTTTCAGCCAAGGTGTTAAATGCACCTTCGACACATCCCATTGGCACCCCACTTTCATCCTTCTGGGGTCCCAATGGGATGTGGTCTAAGCTGCCAACACACATTATAATTGCACATTATTAATATGTTTTCAAATGTTAGGTCAGCAGTGTCTTTTAGTGGAGACTGGACTTTCTTGTGTAGCCGTGAGTTCCATGCGTGGACGTGCACCTCATTTGAACGTGCACCATCTCTGTGCACTTGAACAGCGCACGTATGACTTCTATCATCCTGATGACACAGATGGGGAACTGGCCACGAAGGTGCCTGTGTTTAATTCTGTGCCCAGGCTCCGTTTGTATCCATTTAAGGTGCACCCTTTATGTCATCTAATGTAGCTGTGGAGAGACTCCCAGGAGTAATGGAGCGTTTTGAGGCTCTTTCCCGCCATCTGTCTGCTGTCCCCTTTGACATTGTTGCTGTTCCTTTGCATGGTGTTTGTTTCTCTGCATGCAGTGAGCAGTGTTCCTTTAATTCACAATAAGCAGCAGCGGCAGCTGGGTACTCCACCCTCCTCTATGTGTCTGATGGTGGAGACCTGGGGAGATAAGGATAGGACAGTGCACTTGCTGAATACAGCACGGCAGGCCCCGCTCGGGTACAGTGACACTAAACAGACAAACAAGCATCCATACTTCAAGGCCATGCTGGGACACAGCCCATGCCCACCATGCGACCACTCACTGACTAGATGAACTGCTTCCCTAAAAAGTACTAGCACGTGTGTACAATGTTACAAAAACCCTGATTTAAGTACCGTTACGTGCATGGTACACATCAACATAGCACAACATGACATCCCTTGCTCGGTCAGTGGTCTTCTTTGTTGTCTTTTCACTCTTCTTCACTGTCACTCCATGTATGCAAACTGTCACACAATATAGCCCTACCTTTAATCCTTTCTTATCTATGATATGATATGATATGGCATTTGTAACGCGCCTATACACAAGTGTTTCAAGGCGTGACGAGGGGGGGGAACAGAGGGAAGACAGACAACGATCCTACTAGGCCAGGTGTCATTCAGATCGCGCAAGTGCAAGGGTAGAGGGGAAGGGAAAAGTGCATGGGGGAAAGGGAGAGGGGAAAGTGCAGTACAGGGTTATAAGCATACAGCATACAGGATAAATAACAAGGGCCAGCTGGTGACAAGTGCGAGGTAAGTGCAAACAAGTGCTGGGAAGGGGGGCTGTATGGATACAGACACAGTCCCGTAGTGCAGGGGTTGCCGTGGAGGCAGTGCAGGGGAGAGTGGCTGGGCCGAGAACGGTGAATGGCCCAGTTGCAGATTCAGTGCAGTTTCAGTAGTATTAGCAGGGGAGAGGGGGAGAGAAAGCGGAGGCAGAGAGGAAGGTTTTGAGGTGCTTCCGGAACCGGAGGTGGTTCTCCTCAAGTTTCAGGGAGGTAGGAAGGCTGTTCCAGAGGGAGGCCCCTGCAGTGGAAAGAGATCTGCCCCCAACTCGTTGTTTGGAGAAGCGGCTGACCCTGAGGGAGTTGGAGGCGGATGAGCGAAGAGCTCGAGAAGGAAGATATTTAGGAAGAGAGAGTTGAAGGTATTTTGGCCCAAGGCCCCAGAAGGCCTTGTGGACAATGCAGAGGGTTTTGAACTTGATCCTCGCAGTCACTGGGAGCCAGTGTAGTGATTTCAGTCCTGGAGAGATACGGTCCCTGGGCTTGAGGCCAAGGACAAGTCTTGCAGTCCTGTTCTGGATGAGTTGCAAAGGGCGGAGAGTAGAGGCGGGCAGATTAAGATAGAGGCTGTTACAGTAGTCCAGCTTAGAGAGAACCAGGGCTCTAGAGACAGTGAGCTTCTGGGGGAAGGAGAGGAAAGGAAGGATACCTCTGAGGAGGTGTAGCTGGTAGTGTGACTTCTTAGATACGTCGGATATGTGAGGAGAGAAGGAGAGTGTGGAGTCGAAGATGACCCCAAGGTTTTTTGCCTTGCAGGTAGGAGTAGGAAGAGGGCCCAGATCTATAGATCAGTGGTCTTCAAACTGTGGGGGCTACCCCCCTAATGGGGCTCGAAGGGTGGCCAGGGGATCCCGAGGCTCATAGAAAATAAAGTATTGTGACTGCTTTCACTGAAGCAATAAGCTGCTCGCTGCGGTAATGCCCCGGGGTCCATAGTTATATGTTGGACCAGGGGCATTACCTGACTGGGTAATGCCCCCGTGGTGAGGGGCTTGTTGCTATTAGTACCCCGGCCCGCAAGAACAGGCTACTAATAGCATTTTTTTCTGTTCTGAAAAGGTACAGCGTTTTGGAACAGAAACAAATAAATGTCAAAGGAAATGGACGCTGGGAGGAAAAAACAGAGTCCGTTTTCTCTTTCCTTGGCGGCCACCGGGGGCGGACGCGCAGGGAATAGAAGGCTTCCCAGTGCATTCACTCCCGAAAAAGGAGAAATAAGAAGGTAAGTGGGGTTGGGAAGGTGGGGAGGGTATTGTTTGCAGGGGAGGGGTAAGGAAGAAAAATACACTCACCTGAATCCCCAGCGGGGGAGTATAGCAGCCCCCAGCTGTGTGGAGGCTCGAGTGGGGATGGGCCCGTTTCGAGCCTCCTCAATGGCTGAGTGGCTGCCAGGCCCCCCGCCCGGGGAAAATGGCAAGGAATCCTGGTGGAGGGATGCCAGGTCGGGTAAAGCCAGTGCGAGGGCCAATCAGAATGTTTGTTACATTCTGATTGGCCCTCGCCAGGTACTAACAGAACATATAAGCATTAGTGCTGTTAGAGAACTGATGTGGTGAGGAGTGCAGTATAAAAAACAAGCAGGGATGGGATAACATGGACCTAGTGACACCCTCTACTTTCTCCTATTCACTCACCAAGGACAGCCCACACCCCCTAGAGCCCAGCACTGCCCACGCCCCGCCCCACGGCCCCACGACCCTCCCCTCGCTCACCATGCCTCCATTTCTTTCCCATCTGGCAGCCTCTTATATTTAGCTTTGGCCGCAGACCTGGCATGTGCCACCCCTTGGAGTGAGTAACTATCGATGTCCTAGTATGAGGGACCTGCTTTCGAATGATAGTGTTTTAGGAGGGGGAGGCAGCGCCCAATCTCCATCAGTTCCCCTGGGCCCGCGGGTTCACAGAGGGTTCACTGCAGGCCCGGGCTGAGGACGATGCTTCATATCTGGGCTCCCAGACGCGCAGCAGCAGAGAAATGCAAACTCTCGGATTTACTCATGCAGTGCCCCCAGTCTGTGCAGGCGGCAGAGGCCATGATTCACCCTGATCAGCCCGTCCAGGGGAGGGAGAGGCATATTAACAGCTCATAATGCACACTGAGATACGAGCGTTCACTAAATCAGCTCCTACACAAAGCAGAGGGCACCTCCATTCCATGTTCTACCAGTGAAGCACTTCACGGCTTCCCATCAATTACACCTGGGAGCCACTGCACCCCTTAACCACACGACTCTACCCCATACCTGAGAACCACTGCATCACTTCCCACTGCAACTCTACCCCACAGCTGAGAGCCACTGCATCACTACCCATCAACACTCCACCTTACACCTGAGAGTCCCTGCATCACTACCCATCAACACTAAACTCCATGGCTGAGAGCCACTGCATCACTACCCACGAACACTCAACCCTATAGCTGAGAGCCACTGCATCACTACCCATCAACACTAAACTCCATGGCTGAGAGCCACTGCATCACTACCCACGAACACTCAACCCCATAGCTGAGAGCCACTGCATCACTCCCCATCAACACCCAACCCCAAAGCCTGAGAGCCACTGCATCACTTCCCACTGCAACTCTATCCCACAGCTGAGAGCCACTGCATCACTACCCATCAACACTCTGCCTTACACCTGAGAGCCACTGCATCACTGCCCATCAGCACGCAAACCCCATGATTGAGAGTCACTGCATCACTGCCTATCAGCACTCCACCTTACACTGGAGAGCAACTGCATTACTACCCATCAATACTCAACCCCAGACCTGAGAACCACTGCATCACTTTCCACTGCAACTCTACCCCGCAGCTAAGAGCCACTGCATCACTGCCCATCAACACTCCGCCTTACACTGGAGAGCAACTGCATTACTACCCATCAACACTCAACCCCAGACCTGAGAACCACTGCATCACTTTCCACTGCAACTGTACCCCACAGCTAAGAGACACTGCATCACTGCCCATCAGCACTCCACCTTACACTGGAGAGCAACTGCATTACTACCCATCAACACTCAACCCCAGATCTGAGAACCACTGCATCACTTCCCACTGCAACCCTACCCCACAGCTGAGAGCCACTGCATCATCACCCATCAACACTCCACCTTACACCTGAGAGCCGCTGCATCACTACCCATCAACACCCAAACCCCACAGTTGAGAGCCACTGCATTACTACCTATAAACACTCAAGCTCACACACGATAGCCACTCCATCACTATCTTATCACTACTCATCCACATAGATGAGTGCCACTGCATCACTACCCATCAACACTTCACCCTTCACCTGAGAGCCACTGCATCACTTCCCCCAGCAACTCTACCCCACAGCTGAGAACCACTGAATCACTCTCCACTGCAACTCTACCACACTGCTGAGAGCCACTGCTCACTACCCATCAACACTTCACCTTACACTTGAGGGGCACTGCATCACTACCAATCAACACTCAACCCCATACCTGAGAACCACTGCATCACCTACCACTGCAACTGTACCCCACAGCTGAGAGCCACTGCATCACTACCCATCAACACTAAACCACCTGGCTGAGAGCCACTGCATCACTACCCATCAACACTCAACCCCATACCTGAGAACCACTGCATCACGTCCCACTGCAACTCTACTTCACAGCTGAGTGCCACTGCATCACTACCCATCAACACTAAACCCCATAGCTGAGTGCCACTGCATCACTGCCCATCAATACTCTGTCCAAAAAGTACATGTCCCTACCCATATCAAAGGCAGAATCCTGGACTGGATAGCCGACTTAAACTGCTCTTCCACTGTTCTGAATATAACCCCTCAACCTTGGACGGATCCTTATTTGATAGATTTCATACTAAAACTAGACAAATTAATGCCTAAAGCCGTAGCCATGCCCCCCGTTACTCACAAGATGCAAAAAAACATTACAGTTGACAATCTAATGCCACTGCTCCTTCCCTCTCTTAATTCCATTTCCAACGATGCCGACCCTAACCTATAAGTCGAGGCATATAACAACACTATGACCAAAGCATTAGACACCATCGCACCAGCCAAACTCTGAAAATGCAAACCAAAGGCCCACTTGAACACTTGGTTTACTCCCCAACGCAAAGAGCTAAGACTCAAAAAAAAGAAAATTGCAAGCTGTTTGGAGGCATTCCCCTTCTGAAGACAACAAAATACAACTAAACCAACTAGCCAAAAAATATAAGAACGAAATAATCAATACAAAAAAAAATAAAAAAATGTTTTTAATGAAAGAATTGCAAAAGCTAACTCTAATACTAAGGAGCTTTTTGTGATCCTCCGTGAGCTCGAATCCCCCATACCTGTTGTAGATAACATTGTAAAAGACAAACTGGTGCACGGATATTCAAAATGCACTTACTAACAAAATAATCTCACTCCAAACTAAAATCAAAAAACAGAAAGCATCTCTGATACTGAACGCGACCACTACTACCCCATTGCCTATACCATGCCTATAACCCCGAATGGGGTAAGTCCTTTCAGCTTCACTAAGTTGTCTATCTTGGAAACAGAGAAAGTTATATTGTCGTTGAAGCCGTCTAATTGAGAAGGGGACAATTGCCCTGCTCAAGTAGTGAAAGATGCAGCTAGAGACTTAGCTCCTTTTATAACTAAACTCATAAATGCCTCTTTTAAATCGAACTGTGTCGCTGACATCTTAAAAGAATCCTGGGTCCTTCCCCTACTAAAGAAACAGACACTGCACCCTTCTATCCCTACAAATTACCGTCCTATTACAACAGTCCCTTTTCTTCTCAAAATAAATGACCGGGTAGCATACCTTCATATAGCGAGCTACCTTGAAGCTCACCGCCTTCTGGGATCTCGACAATCAGGCTTCAGACCCCAACACTGCACTGAGACTGCACTGATTTACCTTAAAACACAAATAGAAGAGCTAAAGGACAAGGAAAAAATGGCTATGTTACTGCTCTTGGACCTATCGGCCGCTTTCGATTTAGTGGACCATACGGTACTCTGAAAACATCTAGCCACCGCAGCCTACTTCTCAAATGACACCATAGCCTGGGTTCAATCTTTTCTTGCTAACAGAACCATACAAGTTTTTTCCCCATCTGACTCAGCGGATCCGATCCACACTACATGCGGAGTCCCACAAGGATCTTGTGTCTCACCCACCATGAACAATATTGTTACCAAGCCCCTATTTGACAAATCGGACAGACTGGGTGTCACTTACATTAATTATACCGATGACACCCAGATCCTCATCCCCCTTTCGGGAAATTTTGACAATGATACGGCCTTGGTAAATTAAATATATTCTCTCATTCAAGCATGGATGGCCTCCCATGGCCTCTGCTTGAATGACGAGAAAACTGAAATCATGATTCTTGGTTCCACAGCCAATTTAAAGAAACTAACCCCTAACTACACCTCATTTAACATTGATGGAAAATCAATCAAAACAGTAAAAGAGGTAAAAACCTTGGGATTCTACCTGGGCTTCACCTTAACTTTAAGGAAGCAGGTGAACTCATTAGCTTCTTCAACAGCATACACAGGCAGACTTATTCGAGCCTGCCGCCCGTTTCTATCTGAAGCAAGTTGTATCACCTTGGCCCATGCCCTCATATTATCTAAACTTGATTATTGCAACACACTCTACTTAGGAGCCAACAATTAAATCCTCAACAAACTGCAGATACTGCAAAATAATGCACTAAGGACAGCCTTGAACCTAGCCATTAGGGAGCACATCACTAATTCCAGAAAAGACCACCACTGGTTAAAAATGAGCGATAGGATACTACTTAAAACTATCTCACTCACTCACAAATGTCTCAATAATGCAGCCCCCCATATCTAGCGAATAGAATAAACAGGAACATTTCCATGCAACCGACCAGAGCTATGAACTCCCATTGCCTTGGGATACCAAGATTTAAACTATCCAAAGCTGGAGGGATCAGCTTTCCAGTCAAAGCAGCAGAATCTTGGAATAACCTTGCAGTGTATCTCGGAGCAAACCAATCATGCACTAGTTTCAGAAGAAAGGCACTAACTTGGCTCCGATCTGCTGACACTTAATATCCAACTTACCTAGTATGACATCCTTTTATCTAGAGAAACTTCCCTGATTTTCTTTTTTTTAAAAATCTGTTTTCACTTTTGTATCTCTTGCTATTTCCTTCACCCTATTTCTCACTCACCAGTAATTACCATTGTGTTTAGTCTCATCTTTTTGAACTGTACCTATACCGTAAATATTTTACGTTGCTGTATTGTACATTTACTATGCTGTAACTAAGATGAGAGTATTCTTTACCTGTTGTGCCCAGCTACCTTACGGGTTTGGTGCGCCCTAATAAATAAATAAACAAACAAACAAACACCTGAGAGTCACTGCATCACTACCCATCAACACTAACCCCCATAGCTGAGTGCCACTGCATCACTACCCATGAACACTCCGCCATACACCTGAGAATCACTGCATCACTACCCATCACCACTCCACCTTACACCTTAGAACCAATGCATCATTACCCATCATCACTCAACCCCGCAGCTGAGAGCCACTGCATCACTACCCATCAACACTGAACCCCATAGGTGTGAAACACTGCATCACGTACCATTGCAACTCTTCCCCTCAGCTGAGAGCCACTGCATCACTACCCATCACCACTCCACCTTACACCTGAGAGCCACTGCATCACTACCCATCAACACTGAACCCCATAGCTGTGAAACAGTGCATCACGTCCCATTGCAACTCTTCCCCACAGCTGAGAGCCACTGCATCACTGCCCATCACCACTCCACCTTACACCTTAGAGCCACTGCATCACTGCCCATCACCACTCCACCTTACACCTGAGAGCCACTGCATCACTACCCATCAACACTGAACCCCATAGCTGTGAAACACTGCATCACGTCCCATTGCAACTCTTCCCCACAGCTGAGAGCCACTGCATCACTGCCTATCACCACTCCACCTTACACCTTAGAGCCACTGCATCACTGCCCATCACCACTCCACCTTACACCTGAGAGCCACTGCATCACTTCCTATCTCAAATCTTTATCATATTAGGGATGCAGCATGACATCCACTTTCCAGTCTACCTCACGCGTGAGAGGCACCGCCTCACTGCCTACCAGCATGCAACCTCCCCGGATGCACTTCATCACTGCCTCACTCTACCCTTCCTCGTCGCGGGAAGGCACTTCCTTGGTCCCCATCTCAAACCGCGCCCCACCACCCCAATCGGAGAGGCACTCGATCACATCTCCATCTCATGTCTACTTGTTGCCTCAGAGTCAGTACTGCAGGTTTCAATGTTTCCCCCTCGTGAGGTGGTACTGTATCCTGTACAGACTCAATGCAAACACCCATATGAGAAGTGATGCAGCCCATCCCCCAACATTCACTAGAACTCTAGTTCCACCATTGCCTCTGGGAACTGGCACGTGCCTCCCAATAGCTGCATTCATGTATGTCTGTATGTATGTATTTATTCGCTTGCTTATTTGTTAATCCAATTGCTCAGCTGCAAAGTAGGATGGTATGTGCCATTCCAATACAAACCTATTGTTAAAAAATAGAGTGTCATTACCTGAGAGTAATGCCCATTTTATGTTTTTTGGAAGAGTGGAGTTTGTGGCGGGACTCCCTCTCTCCTGCGCACCCTTTATTTGGTTGTTAGTTGAATTAGACCTGCAGCCAGAGTCATAGTTTGTCAAGGAACCAACTCCGAGGTTCCTACTGTCTAGAAAGATTGTGGGGGGAGTGACAAACTTTTGGACTGGAAAGGCGCTGGTTGGATTTGATAGTCCAGTATTTGTTTGTAGGTAGTTTGCACAAGAAAATAGATGGTCCAGGTTGTTGGTGTGTTAAACATGAGATTTATAGGTTTATTCCTTGTTATAATCAGCACCAATGAAAGACATCATTGGATGTAAATGTAATATTCATAACATGATGATATGTTACACAGCCGACGCGCGTTTCAACCTAAGTCTTTTTCAAGGCCTGACTCACGACTCCACACACCAGCATTGCTCAACCCGGCCAAGTACGGCTATTCAGCCCTCTGGCACCCACACTTGGGAGGACCAGCCCATTCCACCTGGAAACTCAACCACCAAACCCAATTGGCCTTGAAAAAGACTTAGGTTGAAACGCGCGTCGGCTGTGTAACATATCATCATGTTATGAATATTACATTTACATCCAATGATGTCTTTCATTGGTGCTGATTATAACAAGGAATAAACCTATAAATCTCATGTTTAACACACCAACAACCTGGACCATCTATTTTCTTGTGCAAACTACCTACAAACAAATACTGGACTATCAAATCCAACCAGCGCCTTTCCAGTCCAAAAGTTTGTCACTCCCCCCACAATAATGCCCATTTTATTGCTCATCTCAGAGTTGACACGTCACTTCCTGCCAAGTCTCTGAGGTCAAAGTGTACCAGGCTGCATTTAAATCCATGGCAGACTAAATTATCATAATCATTATTGTCAATATTGTCATTATTATTATTATTATTATTATTATTATTATTAAATTAATACTAATAGTAATAATGATAACAATAATACTAATATTAGTAGTAGCAGTAGGAGCAGTAGAGGTATTAGGGCATTTATTGAGCATGGACCATGCTTTGGAAAGGAACAGAGTGCTTTACAAGCGATAGGGGGAAGTCCCCGGCAAGGGAAGCAGCTTGGAAGGGGTCCATAGAAGCGAGCAGGGATTTAACAAGCAGAGAGTGGGAAGGGTGGGCATTTTGGTAGCCAGGGATCTGCAAGCAACCGGAGGAGGACACAGGGGGGCTTGGAGGGCGCTTATCACCCAGTCTTAGGTTGGGTGGGAGGGGAGGGTGTCTTGAGCTAGGTGTCAGAGGGGGCAGACAGCCCAGCCTCGGGTTAGGTGACATGATTTCTACTCTCCTTAATATATTCACTACCCTGAGTTCGGGTAGGCCGATGTAAGGCCTATTTCAAGATTCTAATGGGTTGTGTTTGACAATATGTGTTTTAACAGGAAACCAGCACATGATACAGATTCATGCCACACATATCATTCACCAGCCGTACCCCCCAGCGATTCCTGGGTTTGTAGCTGATATGCACGTGGGGGTCTGCTATAGCCGTGTGTATGTTATACTGGCCCTCATTACGACCCTGGCGGAAATCGAAAAACGATGGCGGAAATGCAATACCGCCATCGAATAGCGCTCGGTGCGACTATGACCCGTCACCGCAAAGTACGAAGCCATTAGCGACACCGTAGTGAACGCCAACGCTAACTGCACCAAGCACGCGCGCGCGCGCCATGCCAAACCGCAAACACCACCATGGCGCAAGGGTACGCCAATTCCGACCCTAGCGGACATGTACCTAACGCCATCAGGCATGGCGTAATGTACCATTCCGCCATGGCGAGAAGTACGGCATCGCGAATCAACCGTAAACGGCCCCACTGAGTGCCTGTACACCGCTCCCTGCCCACAAAGTACAACTCCCCGTAGGTGCAATGAAGCCACAATGCAACCATTGAAATGTACAAGTCACCCATGCATGGGAACGAACAAAAGAAACACAAGAGGGGCCAATGGGAGCTGCAGGGCACAGATGGCACGAATACAGAAGCCATCCCAATGGACATGACCACAGTCCCCCACCAAGAAACGCACGCAAACACAGGCACCTGTGACCAGCAATATTCCGAAAATCACATCATTCCACCAGTCCACCTGGCTGACCGGCATCTGTTACACAAAACCCAATCCCCCGGCCCTGAGCATGACAACATTCAAACAGTCATATTGGCAGCCCCCATCCCTGACCTCACTGGGCTTCGTAGTCAAACGCGCCCAGCACAGTACCACGCAACTAAACCCCGAAGCTGGAACCCAATGCAGATCTCCTCACAATACATCGCCCCCCAAATAGGCATATGCCACATCACTTGCAAAGAAAAACGCTACACGGGCCAAATCTGAATAGAAATTTAATGCACATCAAAGTCACCAAGCCCATACAGCCATCAGGCCATGAACCCCAAAACACTAATCACCATTGTGGGCTGCTTCCGCAAGAAATGACCAGCCACTACCTGTGTGTCGCCCTGTTCCCCCATGGTACACAGAGCCACATTCACGTACGAAAAGGCAACATGGAAGCGCACAGAACCGCAGGGCCGTCCCAATGGGGAGGCACTAGTCCAGCTGAAAGGCCGAAATGTTGCTCCGAGCCACCAGTACTGCGTAAGGGCATGTGGGCCATTGGCGATCGTCCCATAAGATCGTAATGCTGCTCCACTGATTAACACGAAGCAGCAGGTGCCGGGAGTAAAATCCATCTGCAGGAGTGGCATACAGATGGCAGTGGCAAAAGGGGAGGAGATACCTGTCAACCAAAAGAAAAGAAAAAGAACAGAATGGCCATCAGAACTACATTCCAACAACTCACTTCAATGATCACACGAAATCCACAGCCATATGCATGCTAGCCCACTCAAAAGGATCATCACCACCCCAAAACCACTTGCGACTCATAACCATCTATATCGAGGTGCAAACACCATCACAAACGAGTGTACCTGTGCATGCGTCTGTCAAAACAGATTCCATCAGATGGGAATGTTAACGTGCATGGACACAAGTGTCTGAGGGCGCCTCGAGACAGGGAGGGCTCAACAAGGCCAGATAGACGATGGTCCCACTATGGCAGCCCTGCATCACATAGCGTAGGGGAGGCGGATAGATCCCAAGAAGCCCTGTACATGGCAAACTCTGTATCATATCACCTGCCCATGCATCCATCCATCATTCCCTCATCCCGGGATCAAAACGCCTGAATAATTACTCACATAACATTAGAAACATCCATTGAGTCTGTGCGTTATGCAGCCTGCTAAATCCACAGTGCCCCAGCCCGTAATTCCAGTGTTGTGAAGCAACATGTATTTGGGAACGGACGGCCTCATCGCCCACGTAGCTATTGCGCATCCCAAACTATTCATATCAATCATTGCTCCCTCGCCATGGGCCCTGTCTCAAGGACATAGAACAATAGAACGTTATATTTGCAGTCAGACCTGTGGGCATCTCCTCGCCGCTAGCTGGAAACCGAAAGCGCCGCCCTTCGAATTCCTCATTTGCAACATCACGTCGAAAAGACATCTGTGGCCGTTTGAAATCACTAATTATTCCATCGAGTGCGGCTGTGTGTGAAAATGGCAACTGCCTTCACCCACGAATGGGACGCCCCGCCCGTCGTTGCAACTCGGTACAGTGATGCATGAGGGCCCACCGTTACTCGAGTACTACGTTCCACTGACCCTTCACAAGTCTGTTCGCGACTGCACAGATAGTATGGGAAACAATGGGCCCACAGCAGAATGAACATATCAACCAATCTTACACGGCCATCGGGTACAAATACATGATTGCAATAGCAAGATACAATTCCACGAATTGCAGCGTTGTGCGCGGGACGTGCTCGGCCAAAGGGGAGAGCAGTTTGCACAGGTGGAATCAATCACCACAGGTGGAGGCCATACAGCCTGAAAACACATAAATTGCACAGCCAGTCTCCTCCCACAACCACACCGAAATGCTACCGGCAGGACTCGCGATGTTGGCCCTGGGGGACCTGATAGCACTGCAACTGCTCCGACTCCAAGAAGAAGACGAACACCAACTACAACCAGCCGCACGGAGGAGACGCAGGAGGAGGAGGAGGCCAAGGCAGGGCCAGCAAGGCCCACCAGCACAGCCACTACCACCACGCAGGCAGCCCGCAATACCACGCCTCCGAGCACATCCGTTCAACCTCACTGATGAGCAGATCCACACCCTCTACCGTCTGGACCGGGACACCATAGCCGCCATTGTGGACATGACACAGGCTGACCTTGTCAGCATGATAGATAGCCCAACCGCCATCCCACCCCTACTGAAGGTGGTGTCTGTACTCCACTTCCTGGCCACAGGCACCTACCAGCACACAGTCGGACAGTTGCATGGCATTTCTCAGCCACTTTTCTCACGGACACTATTGCAAGTGCTCGATGCCCTCCTGCAGCACGCAGACGACTACATCTCTCTACCACGCTCGGAGCAGGAAATAACCAACACAAAAGTGGGATTCCATGCACTTGCCGGCATACCGGGTTGCATTGGTGCCATCGACTGCACCCATGTTGAATTGGTCGTCCCACATGCCATGGAGGCCCAGTACCGCAACCGAAAACAATTTCATTCCCTGAATGTACAAATGGTGTGTGACTCCAACAGGATCATTACACATTGTTGTGCCCGATTCCCTGGATCAACCCATGATTCTATGGTCTTGAGGAACTCTACAATACCACGCTACATGGAGCGACACGCAGGGAACAGATCCTGGCTACTCGGTGAGTCTCATTACATGCATGATGATGTGGGGTATGTGAATTGGCAATGACCTGGCAGGAAGGGGGGGGGGGGGTGTGCGTACGTATCAATGGCATTCCACATCATACGTTTCTCGTCCACATACAGGTGATGCTGGATATCCACTGAAGAGATGGCTCCTCACACCAGTCCGGAACCCACGGGACCAGCATGAGGAGGACTACAACCATGCCCACTCACGTACCCGTGTAGTCATAGAACAGGCATTCGGCCTACTGAAGGGCCGTTTCCGCTGCCTCAGCAGGTCTGGCGGGGCACTCCTGTACCGCCATGAGAAGGTTGCAAAGATGGTCATGGCATGTGTCATGCTCCACAACATGTGCGTACGTAGAAATGTGCCCATGCCCCCTGACGCAGAACTGCAAGCACCTGATGATGGTCATGATGAGGGTGGGGATGTGGCAGCACCTCATGGAGTCTGCGAGGCACCGGAGGCCCGTGACATTCGTCAGCATCTCATTGATGTATGCTTCTAGCACTCACGCCTGGTGGCTGATACATGGACACGGGACTCGTGGCACTGCGTGTGTCTGGGACATGCACAATATGGACTGTACGCCTATGATGGCCTAGTACACAAATATCAATGTCCACACTTCTCATTGGTTGATCGTGCACTTTTTATGGCATATGTGATATCATGTTGAACACCCTATCGACCCGCCACCCAAGTGAGCCCAACACACCCCCTCCACCCTCCTACCTCCCCCCCGAACACCAGTGTCCAAAGATGCTCATTGTCAGTGGGCTGTCGCTATTGCATGCCCCCTCTGCGGGTATCAGGGGCACCCCTGCCTGTGGAGCGCAGGTTCCTTCCAGATCTACGTTGGGGGCTGCCCTGGACGGAACTTGCAACGGATGATGTGTCTGCCTGCTCACGTCCATGCATGTCCCTAAGGGTTTGCGAGAGCTCAGTGAGCACACGGCGCACTGCGGCAAGTTCGGCACATACGTCTTTGGAGGTCGCATGCAGTTCCCCCCTCAGGCTCTCGGTGCTTCTCTCAATTTGTGCCCTTAGCGTCTCTGTACCTCTCTCCATTTCTGCCCTAAGTGTCTCAGTTGATGTTTCTATGTCTGCCTTAGTGCCCCCACATTCATCGGCATGGTCCTTGAGGAGTGTGGCCAGTTGCTGCTGTTGTTCGATCAACTGGTCGAGGGACTGTTGCCTCTGCTGGGCCATGGCCATTTGCGGGGGTGTCACAGAGGGGCTGTTGTCCTCATGTTGCCTTGCCACAGGGCTTGTGGGGGATGGCCAGTCGTCGTCTTGTGGGTGCCCCTGCGTGGTATCCTCATGTTGTACGGGATGGGACAGACAGGGGGATTGGGACAGGTCATGGATGGATCTGACTTCGGCATCCCCGTTTTCTGTGTCCGAGCATGCTGCCATCAATGGGGTGTCACCTATGGTGCTGCTGCCACCAGAGGCAGTGCCTTCTGTGGCATCCATTGGGGGGACCTGTGGTGGTGGTGTTGTGGGCATGCTGGCTGCTGGGGTGCCTGTTGATGTTCCCTCCTCTGTGCTGCCACCTGATTTGTGCTGCTGCCGTGTCTTGATGCGTGCAGCTGAGGTGGAGGGTCTCTGGCCGTTGGTCTTGGCCCTCTTTGCAGGTGTGCTGGTAGGGGTGTCCTGTAGCTCGTCGTTTGGATCGGACCCTGTGGTGGAGTAAAGGAGGGCGAGGGTTATTGATGGGTCTGTTGGAATTGGAATGGCATTGTATCACATGCTTTGGGGTGGTACCTGAGGGTGATTTGGGTCGGGGCCTTGGAGGTGCTTTGATTTGTGTGTGGAGTGAGGGTGCAGTTGTTTGGCAGCCTGCAGTTAGGGTGTGCCTGCTGCACGTGTAGTGCGTGTATTAGGGGTTTTTAATTATTTATGTATTTATTGTGGGTTTTAACGTGCGCTATCAGGCCGATGTGTGTGGACGTTCTCCTGGACATGTGTTTCTGTTGCACTATGTGGACGCATGGTACTTCACATGGATGGACTGTGTGGATTTGGCATTGTTTTATCTGGCCCACCTACCTGAATCTTCGGATGTCTGCACTCCTTTCTCCATCCCTCCGACTCCCTCTATGCTCTCCATTCCGATGGTGGAGGCACAGATTTCTTCCCAGGGGGTCAACTTGATGGGTGATTCAGGACCTCCCCCGGTGGCTGTGGCAATGTTGCGGTTGGCAGAGAGTATGCTGCGGACGCGTATCCGCAGGTCGTCCCATCGCTTGCGGCATTGCTGTGGGGTGCGGGGTGCGGTCCCCACCGCACTTACCCACTGTGCCACCAGAGCCCATATGGCCTTCTTGTTTGCAAGTGCCGTCCTGGTCATTTGCGTGGAGAAGACGACGGCAGCATTCTCCTGGAGGGTCTCTGTTAGCACGGTGAGTTCCTCACGGGAGAAGTGGACCTGCCGCTTGCGGTCGCACGCTTTCTTCGCTACTTTTCCCATTTTTCTTGGTTTCGCTAGGGTGGTTGACGGGTTGGGGTGTGTTTCAGGGTAGTGATTTTAGTGGTTGTGTGGTTTTAGTGTTTTTATAGGTGTACGCCGGGATGTTTCCCGTTCCGGGCCCATGTTTTAACTTCCGTTTCCGTATATTTCCGGTCACCGTACTTTCCGGTAGGCGCACACTGCGGTGACCGCTAAGAGGGGTGGCGGTATTGCACCTAGGGCGCCGTACGGCGGCGGTGTGGGCTGTTTTGGGGTCATTTCCGCCATCGCGGACTTTGCACTTCCGCCGTGGCGTGGTGCTCGTGCCCGATGGGTCGGAATGGGCCGCACTTTGCTCCTTCGTGCGATGGCGGAAACGCTATTTACGCTGTGGCGCTCCGGTCAGTCGCTTTCCGCCAGGGTCGTAATGAGGGCCACTGTGTCCTAACTTCCTATTTTAGAAAAATTACAAAATGGGCAATTTCACGGATTCGCCTACACTGATAGCACAGGGCCAGACCCCGCTGTGTGCAGGGCAAATGGGTGGGGTTGGTCAAACTTCACCATCGAGAGTACACCCCAGACTGGTATGCCGACGTTGGGCCAACATTTCAGCCCACCAACTGTTATGGGGCTGGAACCAACCCCGAACATACAAACACACTTTCAGAAATATATATAAATAGAATGATGAAATGGTTGGACTTGGTCTGGTGTTTGGTTAAGCCGTGGGTATTGCACCAGCAGCTGTTTTGCAACTGCAAGAAACTGCAATTAAGTTGTTACCTTTAAAAGACCACACACCATCTTCTTTAAAGCATATAACTAGCTCAAAGGGAACTGGGAGGAGGGCATTTCGGGCGTAGACGGGCAAGAAGAGAGTAAGCCTTGCCCTAGAGACTAGCATGGCTATAGGTGATCACAGGTGGTTAAAAGCCAAACACCCACAGGCTATGTGTAAATCCTGACATCCTGTCTCTTCTCCCTTGTCTTCACTTCCCTTGCCAATAGTTTAGGATTCAAGGCAGCGCCTTACAACACCACATAACATCCAAATCTAAGACTGTAGTCTCTTTCTCTGCTTCTAAGGCCACTCCCCTTCGGCAGATGGACTTAAACTGGCAGTAAGTCCTCTTCTGTAATGACAACGGTGTGGGAGCAAAGTTACTGCTGCTACATTGAGGAGGGGGTGTTTCCTGATGTGTGGGGCGCCCTTTGTGATTTTATACACTAGCTAACGTCACCCTAGGAGAGAATGAGAGGAGGGGAAGGTTTCATGGCGGGGAATGGAGAAGGAGAGATTTCAGAGAAGTGCAGAAGGAGGAAAAGGTAGGTATAGAGCGGATTGAGAGAGGTAACAAGTTCCAGTGCAGGGTGCCTAGGAGCTGAAAGGAGCGAAAACGGGAAGAGGCACATGGGGAAGGAGGGACGCTGAGCAGGAAGTGGTCAGCTGAACGAATGGAGCGGGAAGGAGTGTAGAAAGAGAGGAGAAAGAAGAGATAAGGGGGAGCAAGATTATGGAGAGATTTAAAAACTAGACACAGGAAATTAAATTTAAGTTGGGAGTGAAAGGGAAGCCAGCCAAGGAAGGAAAGCGAAGAAGAAATGGAATAATGAGGGGCAAGGAGACAGAGAGTACGGACGGCTGAATGGTAGATAGATTTGAGGGGGCAAGATGAGAAGCAGGTAGTCCAAAGAGTAAAGAGGAGCAATAGAGGAGGTGAGAGAAGATAAGGGAGGAGATTAAAAGTTTAGTAGCATGGAAGGTGAGAAAGGAGCGGACTTTGCAAATATTGAAGAGGTGGAAGCAACAGGCGCGAGAGGTGAGAGAAATGTGGTGGGAAAAGGAGAGGGAGGAGTCAAAGTGAATGCCTAGATTGCGAGCGTGGGCGGAGATAGGAAGATTAGAGGTGGGAAGTAAATGAAAGGTGGAGGAGCGGGAGGGGTAAGAGTGTTGAAGGGAAAGAATAAACTTCAGTCTTATCAGTATTGAGAGAAGGAAAGCAGGATGACATCCAGTTTTTAATGGCAGTAAGACATGAAGAGAGTTTAAGGTGGAGGTCAGAGGAGAAGGAAGAGAAAGAAAGGAAGAGCTGGGTGTCATCAGCATAGAAATGGTGAGAAATTCTGAATGAAGAAATAACAGGGGCAAGGAGAGGGGTGTAGAGAGAGAATCGGAGAGGGCTGCCATTTTTGGAAGATGAGGTAATTCCATCGGGGGTATTACGCTAAGTGATTGTCCAGGTTTGATATTTTGTAGCTTGGTGGAGGGAAGGGGAGGTGAGTCGCCAGACTGGGAATGGGGTTCGAGTCCACACTGTCTTTTGTTGCCTCCATGGTATGTTCTTGTGTAGCCATTGCCCTAGCGTGTTCTGAAGAACCAGTGCCCACCTTCTATGCTGCTTCATAGCTGTATGCTGGTGGAAATCAGACAAACAAATACATTACGTTCTCAGCACAAGTTTACTTGCACCAGGCCACCCAGAACCTGTAATGCAGCCCGAGGGAATGACCCTCTGTCGCGCAAGCTTTTCAGCAGGGCTTTTTTCTTTTGTTTCTTTTTGTGAATTAGTTAAAATAATACAACTTACACAAATACATGACAACAGACTTGACATGTTTTCTATCCAATATACGTACACACAGAGAAGGAACAAAGAGTAACAACAGTCGCAGAGTGAACATTTCATACAATGATCTTATCCCAAAGTGCTTATACAGTAATCAGTTACTAACAATTCTAAAATAGACTTTGTTCAAAATAATTTTAAAATAGATCAAACATACCAAAAGTACAAGATTATGTTCTGTCATCTCAGCCTAATTATTACACACTGCTATCGTAAGAGGGGTATCAGCCCCCCCCCTCACCAGTCCGCCCCATAATTGCCCTGGGTCTGGCCACGTCTCATTGTGAACATATTTACTGAATAGCAGCGCTCTTTTATCTGGTCTTTACAGCAGTACCGGGTAACTCATGCGAGTGTTGTATCAATGGCCAATCAAATGATTAAAAAACATTAAAAAAACATTAAAAAAAGAATGTATTTTCTTGAAAAGCACGCTTCTTTCTATCTTTAAATACCAAAGTTCCTCCCTATCACCTTGAGTGTTGGTGGCGCTGGCAGGAAGAAATTACCCTTTCGCCAAGACTTACTTTTGGAATCCTCACGTCGGCCTAGAAGCCATTTTTTGAGAGCAAGAAAAGGGCTCTAAAATACTTTGGGTGTCCCTACAGTACCTTTTAGACACCCTGAACATTAGCTGCAGGGTTCCCTTAGGTGCTTTCAGACACTGGTGTCTGGTAGAAGGACTCAATTTGCCAAAGTTTCATGATCTAACTTACACACAGGGCAATGGATTATTTTGAATAGATTGTCAAATCCCTTTGAATACCTTTCAAACCATAATCTTGAGGCCCGGTTCATGGAAAGGTGCTCATTTATCCCGCAAGGGCCACATGCCAAGAACGACACTGCGTGAGCCTGTGCGCAGAATAAAAAATGCGTGCTCTGCATAATCATTGAATTGTTTGCGCAAAGTAACCGTATAGCCATATTGTGGGCGGAATACTCCCGACACGCCCCCACGCAAAGCAAAAACAGCCAGAACAGCCACCTTTGCGCGCTCCACCAGGCACCAATAGATGCACCCTTCAAACAGTGCGTGGGGTCCCCTGCAAGCAAGCCTGCATCTCAGGAACCCTCTGCGGGGTCCCCCAGAACTGTTAGCGGCATCAAGACAACATGTGTACAATACTTTGTAACTCAGGTAAAAGTCTGAAAATCTTTGTGCGAACCCCTGTAAACCATTCCTGCACCCCGCTACACTGTGTATGCACACCCCTAAGTTAGATCGGAACCCTGGCTGCGTAAGCACACCCCTAAATCTGACACCTGATCTACGGACGTCATTAACTGCGACCTCTGAGGTATCCCTTGCGACCTCTGTGGTCTCCCATGCGATCTCTAAAAAAAAGCAACAAAAAAATAGTTATTTATTAACTTTTTTTTTTTGTAATGCAAGCTCCTGTGGTCAGCACCATGTGGCTCTTTAATTCTGAAGTGGCTGGCTTTCTTGTTCAGGCCCAATAAAAAAATAAAAAATAAAAAGACAAACAAGAACAGGAGTGCCACAAGTCTAACACTTTCAGCACTGACCCTAAATGAGAAATAATAGGAATAACAAATGATGTGTCTTTCTGGAATTCTATAGAATAATTGCTAGGCTCGTTAAAGATTTATTTCAGGCACACTTCAAGGGGTGAGTCACTGATTTAGTCTGTTCTTAAGCGCCTCAACTCAGTCTTTCATCCTTCTGAGGTCGATAAATGAGTACCAACACAGGTTGGGTGATATTGGGTGTATATTTTTTTTCTATATAAAGCACTTAAGCGTAGGTGCTATATAATAACACATCATTATCATTTGGTCATGGACGTCTGCTTGCATTCACAGTATTTGGTAATATGGGCCTATACACACTGATCTTAACGATACATATGGCGATCCATTCTTGTATGAAATGTACAGCACATTATATTGATATCATAACCATATTTTACGTAGTGTACAATGCTATGGGATGCCACTTCCTGTTTTGTCAACGGGTGACAGGTTGTGTTCCATCGCTTCCTGCGTTATCACTTCAGGGTGGGGTCAAATGACATCACTTCCTGTGATTCTGTAAAACTAAGGAAGGACTGTTTTTTTTATTTTTTTACAGTTAGAGCGTCTACAGAAAGATCTACAGAGCGTTTACAGAAAGATCCTAACACCTCTCAAAACTCACCCCTAGGAAACAGATCTACTGTCTAGATTCCTTAAGAACTACCCTCCTCAGTTTGCAACAAAGTGACACCAACACTTGTTTTCTGGAAACATATATATATAACTCTGTGTTTTATTACAAACCTGTTTTTTTTAAATCTTTTAAAATACATATCTAACACATTGAGTCTCACTATTATATATAAAGGAAAACAACTCAGAAAGAAAGAATACAAGAGAAAAGCTTCAAGAAGTGGCCCTATAATAGGACCCAGACAACTACTGTGAATTATATAAATATATCACCTATATATTGGAAAGCCACACCATTCATACAAAAGAAAAGGAATTACTGAGAACAAAGTGTGTTTTCACACATAATCACAATCAGAAGTACAAACAACACATTCAGTTGTATACTAAACAGAACAGATGACATAAATTACATTATTAGCATCCATGATAGGTGTACAGTTATGATTTCTAATCTGGAATCTCCTATACAAGTGACTGGATTCTTTAAATGATTCTAAGTACAATTCAGCTTTTAATGCCTTATTAATACTGTGACAGCATTCTCACAGTCTTATTAACCCGACATGTTTCATTCCCATTATCCTTAGAAAGATTAATAACGGGAAATTCATCAGGGGAGTACTTTTTAATCATCAATTGGCATGTCTATAACTGAAATTGTTCAGTATACGTTCTGTGCAACCTGATGCAAACAGGAAGGTACACTTCCTGTGATGCCATTAGGGGGTCAAGGGTCGTGTGATGTCACTTCCGCTACCCCTGGCATTTTGGTGAAATGCCATCTCTGACCTGATCTTACCTCTGCACAGTAAAACCTATGCACAAGTGTCTGTATGGCTGCCTTCTGGTGGTGGATAGTATGAGGGCTTTGTGTGGACAATTCCCCAGCCAGAGTTTGTGCGGTCAGATCCAGGAATACTTATTGTTCCGCGCAATAGTGGGCGTGTGATGGACAGCCTGCGGGGCGTCCCTCATAACGCCCACATTTTCCCTTGTTCTTTCTCATTTTCTGAGTTCCGCCCCCTTCCCTGCCCTCTGCACAGGCCACGCTCACGTTCTGCATGGTGTTTCATGCAAGGCACTCGGCTGCTAGCAGAGACCTGACAAGCCTCCACGAAGTGCCCGCAAAGAATGAAAAATTGCAGCACCGTCGATTCCATGAATCAACAAACGGGATTTTGCACGAAGTTTGGTGCACAGAGTCCCTATTTTCTGAGCAGATAATTCCTTGAATCAGGCCCTAAGTATTTATCCCAAACGAACTAAATATATTTGGAACATTTTATAGATGGGGTCTATTCTATTGCATTTTAATAACCATTACATCTCCAACCTGGATCTTTGTGATAGGACATTATTAATGTCATAACATGGATTCAAAGCTGCTCTAGATATATGTGAAGAGCATTGCTTTGTATTCCAGGGCTGCTATATACTAAGGCACGTGTGATCTTGGGTACCTGAATGGCTGGACAACAACGTGTCTTATAGACAAACCATTTAAGATTAAGCAGAATCAATCAAACAGGAATGATTAGCCTTGTGAAGGCTGTGGGTTTATGAGTGACCTTCTCGTTTCTCCTGGGGACAGCCCATCAGTCAGTTGTATCAGATAAACCATACCCCATCCCTTCCATGGGCAGGTTTGAATCTAATTGTTTTGTCTGAGTGACCCCACCCACCCCGCCTCCCTGGTCCCCTATTCTTCATCCCCGGGCTTGAGAGTCAGAGATTGAGGGTCAGAGATTAGGGGGGCTATTTTCACACTTCAATGGTAGGTGATGCGAGCCTTGGACCCGCTGGCTGGATAGAGCCAATCACATACATGTAAACCATCAGACGTGTAGAATAGGTGAGGTCTTCCAGCATATCTGACCCCCAGATGTATAAGAACACACATCAGTGTTGGCCAAGGTCAAGGAAGCTTGACTAAAGGCCACAGTCTTTAAGGGGTACAATACTGCATCATAAAGCCGCATTGATGTCCAATATGAAAGTGGCTACCACCCTCCGCCCCACTCAATGTCTTTCTGATGGTTAGCCAGGTGAGCTCAAGTGGGGGCCTTCCTTCACCATACTATTCTCTGACAAGTAGGAACATCTTCTGCACCAACTCAGCAGCCCACCTACATACACCGATGGCCGCCCTTGCACCCCAAATGTGGTTACGGTGGAGTCTGATTCCAGTGGGGATGCCAGCTGACGGGTGGATCACTCCCCCTCAGTGTGACAATTGTGGTAAATTAGAAATGGTCTTAGGTTGTCATAACGTGTGTATCGTAGTCACACGAGAGATCGGTTTCTGTTTAATCCCAGCTGCCCTCGCCCAGAGAGCTAGGATAGTCGGTCAATTAAAGTCAATGAAAATTCACAAAATGCTGAAAATCACGGACATGCCACGTCCTTAGAACAGAGCCGCGTTGGGGGCGGTGGGGGGAAACGGGGGCAAGTTCTGGGCAATAGATGAAAGCGGAATGCCCTGCCATGCGGTCATCGTGAAGCGGTGATTCACAGCTATAGAAAAGTTGCCTTTACGGGGATTTGTACCACATCGGTTTTGTCACTTTGTTGCCCCGAACATTCTTGGCAGAACCGTTGGCAGGGTGGTCTGGGCACAACTGGGTCTGTCCATGAGTCATAGAATACCTCCGACCCAGAGCGAGAAAGACGTGTGTGTGACTCACTCACTCACTCACTCACTCATTCACTCTCATCTTTCAGCATTAAGAATCTGAATAACACAGATATTGGTATTGTGTGATCCGGTGTTATAAAATAAAACATTTTACTTTAAAACATTTCAAAAATCATTTCTGGAAAAGTAGCCTTTTGGATGGATTTCGGGTGCACACGTGCAGCAGTGGCGGAGCAGAAGGAAATATGTACAGGCAAACCCCAGAGGTCCTGGACGTCCTGACGATGCCCCAACCCCCCCCCCCCCCCCGAAAACCAACCTACACAGGCACTGAAAACACCCGCAAGAGATGTGCACGTTTCAAGATTAATTTAGGAAAGACGTGTGAGGATTAAACACAGGTAAGTCAAAGAGTTGGGTGACGTTGGTGGCGAGTCTCTGATCCGTTTGCAGAGAGACATTGGCGGGGTCCCTTCGCAGGCAACGCGTGTGGAATGGGGCTGTTTGCTGTGTACGGTGTGCAAGTCCTCACATCGTTTCTCGTTCATTTTTATTTTAAAAATCACAAAAAAGGGAATCTCCATATAATTCACTAATATTAATATTTGAGAATACTTTTCTTTTTCAATGAAACTGCATGTGTCTAAGTGCCAAGGACGAGTATGTTTATCCTTTATGCATAGACTTGAATAATAGCCTGGCACCTATGGGGTTAAGTTAAATGAACCTGGCCTTGTGGTGTTGTCATCTAGAGACCTTTGAAGAGGAGTTCTATCTGACACTCTGCAGAGAACTTGTCAAAGTCCTGATCCCATCTGAAGCATAATGACCAGGCGCATGTGCACAGCCCTTGAAGAAGGGAGCTCTGGAAATGACATGTGAGGAACAAAGGATTGAGAAATGATTTTGCTGAGGGACTGTGCAATTCTTAAAGCTTTGAGGACAATGAACGAACAAGCAAGGTGGGCTTGTTGGGAAGTCTCCTGAGCTCAGAGAGGAGGCGTCAATGTGATGGGGGCAGAAACTGCAAACAGGAAGTGACGTCAGGAGCATCACTGAACACATCTGTGAACTGATCAAGTAGACATGGAGTTAGGTTCTAAACGTAGTTCATGGGTGGATTCGAAAATAGGGCAAACAACATGATTGGCAGCCAGTGGACAAGCAGGCTGATATACATGAGGAGATACATTGATAGTCAAGAAGATGGATAGGTAAATTGATCAATGGTCCAATTGCCAGATTAATGGCTCTTTACCCTCAGATTGACAAGTATGTTGATTGGACAGCAAATCCAAAGGTATGCGTTATAAGGTGTATGGTGGTTCCATTCACACACTTTTGAATTTAGTTGATGTTAATTTGGTATTGGGGTTCCTGAGGGAGGGAGGATGGGGTAACCCCTCATTGACATACAAAAAAGTGCAACAGCCACATTTAGGCCAACCAAATGCATAATTTTCAATTCCGTGTCCATGAACCAACATAGAAGTGAGTGGCATGCTGATCTTGTGACTGGCAAGCTATTGTTTTAGAAGTCCAAAGGACTGGCAACCTAATTGATTGATAGACTAGTAGACAGCTAGATAGGCATATTAGTGAAACAGGAAGGTGCTGACTGATAGGCGTGTTAGTTGGTAGGATAGCTAGTAGTCAGCTGTTCAGTTAGTGGGCTGGCTCAATGGTAAGACTGTGATGTAAGGCATCTTTAGATCATTCATTGGTAGACTAGTAGACAGCTAGTCAGGTAGGTGAGTGAATTAGGAAGGCAGTGACTGATAGGCTTGTTAGTTGGTTGGATAGCTAATTAGTTATCTGTCCACTTAGGCTGGCTCATGGATAAGCCTGTGATGGAAGGCCTATCTGGATCCTCGAAAGATCACTGTGACCGCTCATCTTGTTTCCAGAGGCCTCTGTGACAACACAGTTCCTACCCAGCCTCCTTAACCAAGGGCTATACATCTACAATACACAATACGCCTTGATAAAGGCCTTTGATTGAAACACATGTTGGCTTTCTCCATGTGAATGGCACTACACATGCTCTAAAGACTGTGACAACTTCATGCTAATTAATTCAACACTACACGTCAAACCTAGTTTCAAGACTCATCATTTGCCTGTGCTAAACACACTACCATATCTAGTGAAAACTATTGGAATCCAGCCCCAACTAAGACAGGGCTCACATTCTCTCCCTATACCTTACCATACATGACTTTTGGAGCATTGTCCCGCAGGAACCCTGGACTTTGCAGCAGGATGCAATACAGAATTCAGAACAAGATCAATGCAGGGATCCATATTCCCTTTAATAATAATAATTAATAATAATACTGCTCTCGCCATCATCATCCTAGCTAATTAGTTATCTGTTCACTTGTTGGGCTGGATCATGGGTTAGCCTGTGATGGAAGGCATCTTTAAATCATTGATTGGAAGACTAGTAGACAGCTACACAGGAAGGTTAGTGAGATAGGAGGGTGTTGACTTATATGAGTGTTAGTAGGGAGGATAGCTAATTAGTTAGCTGTTCATTTGGTGGGCCGGGTCATGTGTTAGCCTGTGATGGAAGGCATCTTTAAATCATTGATTGGTAGACTAGTAGACAGCTACACAGGAAGGTTAGTGAGATAGGAGGGTTTTGACTTATATGAGTGTTAGTAGGGAGGATAGCTAATTAGTTAGCTGTTCACTTGGTGGGCCCGGTCATGTGTTAGCCTGTGATGGAAGGCATCTTTAAATCATTGATTGGTAGACTAGTAGACAGCTAGACAGGTAGGTTAGAAAACAGGAGGGTGTTGGCTTATAGGCGTGTTAGTAGGTAAAATAGCTAATTAGTTAGCTGTTCATTTAGTCGGCTGGTTCATGGGTAAATCTGTGATGGAAGGAACCTTTAGATCATTGATTGGTAGACTTGTAGACAGCTAGACAGGTTAGTTAGTGAAATAGAAGGGGGTTCACATATTGGTGTGTTAGTAGGTAGGATAGCTAATTAGTTAGCTGTTCACTTGGTGGGCTGGCTCAGCCAGTGATGGAATGCATCTTTAGATCATTGATTGCTAGACTAGTAGACAGACAGATAGATGAGTGAAATCTGAGGTCATTGACTGATAGACATGTAGGTTGGTAGGATAACTAATTAGTTAGTTGTTCACTTGGTGGGCTGTTCAGCCTGTGATGGAAGGCCTATATAGATCATTGATTGGTAGTCTAGTAGACAGCTAGACAGGTAGGCAAGTAAAATAGGAGGACATTGACTAATAGGCATATTAGTTGGTAGGCTAGCTAATTAGGTAGTTGTTTACTTGGTAGGCTGGCCCAAGGGTAGGGATGTGATGGAAACATATTTAAATCATTGATTGGTAGACTAGTGGACCGCTACACAGGTAGGCAATTGAAACAGGAGAGCATTGACTGCTAGGCATGTTAATTGGTAGGATAGCTAATTAGTTAGTTGTTATGTTGGTGGGCTGGCTCGTGGGTAAGGCTGTGATAGAAGGCCTCTTTAGACAATGTATTGGTAGAGTAGTGGAGAGCTAGACAGATAGACAAGAGGAATAGGATGGCATTGACTGATGAGTCTGCT
Organism: Ambystoma mexicanum; assembly: GCF_040938575.1. Classification (NCBI taxonomy): domain Eukaryota; kingdom Metazoa; phylum Chordata; class Amphibia; order Caudata; family Ambystomatidae; genus Ambystoma; species Ambystoma mexicanum. The sequence goes on along the minus strand of NC_090931.1, from coordinate 46,538,000 downwards.
AGTTGGTTGGATAGCTAATTAGTTAGTCATTCACTTGTTGGGCTGGCTCAACGGTATGGCTGTGATGGAAGTTATCTTTAGATAATTAATTGGTAGACTAGTAGACAGATAGACAGGCAGGTGAGTGAATTGGTAGGGCATTGACTGATTGGCCTGCTGGTTGGCAGGATAGCTAATTAGTTCACTGTTCAGTTGGTTGACTAGCTCAAGGGTACGGCTGTGATGGAAAACATCTTTAGATCATTGATTGACAGGCTTAAAGATCAGTAGGTCACTTGAGGAGAAGGCCAGTTGATCTCTGTATCAGATCATCTCTACACTGGTTGATTGGTAGGATAGCTCATTGGTGGGATGGTTAAATGGTAGTGAGGTTAATTTTTGCACTAGATAATTGATGGGCTAGTTGAGCTATAGGCTAGTTGAGCTATTTAGTGGTAACCAGAAACCTGTGCTGACTGCTTAATATTTTGTACTGGGTTAATAAGTGTGGATCAACAGACACATCAAGGGTCATGTATGTGATTTAGTAGTTTGGCAATTAAGAGGAGGTTGGACGACAGCGATAATGATACACCTGAAAATATAAAGGTACAGAGCAACAGCCAGACATCAGTGGACAGACCTTTAGATATGCAGACACCTGAAGACCAGAACTCTGCAGGCATGGAGCAAGGCGCGCTCTCACTCAGTGATCATTGTTTGAGGAAGCGCTGCCCCCCTTTGGAGTGGCAGAGAGCACAGATGGAGCCCATTTGCCAGCGCTCTCCCTTTACTGTGCTGTTAATGTTCTAGCTTTATGTTCGCTTTCCCGGGCTCTTGTTGTGCACAGTGGCCTTGAGCCTGCTTAGCAGATGGAGAGCGCGGCAAGTTTACCACTTTAGGCCCATTAGACTAATTTCACGACCCTGAGCCAAATGAAATCATAAGAGAAAGGCCATGAAAAGCTGTGCTTGTGACTCTGCCACGCAGCAGATGACCTTCTCCGACGCCGAGGCACCCTCATAGCCTACCACTAAGCTTGCTATGGAGTAGCTGGGCCCTCCTGCAGAAGGCGCCACAGCTTCTGCTCCCCTTAGCTCCACTGCATGCTAGGTTTGATAGTGTGCCCAGGTGGTGCAGTGTTACCAGGGTGCATTAGTGAATGGTCTTCAATCTCAGAACGCAGGACCACTTAGCGTTTGAGAAGAAGCATCAGTGGCCACTGGGAATCAAAGGCCTTCCCTCCACTACAGCTCTCATCTGCCGCTTGACTGGCCTGACCACCTGCCCGTGACATTGCTCACCCTGTACATACCCCGAGCACTCTCAGCAGAAACACATGAAGCAAAGTTATTCAAGAACTTCCAGGTGGAAGCCCTCATGGAAGACCTTTGCCAATCCCCACCTCACATGTACCAAACACCCCCAACTGAACTAGGACTCTCTATTGGTAGCACTCAACAACACCCACTCAGCCTCCATTGACCAACATGCGCATCTGAAACAATGCACATGCAAACCAAAAGGGTCAGCACCCTGGTACACGCAAGAGCTCAAACCTGTTCTGATACATTCTGGTTTCACCATCACCGTCTTGTGGCCAATGCTGGATTTTACTTTTATGGACTTCAATGATTCATGGTGTGTCACCCTTTCTCATGGAGGCCCTGAATCATGCTGTTCCCATCTTCATCTTGTATCCTGGCTTGCAACATTATGTGTTACTATTGACTTCTGCAATTGTATTCGCTCTCCCCTCTTGCTTCTCCACTCTTTTTGACTACTTACTCTCTATTCTCTCCTCCTTTGACTTCCTTATCTATGTCTTAGCTCTTGCACTATCTGAAATGTTGTCAGGACGAATACGATAGTTAATTTCACATACTTACTGTTCATGGCCTGTAAGAATGTAATTGTATTTTCCCTTGTTCCCTCGCTTGCCTTAAAGCATTTTGAAACACATTGTGTATAGGCGATATATAAATAAACAATCATATTATATCATATAATTCCTGAACCACATCTGACCTGGCGCTCCTCAAGGAACTCCGAGCAACATGCTGACAACTAATTAGCACAGCCAAGGCCTCCTTCTATCAGAACACCATAGCAGAAGCTGACAACAAAAACAGATCCCTCTTCAAAGCAGTCAAGCACTGTATCAACCCACTATCTGACCCAGACATACCACACTCAATCGAAAAATCCACTGCCATCAGCATCTTCTTCATTGACAATTCAGCAGGATTCGCCAGCACATAGACACCAGCTCTGCAGCCACAGACCCACTGAATGTTACTCCTCGGAAAATCTCCACACCCTTAACAACATTCAAGATACTCTCGACACATGACCCAGTAGAAACCCTGGCTGCCCTCAAAGCCACATTGTGTACAGACAACAAGCCCCCCCCAGCATCCATCCTCAAGACCATCCCTGCAGAAGCACTCCATTCCTACCCGGAGATCATCAACAGCTCCCTAACTCATGGCACCTTCTTATCACATCTAAATACAGGACACATCCTCCCGCTACTAAAGAAACCCACTTTGGATCCTGAAAGCCTATGTAACTATCACCCCATCACCTATCTGCCGTTCCTGGGTAACATCATTGAGAAAGTGGTAGTCGCCCAACTGCAGCAACACATCGAGACCAAAATCTCAGCCAAACCTACCAATACCGGTTCAGACCCAGATGCAGCATGGCATAGGCAATCATTGGGTGCTCGACAACACCCTCAACATCCTTGTTGATGGCTACCCCTGCCTACTTGTTCGACTCGACCTGTAGGCAACTTTCGACACAGTAGACCACCAGGCACTCACAGAATCCCTACATCAGTGCATGGGGATCACCAATCTAGTCCTACACTGGTTGAAGTCCAAGCTTGTCAACCGCCACCAGTTTGTTCAGATAGACGCCTCTAGATCGCTAATGCTACCGGTCACCAGCGGCATCCTGTAGGGTCCCAGCCCCTCCCCAGTGATCTTCAATCTATAAATGGAGCCACTGGGAGCCCTCCAAGCCACACAAAACATCCATATCCACCAGTACACTGACAACACACTACTATACCTCAAGATCGACTCCATCAAGGACATCCACAGGCTCAAACCCTGCCACTCACTGATCCAGTCTTCGATGTCCAGTGCATACTTGAAGCTCAACCACTCCAAGACCAAATTCCTGCATCTCACCAACAACACCAAACACCCGGACATACAGACCTGGCTATCAACCATGAACCCTGAGGGCTTCAAACACAAGCTCACCTCCTGTGCCACATCCCTCAGGTTCCACTTCGACAAACACCTCTCCTTTAAGACACACATAGCTGAGAACATTCAGACAGGTTGTTATCAGCTCTCCCTCCTGCAGAAAATCAAGCCCTTCCCCCCTCCGGACAGCTTTAGATTCACCATTCAAGCACTGGTCATATCTCATCTGGATGAGGGCAATGCCCTCCTCGAAGGGCTCCCATCTCAGAGTACTCACCTCATCAAGGGTCTACAAAGATATGATCACATCACCCCAGCCCTCATCGCCCTTCACTGGCCCCCACGGCATGCATGAATCACCTTTATCGGACAATCCTAGCCCCACCTGACCAGAGCACTGATGCCCATCAATCTACTTGCAATGGGAAAAGGTTGCTCAACAGACTCCATTGAAATCTTGCAAGCCTTCCTTAAAATGCTCTTCATAATACTATCTGGTTTGACCACCAATGCTATGATTCATGTAGAGGAGCAGCTGAATGCCTCTGCAGGAAGTCCCGCCCCCCTACCTCCTGTATGTTGGAGGTCTGAGATTGTGCCACGCTTGACACAAGCAGTTATGACCATACCACGGCAGATATTTGAAAGGAGGTACCCACTAAGAAATCCCTATCTAATGTGTCTCTGAAGAGACGACAATCTGAGGGAGGAACTCCCTGAAGGAATATGAAAAAGAGTGAAAGAGAAGCCAGTGACGTCACAAGAGAGGAGTGTGACTCCCTGAGGATGCTGGCTGAAGAGAATGCATTAATCTTACAGAAACTGATGACGAAGTTAAGAATCGAGTAAACTTTCATATGTGAAAAGAAGATTGCACGTGTGCGAAGCACTGCAGAAAATGCAAGCCATTCAATAACTGAACAGATGCAGCAAAGCAAGTAGATTAAGTAATCTTAGGAGCTGGCTATATGTAGTGGATAGACTCCAGGCTGAGCAGCCATTATATATAAGCTGGACATCACTGTCATGAATTTAGTAAGCCCAGACTCATGGAGAGGAAAGGCTGAGAACTGTGTTGCATCAAGAATTAGCTGAGATTGTGGATATGAATGGCTAGGCTGTTTGGCCTGGTGTCAAAGTGAAAGCAAACCAAGGCCGGGTTATTTATTCTCAAAGGCGGTGAACGTGAGAAGCTGAATCATCCCTTGTTGAGGTGCAAAGAAAGAACACCATGCGTGCCAAGTTATATTCATTTAAGACATTTAAAGGTTGAAGAATGGTCCAAATCGTGGTTTCCTGTCACATGAGCCAAGGATGGAAATAGAGTTGAGGTTGTTCTCGTTCTAGTTCTAGAACAGTTAAAGTGCATGCTCACACTCTCTTATATTCTCACAGACAAGAATACTTTGCAAGGCCAAGTTCAAAGACGATCTTTATGGCAGAAGGCCTGGGTGATGAGAGTCTTTGGGTTAATTGGGTGGGCAGGTAAATTCAAGTCCACCTCCTGTCACCTGGGTCTGGGCTCAGGTGCTGCTAACTGAACTGAATGTTCCAGACATGACACGAGCGTGCCAACCAGTTATAGAGGGCCATATAATGAAGGGCCTTATAGTTTGAGAGCCAATGATATACCATGTAATTCATTGTGTTGAAGATGACATGTTTCAGAGCTAGGCAAAAGCTGTCCACCTGACATAGACATCCAATCGCAATCCCACTCCTTATAGAAAGTGTACTTAGATGTTTCCCTTGAGCCAATCACAACCCCTCGTAGGTCTTTCTCATTTGCCACATAATGTGATGTCACATATAACACATTTTTAGTATATAAAAGTATTTTTATGTCAAATGAGCTGAGAGCTCGAGAAAACGTCTGATGTCTGTTGTAACTCTCTGTTTTAGACAATTGATACTAAAATAGCAATCTTTGCCATCTTCCTATTTCAAGTTTGGTTTTATAGTTCTTAAAAAGTCTTTACTGAAAACCTCAATGCCCTCGTAAAGTCATTTAAAAATCACAACCTGTTTTAAACAAAGACATTGGTGCAATGTCCAATTACACATTTCCAAAATATTAAATGGGGTGAACCTGAAAATCTAACCTATTTTTGCCCTATTAGAAAATCACGACTCTAAGCTACTTGACCTCCCTCTTCACCACCCCAACCCTCTATATTCCTTCCAAAACCTAAGAAATCAAAATGTGTTTTGATACATTCTTGGTAAAATGTGTGCACACTTTGACCTTACTCGATATGAGAATGGAAAACTGTAACAAATCAACTTGCAGGGCAGCAGTGATCCAGGGATGAATATCGGTTTCTAAACCATCAATCGGCCCCCCACCTCTAGTACACCAGAAGGGATCCCAACAGATTGGAAACACAAGTAAATTATAAACCTCCTTGTCCAATTGTGGTAACATGGACGGAACGGCAGGCTTATCTCTGCAAGGTTGTGGATCATTGGTTAATTGCAATACAGAGAAAATACATTTATTACCCAGTGATAAAAGAGACTGTCCAGTCAAGGTTGTATCCACATATCTACTTTATTATTACTAAAACAGACAGTTATAGCACACTACAAAATACAACCCATCCTGTAAAGGAGCACAAATGACATACAGTTTCACGAAGGAAAGAGATGCACTCTGGATACTGACAGGAGGGTTGTTGGCAAAGTAATCAGTCTTACTGTTCAAGGTTATTTGGTTTCAGCACTGAGGGGGAAAAGGGTTGTACCTGTCTCTATGGGCCTTCGGAGAAAGAACAGGGGGGCGGAACCACAATGTACCTGGTACTTAACAAGTTCTTGATGCTCAACATAGTCAAGGTGGTACCAGGGCGCTTGGCAGCTCCTAAGGCAGAGTTCTAGATGGGAGAGAGCTGCAGGTATCACACAGCAGGAAGTTCAGCAAGTGAGGCTGGATGGGCAGCTGCAGGCTGGCCTACATGGTGGCTCGGGGTTAAGAATCGTTGTCTCTACATTATTATTATCACAACAGACAGTTCTAGCACACTACAATTGCAACCCACACTGTAAAGGAACACAGATGACAGACAGTTTCACAAAGGAAACGGATGCACTATGGATATCAACAGGAGGGTAGTTGGTAAGTAATTTATTGCAATAGTTCAAGGATACTTGGTTTCAGCATTCATGGAGCAATGGTTCATAAAATGTCACTAGGGGTCTTCGGAGAAGGACCAGGTACCTTGTTCTGTAGATGTTCTTGGTGCTCAACATCATTGAGTCGGTTTCAGGGCGCTTTGGGGCTTATGCAGCAGAGTTCAAAGTGGGAGACAGCTGCGGGTATCAGGCGGCCAGGCAGTTCGGCGAGCGAGGCTGGATGGATGGCTGCAGGCTGGCCTACATGGCAGGTCAGGGTTAGGAATCATTGTCTCAGTGCTATTCAGCGTTTCTGAAGCACTGTTCGAGACATCTTGGATGGTTCTACTGACTGTGGCATAACAACAGTCAGTAGTGCAGTCAATTGCAGCTCGAGGAGCTCGACTGGCTCGAAAAATGTCCTTTAAGGTGGTCTTTGGTGGATGGTTGCCGATGCACTCCTCGTAGCTTCTTCACTGGGCTCATGTCGTTCATTAAGGAGGATGGCACAAAGCTGAGGAGAGTGTTGCAGGGAGCTGCCTTGTCCTTGGTTTTGGTTCAGAGACTCTCTGACACTTCCCACCTATGAAGCTTGCTACAGAGTCTAGCAGGGCACGCTGTGTGCTGGCTGGGTACCGGCTCTGGAGCTGCTGAAGGGTCCTCTGGATTCAAAATCTCCCTCTGTTCCCTGGGAGATGTTTAGGGGAGGGATCTTGCTTCCCTCTTGGAAATACATACCTTCCTTAACTTATGTAAGATGTAAGGCAGACTTGGTCCAAATAAGTTATTCTTGTTACTCCTTGGCAAGATGATCTGCCCAAAAGAGGGGCTCATCCCTCTTTTAAAGTCAAACATGCCACAGCGATTGGTGTAGGCTAAGCCTACCTTAATGAACCAATCCTGGGTCCCCTTCAACAATCTCCTGTGTGCCTGAGGATATAACCAGTGTGCTTTGCAACAGAAAATGTAAAGGGAGGAAAACATGTAATACAAGTCCCACCCATCTTCCTGTCTGTTGTGGATCAAATGGTCTCTAAGGTTAATGGAGCTCTCTGTGGTTCCTGAATAAAGCAGCAGGTCTCCCTTGAAGCTGCAGCAGGTCCAGATGTTCTGTCTCTGTTAAACCACATACTCCTACTTTCTGAATGGGGTCTCCCTGCAGAGAAGATTAGTGTAAGCATGAAGTCCCAGACACAACATTTCAGTGTCAATCGATACTGAAGGCAGGAGCTGGCATCGGGTTGACACAGCACATATGAAAATAATTTGGGGGTTTCCTGTCTCCTTTGTTAGCCTCTGCATGCAGGTCCCATGTGGGCCTGTTTGAACTAAACTCTGATTAGTATGCAAAAGCTGCCACCAGGGCTCAACAAAAGGAGATGGTGGATCCACAGAGTGTTTGTTAGTTAATTAGGCTTGCCATGCCAGTTGGAAGGTTTGAGCCTCCCACTCCTGAATTGACCTGGTGTACTCCTGGCTGTCATATCCCAACTAAATATGACAGATTGGACAGCACCTGTAGGCGGTTTCCACCCAGAGTACACAGTATTTGTGTATGTTGTGTGGTGAGCATAATGTGTGGATAGTGTGTATAGTGTGTGTGGATTAACCCCACACATTTTCCGGAGGTTGATCTACCGTCATCTAAAATTTCAACAACAAAAAAAACCCAGGCGAGCAGACACACCATGCGGATGGTCGAATTCCTCACAAAAAAGACACCTTTATGAGCTTCTGTTTAGGAAATGAGAGGAGCACATTTGCGCCAGTCTATGTAAGAAATTAAGTGTGCACGGCTGCAGTCTTCACATCTTCACAGCCTTGTGCATATGAATGGAATGTACACATCTGTACCACCCTATTTAACAGAAAATGGCCTATACCTCTGCACATTGTGTATGGGACTGGGGTGTGCACACCTGCACCACTGCACCACCCAGTATGGTGGAATGAGATGTGCACTTCTTCACCACCCTGTTAAGGAAGTGTGGTGGACGCAGTTTCCCCATCCAAATTTGCACATCTGCCCTGCCGTTTCTAAGAGTGTAAAGTGCACAACTGCAACATGCCATAGGTGCATTGCAATTAGATCTAACACAAAATGATGTTTTCATTTTATTTTAAAGTGCCAGTGACAATACCACATGTTTATCATTAACACCATACTCATAAAGAGGACCCGAGTCTCCAGCCTTTCATCTGCTCTTAAATACATGTTGCTGTTCTTCAAATCCAATCTCTTTTGAAACATCTTTTGGCAGCGCTGTTATAGTCCATATATGTATGTATGTATGTATTATATTTATGTAACGCCCAGACACTGGGGTGTCTCCTTTGAATACACGCACCCCGCCCACACACTCATGTGAGCAATACTGAGCCTTGAATTGCCCTGTAGATGTATGTTCTTGCACACCATAAACACACCATCGCCCTAAATATCACAAGGTTTTAACTATTAACACAAAGGGAGAAGTATTCGCTGTGTCAACGTTTGTCCAGGGGTGAAGAACAGTTGGGGTTCCTTAGCCACGGGGGAGTTTGCCAACCTCTGAACCTCTTTACAGCAAGCTTGGGATGTTCTGTCGACGTCCTGGAAACAGCAAACAGGAGTGTCAGGGCCCCATGGGGTCTCAGGGAGGCCGTGAGCAGACATCTCAAATATCAGTTCTCCATAGTGGTGAAAGCTGCTGTAGCCAGGCTACCGCTGGTGCGATGGAGTTGGGGGTCGGGTGGAAGAGCTGGAGGGGAAGGGGGGAGCTCTTGGGATAAGGTCATAGTGTTAGAATGGAAAGGGTAAAGTCCTCCATGAGACCTCTCAGCTGCCAGACCTCAAACAAAAATGGACGTCTCATTTGCAGAGAGGCTGGTGACATTGGTGCTGCTGACCTCATTCTCATGTCCCCCGTGCCAGCTGCTGACCTAATTCCTTTTAATATCCTCTCAGACCCCTCCCCAGCACTGCCCACTGCTTTCTCCAACATCCACTGAAGTGTCCCCTGAGACTCACCCCTGAAGGGGGTAATCTCTAATCACAGACACACACACTCGAGGGCGTTTCCGTGAGAGCGCTTAGGCAACGGTCATATTACAGAAAATGTGCACACGTGAAATTTGCTCCAAGGGACACAATTCACAAGTACACACACTTGGATTCTCAATGCACATTTAATCTTCCCTCTAGTGGTAGGGCGCGCATGTTCCTGATGCCAGCATGCACTTGCATTGTCATAAAAATTCGGAGCAAACCCCGAATATGTTGTCCCTTTTTCTGGCACACCTAATGCGGCTATAAAGGACAGCATATGGTCGGTATATTTGGAAAGTGCGCAAGGAGCAGGCACACGTTTAATGGATATCATATGCCGCGCTCTGAGCCAATCACAGGCTGCTTTTCAGATAAACATTGATGGTCTAAATAGCAATGCCTACAAGGGGTGAGGGAGGGAACCTTCTTTTCACAATACAAACGCAGGGCACTACTGCCAAAACTTTGCACCAGTAAAAGTGCAAATGGCACTAGAGCAAACCTTGCACTACTGCAAAAACAATATATTCCTTCAATGCACAGCTGCACCAGGTCACAGGACTAGGACTTGGGTGAACGTTCTCTATTGCCCCTGTCGTTGGTACATGCCAGTTGTCAGTGCGCGCGTGCCCTCCAGGACATGACCATACACTTCTCTGAGTCTAAAGCGGAAGTCCTTGCTGCTATGTACAGTCCTCTGGACCAGCCTTCCTATAAGCACACACTCGGGGTTCACAATCTGCGACAAGAGAGGGAGAGTCAACCTCCTTGGGGAGGCTACAAATCTTGCATTTAGAAATATACATATAGCACAGCCTGTGTAGCGCTTGAACAAGCTGAGGCCTCTTGGCACACACCAGCTTAGCCTTTATAACAATCAATTTGAAACCTCCTGCTTGTTTAATCTGTACCTCTACACCCACTCCCCATCCTGCCCACACTTCACCTTGCCCATATACTGCCCAGCAGAGACCAAAGTCTCACTAGCTGTGAGGAAGAGTCCTTGTGGGGGGTGGGGGTGGGAGGGGGTAGGGACATGGGGGGGGGGCAATACGCCAACTTCAGACACCCTGTGCACTTTCAGGAGGTGGTGTGGGGCTGTTTAAAGACTTCTAAAATAACGCATGCAACCATCCTCATCAAACCCATCCTGTCTTTGAAAGTCGTTTAGGTTTCTTGACCCTTCATCCCAGCATCACACATCCGCTTTCTTTTCCCCTTTTCCACTCCCACTCAGACCGTCCCCCCCATTACCTGTAGCGGGGGTATGAATGCTGGCGGGGGGATGGGGGAGGGGTGCACAATATACCAGACTTCATGGGAGACTCAGCACTGGAAGTGAACTGTAGCATAGAAGCTGATGGCATAACATGGCATAGCGTGGCACGTTCTGGCTGAGAAGGAGGCGCTGGCCGGACGTATTCATGCAGCGCGTCCTCCACTTCACTTGAGTGGTTGACCACCATCCAGCGTGTGAAGCCAAGCATTGAGGATTGGGGGTGGGGGTACGGACAGAGGTGCACTGCCCACCACAGGCCTAGTATAGGTGCACCTGTCGGAGCATGGCCTGCTCAGCAACACGCTGCTGCGTCAACACACAGGCTCGAGTCATTGTGTCCACGCCAGTCCGTATTCATTGCCCCCATACCTCAGGGAGCATTTTACCACCCCTCGGGTCCCCGGAGATCGATGTGTCCGTGAGTCCATAAGGCGGGGCGCTTTTAGTGTTTTGTCTCAGGTGCACGGACGGGAGGATATTGCCAAAAGGTCACACCATCGCCTCCTCCCACACTTCTTACTGGTTGTGATATGGCAATGCACCACACACGTGGGCATTGCATTTCACTTGCACTTAATGTTTCTTTATCGGAGCCAATGCAGAGCCCCACGTCTCTCTATAAGTCTGTCAACGATGCTCGCCTGCCCTGTTATGACAAAAACTCTGCATTTATAAGAGCAGCTGCACCAGTGTTTACAGTCCATAGCTCTCGGATAGGACACCCTCCCACTGGCATGTAGCAGCATGCACCGTCCAAATGACACCCTCCCACTACACTGGCATGTTACAGCAGACAGTCTCCAAACGCCACCCTTCCACCACACTGGCATGTAGCAGCAAGCAGTCTCCAAATGACACCCTCCCACTGGCATGTAGCAGCATACACTGTCCAAATTACACCCTCCCACCACACTGGCATGTTACAGCAGACAGTCTCCAAATACCACCCTCCCACCACACTGGCATGTAGCAGCACACACTCTCCAAATGACACCCTCCCACCACACTGGCATGTTACAGCAGACAGTCTCCAAATGCCACCCTTCCACCACACTGGCATGTAGCAGCAAGCAGTCTCCAAATGACACCCTCCCACTACACTGGCATGTTACAGCAGACAGTCTCCAAATGCCACCCTTCCACCACACTGGCATGTAGCACCAGAAAGTCTCCAAATGACACCCTTCCACCACACAGGCATGTAGCAGCAGTCAGTCTCCAAACGCCACCCTTCCACCACACTGGCATGTAGCAGCAAGCAGTCTCCAAATGACACCCTACCAATGGCATGTAGCAGCACACACTCTCCAAATGACACCCTCCCACTACACTGGCATGTTACAGCAGACAGTCTCCAAACGCCACCCTTCCACCACACTGGCATGTAGCAGCAAGCAGTCTCCAAATGACACCCTCCCACTACACTGGCATGTTACAGCAGACAGTCTCCAAATGCCACCCTTCCACCACACTGGCATGTAGCACCAGAAAGTCTCCAAATGACACCCTTCCACCACACTGGCATGTAGCAGCAGACAGTGTCCAAATGACACCCTTCCGCCACACTGCCATGTAGAAGCAGAAAGTCTCCAAATGACACCCTTCCACCACACTGGCATGTTACAGCAGACAGTCTCCAAATGACACCATTCCACCACACTGGCATGTTACAGCAGACAGTCTCCAAATGACACCCTTCCACCACACTGGCAAGTTACAGCAGACAGTCTCCAAATGACACCATTCCACCACACTGGCATGTAAAACCAGAAAGTCTCCAAATGACACCCTTCCACCACACTGACATGTTACAGCAGACAGTCTCCAAATGACACCATTCCACCACACTGGCATGTTACAGCAGACAGTCTCCAAATGACACCCTTCCACCACACTGGCAAGTTACAGCAGACAGTCTCCAAATGACACCATTCCACCACACTGGCATGTAAAACCAGAAAGTCTCCAAATGACACCCTTCTACCACACTGACATGTTACAGCAGACAGTCTCCAAATGACACCCTTCCACCACACTGACATGTTACAGCAGACAGTCTCCAAATGACACCATTCCACCACACTGGCATGTTACAGCAGACGTCTCCAAATGACACCCTTCCACCACACTGACATGTTACAGCAGACAGTCTCCAAATGATACAATTCCACCACACTGGCATGTTACAGCAGACAGTCTCCAAATGACACCCTTCCACCACACTGACATGTTACAGCAGACAGTCTCCAAATGACACCCTTCCACCACAATGGCATGTAAAACCAGAAAGTCTCCAAATGACACCCTTCCACCACACTGGCATGTAGCAGCAGACAGTGGCAAAATGACACCCTTCCGCCACACAGGCATGTAGAAGCAGACAGTCTCCAAATGATACCCTTCCACCACACTGGCATGTTACAGCAGACAGTCTCCAAATGACACCATTCCACCACACTGGCATGTTACAGCAGACAGTCTCCAAATGACACCCTTCCACCACACTGGCATGTTACAACAGACAGTCTCCAAATGACACCATTCCAACACACTGGCATGTTACAGCAGACAGTCTCCAAATGACACCATTCCACCACACTGGCATGTTACAGCAGACAGTCTCCAAATGACACCATTCCACCACACTGGCATGTAGCAGCAGACAGTGTCCAAATAAGACCCTTCCAACACACTGGCATGTAGCAGCAGTCGGTCTCCAAATGACGCACGTCCACCACACTTGCAAGTAGCAGCAGACAGTCTCCAAATGACACCCTTCCACCACACTGGCATGTAGTAGCAGACATTCTCCCAATGAAACCCTTCCACCACACTGACATGCAGCAACACACCATCTCCAAATTAGACCCTTCCACCACACTGGCATGTAGCAGTGAACAGTCTCCAAATGACACCCTTCCACCACACAGGCATGTAGAAGCAGACAGTCTACAAATGACACCCTTCCAAAACACTGGCATGTAACAGCAGACCGTCTCCAAATGACACCCTTCCGCCACACTGGCATGTAGAAGCAGACAGTCTCCAAATAAGACCCTTCCACAACACTGGCATGTAGTATCAGACAGTCTCCAATTGGCACCCTTCCACCACACTGGCATGTAGAAGCAGACAGTCTAAAGATTACACTCTTCCACCACACTGGCATGTAGCAGCGAACAGTCTCCAAATGACATCCCTCCACCACACTGACATGTTGCAGCAGACAGTCTCCAAATGACACTCTTCCACCACACTGGCATGTTACAGAAGACAGTCTCCAAATGACACCATTCCACCACACTGGCATGTAAAACCAGAAAGTCTCCAAATGACACCCTTCCACCACAATGGCATGTTACAGCAGACAGTCTCCAAATGACACCATTCCACCACACTGGCATGTAAAACCAGAAAGTCTCCAAATGACACCCTTCCACCAAACTGGCATGTTACAGCAGACAGTCTCCAAATGACACCCTTCCACCGCACTGCAAGTAGCAGTAGGCAGTCTCCCAATGACACCCTTCCACCACACTGGCATGTTACAGCAGGCACTCTCCAAATGACACCCTTCCACCACACTGGCATGTAACAGCAGACAGTGTCCAAATGACACCCTTCCGCCACACTGGCATGTAGAAGCAGAAAGTCTCCAAATGACACCCTTCCACCACACTGGCATGTTACAGCAGACAGTCTCCAAATGACACCATTCCACCACACTGGCATGTAAAACCAGAAAGTCTCCAAATGACACCCTTACACCACACTGGCATGTTACAGCAGACAGTCTCCAAATGACACCATTCCACCACACTGGCATGTAAAACCAGAAAGTCTCCAAATGACACCCTTCCACCACACTGGCATGTTACAGCAGAGAGTGGTGAAATGACACCCTTCCGCCACACTGGCATGTTACAGCAGACAGTCTCCAAATGACACCATTCCACCACACTGGCATGTAGCAGCAGACAGTGTCCAAATAACACCCTTCCAACACACTGGCATGTAGCAGTGAACAGTCTCCAAAGGACACCCTTCCGCCACACTGGCATGTAGAAGCAGACAGTCCCCAAATGACGCCCGTCCACCACACTGGCATTTTGCAGCAGACAGTCTCCAAATGACACCCTTCCACCACACTGGCATGTAGCAGCACACAGTCTCCAAATTAGACCCTTCCACCAAACTGGCATGTAGCAGTGAACAGTCTCCAAAGGACACCCTTCCGCCACACTGGCATGTAGAAGAAGACAGTCCCCAAATGACACCCTTCCACCACACTGGCATATAGCAGCAGACTGTCTCCAAATTAGACCCTTCCACCACACTGGCATGTAGCAGCGAACAGTCTCCAAATGACATCCCTCCACCACACTGACATGTAGAAGCAGACAGTCTCCAAATGAGACCCTTCCACAACACTGGCATGTAGTATCAGACAGTCTCCAATTGGCACCCTTCCACCACACTGGCATGTAGAAGCAGACAGTCTAAAGATTACACTCTTCCACCACACTGGCATGTAGCAGCGAACAGTCTCCAAATGACATCCCTCCACCACACTGACATGTTGCAGCAGACAGTCTCCAAATGACACTCTTCCACCACACTGGCATGTTACAGAAGACAGTCTCCAAATGACACCATTCCACCACACTGGCATGTAAAACCAGAAAGTCTCCAAATGACACCCTTCCACCACAATGGCATGTTACAGCAGACAGTCTCCAAATGACACCATTCCACCACACTGGCATGTAAAACCAGAAAGTCTCCAAATGACACCCTTCCACCAAACTGGCATGTTACAGCAGACAGTCTCCAAATGACACCCTTCCACCGCACTGCAAGTAGCAGTAGGCAGTCTCCCAATGACACCCTTCCACCACACTGGCATGTTACAGCAGGCACTCTCCAAATGACACCCTTCCACCACACTGGCATGTAACAGCAGACAGTGTCCAAATGACACCCTTCCGCCACACTGGCATGTAGAAGCAGACAGTCCCCAAATGACACCCTTCCACCACACTGGCATATAGCAGCAGACTGTCTCCAAATTAGACCCTTCCACCACACTGGCATGTAGCAGCGAACAGTCTCCAAATGACATCCCTCCACCACACTGACATGTAGAAGCAGACAGTCTCCAAATGAGACCCTTCCACAACACTGGCATGTAGTATCAGACAGTCTCCAATTGGCACCCTTCCACCACACTGGCATGTAGAAGCAGACAGTCTAAAGATTACACTCTTCCACCACACTGGCATGTAGCAGCGAACAGTCTCCAAATGACATCCCTCCACCACACTGACATGTTGCAGCAGACAGTCTCCAAATGACACTCTTCCACCACACTGGCATGTTACAGAAGACAGTCTCCAAATGACACCATTCCACCACACTGGCATGTAAAACCAGAAAGTCTCCAAATGACACCCTTCCACCACAATGGCATGTTACAGCAGACAGTCTCCAAATGACACCATTCCACCACACTGGCATGTAAAACCAGAAAGTCTCCAAATGACACCCTTCCACCAAACTGGCATGTTACAGCAGACAGTCTCCAAATGACACCCTTCCACCGCACTGCAAGTAGCAGTAGGCAGTCTCCCAATGACACCCTTCCACCACACTGGCATGTTACAGCAGGCACTCTCCAAATGACACCCTTCCACCACACTGGCATGTAACAGCAGACAGTGTCCAAATGACACCCTTCCGCCACACTGGCATGTAGAAGCAGAAAGTCTCCAAATGACACCCTTCCACCACACTGGCATGTTACAGCAGACAGTCTCCAAATGACACCATTCCACCACACTGGCATGTAAAACCAGAAAGTCTCCAAATGACACCCTTCCACCACACTGGCATGTTACAGCAGAGAGTGGTGAAATGACACCCTTCCGCCACACTGGCATGTTACAGCAGACAGTCTCCAAATGACACCATTCCACCACACTGGCATGTAGCAGCAGACAGTGTCCAAATAACACCCTTCCAACACACTGGCATGTAGCAGCAGTCGGTCTCCAAATGACGCCCGTCCACCACACTGGCATTTTGCAGCAGACAGTCTCCAAATGACACCCTTCCACCACACTGGCATGTAGCAGCACACAGTCTCCAAATTAGACCCTTCCACCAAACTGGCATGTAGCAGTGAACAGTCTCCAAAGGACACCCTTCCGCCACACTGGCATGTAGAAGCAGACAGTCCCCAAATGACACCCTTCCACCACACTGGCATATAGCAGCAGACTGTCTCCAAATTAGACCCTTCCACCACACTGGCATGTAGCAGCGAACAGTCTCCAAATGACATCCCTCCACCACACTGACATGTTGCAGCAGACAGTCTCCAAATGACACCCTGCCACCACACTGGCATGTAGCAACAGACAGTCTCCAAATGACACCCTTCCACCACAATGCCATGTAGCAGCAGACAGTCTCCTAATGACACCCTTCCACCACGCTGGCATGTTACAGCAGACAGTCTGCAAATTATGCCCTCCCAACACACTGGCATGTAGCAGCAGACAGTCTCCAAATGACACCCTTCCACCACACTGGCATGTAGCAGCAGGCACTCTCCAAATGACACCCTTCCACCACACTGGCATGTAGCAGCGAACAGTCTCCAAATGAAACCCTTCCACCACACTGGCATGTTACAGCAGACAGTCTCCAAATGACACCATTCCACCACACTGGCATGTTACAGCAGACAGTCTCCAAATGACACCCTTCCACCACACTGGCATGTAGCAGCAGACAGTCTCCAAATGACACCCTTCCAGCACACTGGCATGGAGCAGCAGACAATCTCCAAATGGCACCCTTCCACCACACTGGCATGTAGAAGCAGACAGTCTCCAAAATGACACATTTCCACCGCACTGGCATGTAGCAGCAGTCAGTCTCCAAATGACACCCTTCCACCACACTGGCATGTAGCAGCAGACAGTCTCCGAATGACGCCCTTCCACCACACTGGCATATATCAGCAGGCAGCCTCCAAACGACACCCTTCCACCACACTGGCATGGGGCAGCGAACAGTCTCCAAATGACACCCTTCCACCACGCTGGCATGTAGCAGCAGACAGTGTCCAAATAACACCCTTCCACCACACTGGCATCTTTCAGCAGACACTCTCCAAATGACACCCTTCCACCACACTGGCATGTATCAGCAGACAGTCTCCAAATGACACCCTTCCGCCACACTGGCATGTAGAAGCAGACAGTCTCCAAATGACACCCTTCCACCACACTGGCATGTAGCAACGAACAGTCTCCAAATGACATCCCTCCACCACACTGGCATGTTGCAGCAGACACTCTCCAAATGACACCCTGCCACCACACTGGCATGTTACAGCAGGCACTCTCCAAATGACACCCTGCCACCACACTGGCATGTAGCAACGAACAGTCTCCAAATGACATTCCTCCACCACACTGGCATGTTGCAGCAGACAGTCTCCAAATGACACCCTGCCACCACACTGGCATGTTACAGCAGACACTCTCCAAATGACACCCGTCCACCACACTGGCATGTAGCAGCAAACACTCTCCAAATGACACCCTTCCACCACACTGGCATGTAGCAGCAGGCAGTCTCCAAATGACACCCTGCCACCACACTGGCATGTTGCAGCAGGCAGTGTCCAAATGACACCCTCCCACCACACTGGCATGTTACAGCAGACAGTCTCCAAATGACACCCTGCCACCACACTGGCATGTAGCAGCGAACAGTCTCTAAATGACATCCCTCCACCACACTGGCATGTAGCAGCGAACAGTCTCCAAATGATATCCCTCCACCACACTGGAATGTAGCAGCAGACACTCTCCAATGACAACCTGCCACCACACTGGCATGTAGCAGCAGACAGTCTCCAAATGACACCCTTCCACCGCACTGCCATGTAGCAGCGAACAGTCTCCAAATGACACCCTTCCACCACACTGGCATGTTACAGCAGACAGTCTCCAAATGACACCCTGCCACCACACTGGCATGTTACAGCAGACAGTTTCCAAATGACACCCTTCCACCACACTGGCATGTAGCAGCAGACAGTCTCCAAATGACACCCTTCCACCACACTGGCATGTTACAGCAGACAGTCTCCAAATGACACCCTTCCACCACACTGGCATGTAGCAGCAGACAGTCTCCAAATGACACCCTTCCTCCACACTGGCATGTAGTAGCAGACATTCTCCCAATGAAACCCTTCCACCACACTGGCATGCAGCAGCACACCGTCTCCAAATTAGACCCTTCCACCACACTGGCATGTAGCAGTGAACAGTCTCCAAATGACGCCCGTCTACCACACTGGCATTTAGCAGCAGACAGTCTCCAAATGACACCCTTCCACCACACTGGCATGTAGCAGCAGTCTCCAAATGACACCCTTCCACCACACTGGCATGTAGTAGCAGACATTCTTCCAATGAAACCCTTCCACCACACTGGCATGTAGCAGCACACAGTCTCCAAATTAGACCCTTCCACCAAACTGGCATGTAGCAGTGAACAGTCTCCAAATGACACCCTTCCGCCACACTGGCATGTAGAAGCAGACAGTCCCCAAATGACACCCTTCCACCACACTGGCATATAGCAGCATACTGTCTCCAAATTAGACCCTTCCACCACACTGGCATGTAGCAGCGAACAGTCTCCAAATGACATCCCTCCACCACACTGACATGTTGCAGCAGACAGTCTCCAAATGACACCCTGCCACCACACTGGCATGTAGCAGCAGACAGTCTCCTAATGACACCCTTCCACCACGCTGGCATGTTACAGCAGACAGTCTGCAAATTATGCCCTCCCAACACACTGGCATGTAGCAGCAGACAGTCTCCAAATGACACCCTTCCACCACACTGGCATGTAGCAGCAGGCACTCTCCAAATGACACCCTTCCACCACACTGGCATGTAGCAGCAAACAGTCTCCAAATGAAACCCTTCCACCACACTGGCATGTTACAGCAGACAGTCTCCAAATGACACCATTCCACCACACTGGCATGTTACAGCAGACAGTCTCCAAATGACACCCTTCCACCACACTGGCATGTAGCAGCAGACAGTCTCCAAATGACACCCTTCCAGCACACTGGCATGGAGCAGCAGACAATCTCCAAATGGCACCCTTCCACCACACTGGCATGTAGAAGCAGACAGTCTCCAAATGAAACATTTCCACCACACTGGCATGTAGCAGCAGTCAGTCTCCAAATGACACCTTTCCACCACACTGGCTTGTAGCAGCAGACAGTCTCCGAATGACGCCCTTCCACCACACTGGCATATATCAGCAGGCAGCCTCCAAACGACACCCTTCCACCACACTGGCATGGGGCAGCGAACAGTCTCCAAATGACACCCTTCCACCACACTGGCATGGGGCAGCGAACAGTCTCCAAATGACACCCTTCCATCACGCTGGCATGTAGCAGCAGACAGTCTCCAAATTAGACCCTTCCACCACACTGGCATGTAGCAGCAGACAGTCTCCAAATGACACCCTTCCACCACACTGGCATGGGGCAGCGAACAGTCTCCAAATGACACCCTTCCAACACACTGGCATTTTTCAGCAGACACTCTCCAAATGACACCCTTCCACCACACCGGCATGTAGCAGCAGACAGTCTCCAAATGACACCCTTCCACCACACTTGCATGTAGCAACGAACAGTCTCCAAATGACATCCCTCCACCACACTGGCATGTTGCAGCAGACACTCTCCAAATGACACCCTGCCACCACACTGGCATGTTACAGCAGGCACTCTCCAAATGACACCCTGCCACCACACTGGCATGTAGCAACGAACAGTCTCCAAATGACATTCCTCCACCACACTGGCATGTTGCAGCAGACAGTCTCCAAATGACACCCTGCCACCACACTGGCATGTTACAGCAGACACTCTCCAAATGACACCCGTCCAACACACTGGCATGTAGCAGCAAACACTCTCCAAATGACACCCTTCCACCACACTGGCATGCCTGCAGCAGGCAGTCTCCAAATGACACCCTGCCACCACACTGGCATGTTGCAGCAGGCAGTGTCCAAATGACACCCTCCCACCACACTGGCATGTTACAGCAGACAGTCTCCAAATGACATCCCTCCACCACACTGGCATGTAGCAGCGAACAGTCTCCAAATGATATCCCTCCACCACACTGGAATGTAGCAGCAGACACTCTCCAAATGACAACCTGCCACCACACTGGCATGTAGCAGCAGACAGTGTCCAAATGACATCCCTCCACCACACTGGCATGTAGCAGCAGACAGTCTCCAAATGACACCCTTCCACCGCACTGCCATGTAGCAGCGAACAGTCTCCAAATGACACCCTTCCACCACACTGGCATGTAGCAGCAGACAGTCTCCATATGACACCCTTCCACCACACTGGCATGTTACAGCAGACAGTCTCCAAATGACACCCTGCCACCACACTGGCATGTTACAGCAGACAGTTTCCAAATGACACCCTTCCACCACACTGGCATGTAGCAGCAGACAGTCTCCAAATGACACCCTTCCACCACACTGGCATGTTACAGCAGACAGTATCCAAATGACACCCTTCCACCACACTGGCATGTAGCAGCAGACAGTCTCCAAATGACACCCTTCCTCCACACTGGCATTTAGTAGCAGACATTCTCCCAATGAAACCCTTCCACCACACTGGCATGCAGCAGCACACCGTCTCCAAATTAGACCCTTCCACCACACTGGCATGTAGCAGTGAACAGTCTCCAAATGACTCCCTTCTGCCACACTGGCATGTAGAAGCAGACAGTCTCCAAATGACACCCTTCCACCACACTGGCATGTAGCAGCAGACCGTCTCCAAATTAGACCCTTCCACCACACTGGCATGTAGCAGTGAACAGTCTCCAAATGACACCCTTCCACCACACTGGCATGTAGAAGCAGAAAGTCTCCAAATGACACCCTTCCAAGGCATTGGCATGTAGCAGCAGACCATCTCCAAATGACACCCTTCGCCACACTGGCATGTAGAAGCAGACAGTCTCCAAATGAGACCCTTCCTCCACACTGGCATGTAGCATCAGACAGTCTCCAATTGGCACCCTTCCACCACACTGGCATGTAGAAGCAGACAGTCTCCAGATTACACCCTTCCACCACACTGGCATGTAGCAGCGAACAGTCTCCAAATGACACCCCTCCACCACACTGACATGTTGCAGCAGACAGTCTCCAAATGACACCCTGCCACCACACTGCCATGTAGCAGCAGACAGTCTCCTAATGACACCCTTCCACCACACTGGCATGTTACAGCAGGCACTCTCCAAATGAAACCCTTCCACCACACTGGCACGTAGCAGCAGACAGTGTCCAAATGACACCCTTCCGCCACACTGGCATGTAGAAGCAGAAAGTTTCCAAATGACACCCTTCCACCACACTGGCATGTTACAGCAGACAATCTCCAAATGACACCATTCCACCACACTGGCATGTTACAGCAGACAGTCTCCAAATGACACCCTTCCACCACACTGGCATGTTACAGCAGACAGTCTCCAAATGACACCATTCAACCACACTGGCATGTAAAACCAGAAAGTCTCCAAATGACACCCTTACACCACACTGCCATGTTACAGCAGACAGTCTCCAAATGACACCCATCCACCACACTGGTATGTTACAGCAGACAGTCTCCAAATTACACGATTCCACCACACTGGCATGTAAAACCAGAAAGTCTCCAAATGACACCCTTCCACCACAATGGCATGTTACAGCAGACAGTGGTGAAATGACACCCTTCCGCCACACTGGCATGTAGAAGCAGACAGTCTCCAAATGACACCCTTCCACCACACTGGCATGTAGCAGCAGACAGTCTCCAAATGACACCCTTCCACCACACTGGCATGTTACAGCAGACAGTCTCCAAATGACACCATTCCAACACACTGGCATGTTACAGAAGACAGTCTCCAAATGACACCCTTCCACCACTCTGGCATGTTACAGCAGACAGTCTCCAAATGACACCATTCCACCACACTGGCATGTAGCAGCAGACAGTGTCCAAATAACACCCTTCCAACACACTGGCATGTAGCAGCAGTCGGTCTCCAAATGACGCCCGTCCACCACACTGGCATTTAGCAGCAGACAGTCTCCAAATTACACCCTTCCACCACACTGGCATGTAGCAGCAGTCTCCAAATGACACCCTTCCACCACACTGGCATGTAGTAGCAGACATTCTTCCAATGAAACCCTTCCACCACACTGGCATGCAGCAGCACACAGTCTCCAAATTAGACCCTTCCACCAAACTGGCATGTAGCAGTGAACAGTCTCCAAATGACACCCTTCCGCCACACTGGCATGTAGAAGCAGACCGTCTCCAAATGACACCCTTCCACCACACTGGCATATAGCAGCAGACTGTCTCCAAATTAGACCCTTCCACCACACTGGCATGTAGCAGCGAACAGTCTCCAAATGACATCCCTCCACCACACTGACATGTTGCAGCAGACAGTCTCCAAATGACACCCTGCCACCACACTGGCATGTAGCAGCAGACAGTCTCCAAATGACACCCTTCCACCACAATGCCCTGTAGCAGCAGACAGTCTCCTAATGACACCCTTCCACCACACTGGCATGTTACAGCAGACAGTCTGCAAATTATGCCCTCCCAACACACTGGCATGTAGCAGCAGGTACTCTCCAAATGACACCCTTCCACCACACTGGCATGTAGCAGCGAACAGTCTCCAAATGAAACCCTTCCACCACACTGGCATGTTACAGCAGACAGTCTCCCAATGACACCATTCCACCACACCGGCATGTTACAGCAGACAGTCTCCAAATGACACCCTTCCACCACACTGGCATGTAGCAGCAGACAGTCTCCAAATGACACCCTTCCAGCACACTGGCATGTAGCAGCAGGCACTCTCCAAATGACACCCTTCCACCACACTGGCATGTAGCAGCAAACAGTCTCCAAATGACATCCCTCCACCACACTGGCATGTTGCAGCAGACACTCTCCAAATGACACCCTGCCACCACACTGGCATGTTACAGCAGGCACTCTCCAAATGACACCCTGCCACCACACTGGCATGTAGCAACGAACAGTCTCCAAATGACATTCCTCCCCCACACTGGCATGTTGCAGCAGACAGTCTCCAAATGACACCCTGCCACCACACTGGCATGTTACAGCAGACACTCTCCAAATGACACCCGTCCACCACACTGGCATGTAGCAGCAAACACTCTCCAAATGACACCCTTCCACCACACTGGCATGCCTGCAGCAGGCAGTCTCCAAATGACACCCTGCCACCACACTGGCATGTTGCAGCAGGCAGTGTCCAAATGACACCCTCCCACCACACTGGCATGTTACAGCAGACAGTCTCCAAATGACACCCTGCCACCACACTGGCATGTAGCAGCGAACAGTCTCCAAATGACATCCCTCCACCACACTGGCATGTAGCAGCGAACAGTCTCCAAATGATATCCCTCCACCACACTGGAATGTAGCAGCAGACACTCTCCAAATGACAACCTGCCACCACACTGGCATGTAGCAGCAGACAGTGTCCAAATGACATCCCTCCACCACACTGGCATGTAGCAGCATACAGTCTCCAAATGACACCCTTCCACCGCACTGCCATGTAGCAGCGAACAGTCTCCAAATGACACCCTTCCACCACACTGGCATGTAGCAGCAGACAGTCTCCAAATGACACCCTTCCACCACACTGGCATGTTACAGCAGACAGTCTCCAAATGACACCCTGCCACCACACTGGCATGTTACAGCAGACAGTTTCCAAATGACACCCTTCCACCACACTGGCATGTAGCAGCAGACAGTCTCCAAATGACACCCTTCCACCACACTGGCATGTTACAGCAGACAGTCTCCAAATGACACCCTTCCACCACACTGGCATGTAGCAGCAGACAGTCTCCAAATGACACCCTTCCTCCACACTGGCATGTAGTAGCAGACATTCTCCCAATGAAACCCTTCCACCACACTGGCATGCAGCAGCACACCGTCTCCAAATTAGACCCTTCCACCACACTGGCATGTAGCAGTGAACAGTCTCCAAATGACTCCCTTCCGCCACACTGGCATGTAGAAGCAGACAGTCTCCAAATGACACCCTTCCACCACACTGGCATGTAGCAGCAGACCGTCTCCAAATTAGACCCTTCCACCACACTGGCATGTAGCAGTGAACAGTCTCCAAATGACACCCTTCCACCACACTGGCATGTAGAAGCAGACAGTCTCCAAATGACACCCTTCCAAGGCATTGGCATGTAGCAGCAGACCGTCTCCAAATGACACCCTTCCGCCACACTGGCATGTAGAAGCAGACAGTCTCCAAATGAGACCCTTCCTCCACACTGGCATGTAGCATCAGACAGTCTCCAATTGGCACCCTTCCACCACACTGGCATGTAGAAGCAGACAGTCTCCAGATTACACCCTTCCACCACACTGGCATGTAGCAGCGAACAGTCTCCAAATGACACCCCTCCACCACACTGACATGTTGCAGCAGACAGTCTCCAAATGACACCCTGCCACCACACTGGCATGTATCAGCAGACAGTCTCCAAATGACACCCTTACACCGCACTGCCATGTAGCAGCAGACAGTCTCCTAATGACACCCTTCCACCGCACTGGCATGTTACAGCAGGCACTCTCCAAATGAAACCCTTCCACCACACTGGCACGTAGCAGCAGACAGTGTCCAAATGACACCCTTCCGCCACACTGGCATGTAGAAGCAGAAAGTTTCCAAATGACACCCTTCCACCACACTGGCATGTTAAAGCAGACAATCTCCAAATGACACCATTCCACCACACTTGCATTTTACAGCAGACAGTCTCCAAATGACACCATTCCACCACACTGGCATGTAAAACCAGAAAGTCTCCAAATGACACCCTTACACCACACTGCCATGTTACAGCAGACAGTCTCCAAATGACACCATTTCACCACACTGGCATATTACAGCAGACAGTCTCCAAATGACACCCATCCACCACACTGGCATGTTACAGCAGACAGTCTCCAAATTACACAATTCCACCACACTGGCATGTAAAACCAGAAAGTCTCCAAATGACACCCTTACACCACACTGCCATGTTACAGCAGACAGTCTCCAAATGACACCCATCCACCACACTGGTATGTTACAGCAGACAGTCTCCAAATTACACGATTCCACCACACTGGCATGTAAAACCAGAAAGTCTCCAAATGACACCCTTCCACCACAATGGCATGTTACAGCAGACAGTGGTGAAATGACACCCTTCCGCCACACTGGCATGTAGAAGCAGACAGTCTCCAAATGACACCCTTCCACCACACTGGCATGTAGCAGCAGACAGTCTCCAAATGACACCCTTCCACCACACTGGCATGTTACAGCAGACAGTCTCCAAATGACACCATTCCAACACACTGGCATGTTACAGAAGACAGTCTCCAAATGACACCCTTCCACCACTCTGGCATGTTACAGCAGACAGTCTCCAAATGACACCATTCCACCACACTGGCATGTAGCAGCAGACAGTGTCCAAATAACACCCTTCCAACACACTGGCATGTAGCAGCAGTCGGTCTCCAAATGACGCCCGTCCACCACACTGGCATTTAGCAGCAGACAGTCTCCAAATTACACCCTTCCACCACACTGGCATGTAGCAGCAGTCTCCAAATGACACCCTTCCACCACACTGGCATGTAGTAGCAGACATTCTTCCAATGAAACCCTTCCACCACACTGGCATGCAGCAGCACACAGTCTCCAAATTAGACCCTTCCACCAAACTGGCATGTAGCAGTGAACAGTCTCCAAATGACACCCTTCCGCCACACTGGCATGTAGAAGCAGACCGTCTCCAAATGACACCCTTCCACCACACTGGCATATAGCAGCAGACTGTCTCCAAATTAGACCCTTCCACCACACTGGCATGTAGCAGCGAACAGTCTCCAAATGACATCCCTCCACCACACTGACATGTTGCAGCAGACAGTCTCCAAATGACACCCTGCCACCACACTGGCATGTAGCAGCAGACAGTCTCCAAATGACACCCTTCCACCACAATGCCCTGTAGCAGCAGACAGTCTCCTAATGACACCCTTCCACCACACTGGCATGTTACAGCAGACAGTCTGCAAATTATGCCCTCCCAACACACTGGCATGTAGCAGCAGGTACTCTCCAAATGACACCCTTCCACCACACTGGCATGTAGCAGCGAACAGTCTCCAAATGAAACCCTTCCACCACACTGGCATGTTACAGCAGACAGTCTCCCAATGACACCATTCCACCACACCGGCATGTTACAGCAGACAGTCTCCAAATGACACCCTTCCACCACACTGGCATGTAGCAGCAGACAGTCTCCAAATGACACCCTTCCAGCACACTGGCATGTAGCAGCAGGCACTCTCCAAATGACACCCTTCCACCACACTGGCATGTAGCAGCAAACAGTCTCCAAATGACATCCCTCCACCACACTGGCATGTTGCAGCAGACACTCTCCAAATGACACCCTGCCACCACACTGGCATGTTACAGCAGGCACTCTCCAAATGACACCCTGCCACCACACTGGCATGTAGCAACGAACAGTCTCCAAATGACATTCCTCCCCCACACTGGCATGTTGCAGCAGACAGTCTCCAAATGACACCCTGCCACCACACTGGCATGTTACAGCAGACACTCTCCAAATGACACCCGTCCACCACACTGGCATGTAGCAGCAAACACTCTCCAAATGACACCCTTCCACCACACTGGCATGCCTGCAGCAGGCAGTCTCCAAATGACACCCTGCCACCACACTGGCATGTTGCAGCAGGCAGTGTCCAAATGACACCCTCCCACCACACTGGCATGTTACAGCAGACAGTCTCCAAATGACACCCTGCCACCACACTGGCATGTAGCAGCGAACAGTCTCCAAATGACATCCCTCCACCACACTGGCATGTAGCAGCGAACAGTCTCCAAATGATATCCCTCCACCACACTGGAATGTAGCAGCAGACACTCTCCAAATGACAACCTGCCACCACACTGGCATGTAGCAGCAGACAGTGTCCAAATGACATCCCTCCACCACACTGGCATGTAGCAGCATACAGTCTCCAAATGACACCCTTCCACCGCACTGCCATGTAGCAGCGAACAGTCTCCAAATGACACCCTTCCACCACACTGGCATGTAGCAGCAGACAGTCTCCAAATGACACCCTTCCACCACACTGGCATGTTACAGCAGACAGTCTCCAAATGACACCCTGCCACCACACTGGCATGTTACAGCAGACAGTTTCCAAATGACACCCTTCCACCACACTGGCATGTAGCAGCAGACAGTCTCCAAATGACACCCTTCCACCACACTGGCATGTTACAGCAGACAGTCTCCAAATGACACCCTTCCACCACACTGGCATGTAGCAGCAGACAGTCTCCAAATGACACCCTTCCTCCACACTGGCATGTAGTAGCAGACATTCTCCCAATGAAACCCTTCCACCACACTGGCATGCAGCAGCACACCGTCTCCAAATTAGACCCTTCCACCACACTGGCATGTAGCAGTGAACAGTCTCCAAATGACTCCCTTCCGCCACACTGGCATGTAGAAGCAGACAGTCTCCAAATGACACCCTTCCACCACACTGGCATGTAGCAGCAGACCGTCTCCAAATTAGACCCTTCCACCACACTGGCATGTAGCAGTGAACAGTCTCCAAATGACACCCTTCCACCACACTGGCATGTAGAAGCAGACAGTCTCCAAATGACACCCTTCCAAGGCATTGGCATGTAGCAGCAGACCGTCTCCAAATGACACCCTTCCGCCACACTGGCATGTAGAAGCAGACAGTCTCCAAATGAGACCCTTCCTCCACACTGGCATGTAGCATCAGACAGTCTCCAATTGGCACCCTTCCACCACACTGGCATGTAGAAGCAGACAGTCTCCAGATTACACCCTTCCACCACACTGGCATGTAGCAGCGAACAGTCTCCAAATGACACCCCTCCACCACACTGACATGTTGCAGCAGACAGTCTCCAAATGACACCCTGCCACCACACTGGCATGTATCAGCAGACAGTCTCCAAATGACACCCTTACACCGCACTGCCATGTAGCAGCAGACAGTCTCCTAATGACACCCTTCCACCGCACTGGCATGTTACAGCAGGCACTCTCCAAATGAAACCCTTCCACCACACTGGCACGTAGCAGCAGACAGTGTCCAAATGACACCCTTCCGCCACACTGGCATGTAGAAGCAGAAAGTTTCCAAATGACACCCTTCCACCACACTGGCATGTTAAAGCAGACAATCTCCAAATGACACCATTCCACCACACTTGCATTTTACAGCAGACAGTCTCCAAATGACACCATTCCACCACACTGGCATGTAAAACCAGAAAGTCTCCAAATGACACCCTTACACCACACTGCCATGTTACAGCAGACAGTCTCCAAATGACACCATTTCACCACACTGGCATATTACAGCAGACAGTCTCCAAATGACACCCATCCACCACACTGGCATGTTACAGCAGACAGTCTCCAAATTACACAATTCCACCACACTGGCATGTAAAACCAGAAAGTCTCCAAATGACACCCTTCCACCACACTGGCATGTTACAGCAGACAGTGGTGAAATGACACCCTTCCGCCACACTGGCATGTAGAAGCAGACAGTCTCCAAATGACACCCTTCCACCACACTGGCATGTAGCAGCAGACAGTCTCCAAATGACACCCTTCCACCACACTGGCATGTTACAGCAGACAGTCTCCAAATGACACCATTCCAACACACTGGCATGTTACAGAAGACAGTCTCCAAATGACACCCTTCCACCACTCTGGCATGTTACAGCAGACAGTCTCCAAATGACACCATTCCACCACACTGGCATGTAGCATCAGACAGTGTCCAAATAACACCCTTCCAACACACTGGCATGTAGCAGCAGTCGGTCTCCAAATGACGCCCGTCCACCACACTGGCATTTAGCAGCAGACAGTCTCCAAATGACACCCTTCCAACAAACTGGCATGTAGCAGCAGTCTCCAAATGACACCCTTCCACCACACTGGCATGTAGTAGCAGACATTCTTCCAATGAAACCCTTCCACCACACTGGCATGTAGCAGCACACAGTCTCCAAATTAGACCCTTCCACCAAACTGGCATGTAGCAGTGAACAGTCTCCAAATGACACCCTTCCGCCACACTGGCATGTAGAAGCAGACCGTCTCCAAATGACACCCTTCCACCACACTGGCATATAGCAGCAGACTGTCTCCAAATTAGACCCTTCCACCACACTGGCATGTAGCAGCGAACAGTCTCCAAATGACATCCCTCCACCACACTGACATGTTGCAGCAGGTACTCTCCAAATGACACCCTTCCACCACACTGGCATGTAGCAGTGAACAGTCTCCAAATGACACCCTTCCACCACAATGCCCTGTAGCAGCAGACAGTCTCCTAATGACACCCTTCCACCACACTGGCATGTTACAGCAGACAGTCTGCAAATTATGCCCTCCCAACACACTGGCATGTAGCAGCAGACAGTCTCCAAATGACACCCTTCCACCACACTGGCATGTAGCAGCAGGTACTCTCCAAATGACACCCTTCCACCACACTGGGATGTAGCAGCGAACAGTCTCCAAATGAAACCCTTCCACCACACTGGCATGTTACAGCAGACAGTCTCCAAATGACACCATTCCACCACACCGGCATGTTACAGCAGACAGTCTCCAAATGACACCCTTCCACCACACTGGCATGTAGCAGCAGACAGTCTCCAAATGACACCCTTCCAGCACACTGGCATGGAGCAGCAGACAATCTCCAAATGGCACCCTTCCACCACACTGGCATGTAGAAGCAGACAGTCTCCAAATGACATATTTCCACCACACTGGCATGTAGCAGCAGTCAGTCTCCAAATGACGCCCTTCCACCACACTGGCATGTAGCAACGAACAGTCTCCAAATGACATCCCTCCACCACACTGTCATGTTACAGCAGACACTCTCCAAATGACACCCTGCCGCCACACTGGCATGTTACAGCAGGCACTCTCCAAATGACACCCTGCCACCACACTGGCATGTAGCAACGAACAGTCTCCAAATGACACCCTGCCACCACACTGGCATGTTACAGCAGACACTCTCCAAATGACACCCGTCCACCACACTGGCATGTAGCAGCAGGCAGTCTCCAAATGACACCCTGCCACCACACTGGCATGTTGCAGCAGGCAGTGTCCAAATGTCACCCTCCCACCACACTGGCATGTTACAGCAGATAGTCTCCAAATGACACCCTGCCACCACACTGGCATGTAGCAGCGAACAGTCTCCAAATGACATCCCTCCACCACACTGGCATGTAGCAGCAGACACTCTCCAAATGACAACCTGCCACCACACTGGCATGTAGCAGCAGACAGTCTCCAAATGACACCCTGCCACCACACTGGCATGTAGCAGCGAACAGTCTCCAAATGACATCCCTCCACCACACTGGCATGTAGCAGCGAACAGTCTCCAAATGATATCCCTCCACCACACTGGAATGTAGCAGCAGACACTCTCCAAATGACAACCTGCCACCACACTGGCATGTAGCAGCAGACAGTGCCCAAATGACATCCCTCCACCACACTGGCATGTAGCAGCAGACAGTCTCCAAATGACACCCTTCCACCGCACTGCCATGTAGCAGCGAACAGTCTCCAAATGACACCCTTCCACCACACTGGCATGTAGCAGCAGACAGTCTCCAAATGACACCCTTCCACCACACTGGCATGTTACAGCAGACAGTCTCCAAATGACACCCTGCCACCACACTGGCATGTTACAGCAGACAGTTTCCAAATGACACCCTTCCACCACACTGGCATGTAGCAGCAGACAGTCTCCAAATGACACCCTTCCACCACACTGGCATGTTACAGCAGACAGTCTCCAAATGACACCCTTCCACCACACTGGCATGTTACAGCAGACAGTCTCCAAATGACACCCTTCCACCACACTGGCATGTAGCAGCAGACAGTCTCCAAATGACACCCTTCCTCCACAC
Source organism: Ambystoma mexicanum (assembly GCF_040938575.1). Taxonomy (NCBI): domain Eukaryota; kingdom Metazoa; phylum Chordata; class Amphibia; order Caudata; family Ambystomatidae; genus Ambystoma; species Ambystoma mexicanum. The sequence goes on along the minus strand of NC_090931.1, from coordinate 46,506,047 downwards.
TGGCATGTAGTAGCAGACATTCTCCCAATGAAACCCTTCCACCACACTGGCATGCAGCAGCACACCGTCTCCAAATTAGACCCTTCCACCACACTGGCATGTAGCAGTGAACAGTCTCCAAATGACTCCCTTCTGCCACACTGGCATGTAGAAGCAGACAGTCTCCAAATGACACCCTTCCACCACACTGGCATGTAGCAGCAGACCGTCTCCAAATTAGACCCTTCCACCACACTGGCATGTAGCAGTGAACAGTCTCCAAATGACACCCTTCCACCACACTGGCATGTAGAAGCAGACAGTCTCCAAATGACACCCTTCCAAGGCATTGGCATGTAGCAGCAGACCGTCTCCAAATGACACCCTTCCGCCACACTGGCATGTAGAAGCAGACAGTCTCCAAATGAGACCCTTCCTCCACACTGGCATGTAGCATCAGACAGTCTCCAATTGGCACCCTTCCACCACACTGGCATGTAGAAGCAGACAGTCTCCAGATTACACCCTTCCACCACACTGGCATGTAGCAGCGAACAGTCTCCAAATGACACCCCTCCACCACACTGACATGTTGCAGCAGACAGTCTCCAAATGACACCCTGCCACCACACTGGCATGTATCAGCAGACAGTCTCCAAATGACACCCTTACACCGCACTGCCATGTAGCAGCAGACAGTCTCCTAATGACACCCTTCCACCGCACTGGCATGTTACAGCAGGCACTCTCCAAATGAAACCCTTCCACCACACTGGCACGTAGCAGCAGACAGTGTCCAAATGACACCCTTCCGCCACACTGGCATGTAGAAGCAGAAAGTTTCCAAATGACACCCTTCCACCACACTTGCATTTTACAGCAGACAGTCTCCAAATGACACCATTCCACCACACTGGCATGTAAAACCAGAAAGTCTCCAAATGACACCCTTACACCACACTGCCATGTTACAGCAGACAGTGGTGAAATGACACCCTTCCGCCACACTGGCATGTAGAAGCAGACAGTCTCCAAATGACACCCTTCCACCACACTGGCATGTAGCAGCAGACAGTCTCCAAATGACACCCTTCCACCACACTGGCATGTTACAGCAGACAGTCTCCAAATGACACCATTCCAACACACTGGCATGTTACAGAAGACAGTCTCCAAATGACACCCTTCCACCACTCTGGCATGTTACAGCAGACAGTCTCCAAATGACACCATTCCACCACACTGGCATATTACAGCAGACAGTCTCCAAATGACACCCATCCACCACACTGGCATGTTACAGCAGACAGTCTCCAAATTACACGATTCCACCACACTGGCATGTAAAACCAGAAAGTCTCCAAATGACACCCTTCCACCACACTGGCATGTTACAGCAGACAGTGGTGAAATGACACCCTTCCGCCACACTGGCATGTAGAAGCAGACAGTCTCCAAATGACACCCTTCCACCACACTGGCATGTAGCAGCAGACAGTCTCCAAATGACACCCTTCCACCACACTGGCATGTTACAGCAGACAGTCTCCAAATGACACCATTCCAACACACTGGCATGTTACAGAAGACAGTCTCCAAATGACACCCTTCCACCACTCTGGCATGTTACAGCAGACAGTCTCCAAATGACACCATTCCACCACACTGGCATGTAGCAGCAGACAGTGTCCAAATAACACCCTTCCAACACACTGGCATGTAGCAGCAGTCGGTCTCCAAATGACGCCCGTCCACCACACTGGCATTTAGCAGCAGACAGTCTCCAAATGACACCCTTCCAACACACTGGCATGTAGCAGCAGTCTCCAAATGACACCCTTCCACCACACTGGCATGTAGTAGCAGACATTCTTCCAATGAAACCCTTCCACCACACTGGCATGTAGCAGCACACAGTCTCCAAATTAGACCCTTCCACCAAACTGGCATGTAGCAGTGAACAGTCTCCAAATGACATCCCTCCACCACACTGACATGTTGCAGCAGACAGTCTCCAAATGACACCCTGCCACCACACTGGCATGTAGCAGCAGACCGTCTCCAAATGACACCCTTCCACCACACTGGCATATAGCAGCAGACTGTCTCCAAATTAGACCCTTCCACCACACTGGCATGTAGCAGCGAACAGTCTCCAAATGACATCCCTCCACCACACTGACATGTTGCAGCAGACAGTCTCCAAATGACACCCTGCCACCACACTGGCATGTAGCAGCAGACAGTCTCCAAATGACACCCTTCCACCACAATGCCCTGTAGCAGCAGACAGTCTCCTAATGACACCCTTCCACCACACTGGCATGTTACAGCAGACAGTCTGCAAATTATGCCCTCCCAACACACTGGCATGTAGCAGCAGACAGTCTCCAAATGACACCCTTCCACCACACTGGCATGTAGCAGCAGGTACTCTCCAAATGACACCCTTCCACCACACTGGCATGTAGCAGCGAACAGTCTCCAAATGAAACCCTTCCACCACACTGGCATGTTACAGCAGACAGTCTCCAAATGACACCATTCCACCACACCGGCATGTTACAGCAGACAGTCTCCAAATGACACCCTTCCACCACACTGGCATGTAGCAGCAGACAGTCTCCAAATGACACCCTTCCAGCACACTGGCATGGAGCAGCAGACAATCTCCAAATGGCACCCTTCCACCAAACTGGCATTTAGAAGCAGACAGTCTCCAAATGACATATTTCCACCACACTGGCATGTAGCAGCAGTCAGTCTCCAAATGACGCCCTTCCACCACACTGGCATGTAGCAACGAACAGTCTCCAAATGACATCCCTCCACCACACTGTCATGTTACAGCAGACACTCTCCAAATGACACCCTGCCACCACACTGGCATGTTACAGCAGGCACTCTCCAAATGACACCCTGCCACCACACTGGCATGTAGCAACGAACAGTCTCCAAATGACATTCCTCCACCACACTGGCATGTTGCAGCAGACAGTCTCAAAATGACACCCTGCCACCACACTGGCATGTTACAGCAGACACTCTCCAAATGACACCCGTCCACCACACTGGCATGTAGCAGCAGGCAGTCTCCAAATGACACCCTGCCACCACACTGGCATGTTGCAGCAGGCAGTGTCCAAATGTCACCCTCCCACCACACTGGCATGTTACAGCAGATAGTCTCCAAATGACACCCTGCCACCACACTGGCATGTAGCAGCGAACAGTCTCCAAATGACATCCCTCCACCACACTGGCATGTAGCAGCAGACACTCTCCAAATGACAACCTGCCACCACACTGGCATGTAGCAGCAGACAGTCTCCAAATGACACCCTTCCACCGCACTGCCATGTAGCAGCAGACAGTCTCCAAATGACACCCTTCCACCACACTAGCATGTTACAGCAGACAGTCTCCAAATGACACCCTGCCACCACACTGGCATGTTACAGTAGACAGTTTCCAAATGACACCCTTCCACCACACTGGCATGTAGCAGCAGACAGTCTCCAAATGACACCCTTCCACCACACTGGCATGTTACAGCAGACAGTCTCCAAATTACACCCTTCCACCACACTGGCATGATACAGCAGACAGTCTCCAAATGACACCCTTCCTCTACTCTGGCATGTTACAGCAGACAGTCACCAAATGACACCCTGCCACCACACTGGCATGTTACAGCAGACAGTCTCCAAATCACACCCTTCCACCACATTGGCATGTAGCAGCAGACACTCTCCAAATGACACCCTTCCACCACACTGGCATGTAGCAGCAGACAGTCTCCAAATGACACCCTTCCACCACACTGGCATGTAGCAGCAGGCAGTGTCCAAATGACACCCTGCCACCACACTGGCATGTAGCAGCAGGCAGTCTCCAAATGACACCCTCCCACCACACTGGCATGTTACAGCAGACAGTCTCCAAATGACACCCTGCCACCGCACTGGCATGTAGCAGCGAACAGTCTCCAAATGACATCCCTCCACCACAATGGCATGTAGCAGTAGACAGTCTCCGAATGGACTAGAAGAAGAAATAGCCTGATAGAGGAAGTCGGGAGACGGGGGCTCTCGGGTGGGTTTTCACAGAGTGCTATTACCACTGACCAATGCTTGCTCTCTTCTTCCCAGGGAAACACATCTAAAATCCACGCATGTCATCATTGCATCTGCCCTTGACACGCAACCAATCAATATTATCGATGTGTAGACTCCCTGGGGTGGATTCTATGATTGTAGGACTGACAGTGCTCGACTAGACCAATCTGTTTGGGCATTGAGTGGCACCCTGATCAGTGAATCATGAAATCAAGACGTGGTTTCGGTTATAACGCCCCTTCTTTAGGGGCGCACCTTTCCATAAAGAGCAAAGCCTAGTTAGGCTTGATATCAAGGCCTCTCTGCATGGGCTGGATTTGTGAGGTGCTAGAATAAGAAGATGCTTTACTCACATCCTGAAAATCTATTTTCGGGAAGAGTTAGATGTCGCTTAAGAATGCCTTGGCTCCAGTAATGGGATTCAAAGCGCCGGGGCTCCGTATAGAAAGCAGCCTGTTACTCTCCATTGCTTTTCATTTTCCGGAAGCTAAACGCCACAGAATTCTCCCACGCGCGACGGCGAGATATTGAAATGCGGAAATCGAATAAAGGAAGCCGTCCAATATAACCGAAGAGCTTCTGAGATGACATCTTCCAAATGTGGTGCTGGATTGCAGGAAATCTGTCTACGGAAGAGATCAGAAGTCTGATACATGGAGCTGAGAAAGGCATTCAATGGGAAAGTAATTGGAGGGAAAAAAAGTCCTTTATACACAGGTATTGTAGAATCAAATTAGCGGCAGGAATGGAAACCCATCTTGGAGCCATGATTTCCAGGACACTTGAGGGAGCTTTTACACAAGGGCCCATTTGAACTATTTATGATTGGGAACATGGCACCGTGAAAGGAGATAAAAACGACGAGAAAAAAAAAGAAATGAAAATCCTGTCTACATGCCATGAACGCAGCCCTACCCCCTTCAAGCAGGTGGGGGTTTGCAGCATGCTGGGTAAAACTCTGAGCTTTATCGCGTTGAATTGGTAAATGGCTGAGACCCACTTTGAGTAAAGAGAAGTTACCCCTAACTAGACGAGGAACCTATGGGAAGCGGTCCTATAGGGATCTGGAAGGTGCATTAAAAAGGCACTCATATGTGCATGGGAACGTCTTGGAATGCGGTGCCTGGGATGTTGTTGCATGCTTCATGGGAACACATATATGTTTGCATTTATGAGGGAAACATGCTCGCCAGTAGGGTGCTCCCCTCTGCAAGTCAGCACGAAGCAAAGCAAATATTCACAGCATATCTACAAGAACCATTGCCTTTAAAGGCCAGTAGAATTGTATCATTAGTACAATTTCAATTGTATAAGGTGTATATAAGGGGAATGTCGTTAAAAAAAAAAGATCCCTGCTAATTTAGCATTATACGATCAGATAAACTGTTGTGATTTCTATTTCATTCATTTTTCAGAAGACATTGTTACAATTTGTATAACTCATGCACAAAATATCTTGTACACTATGGGACCTCATGTCCCAAAATGCAGTGCGTGGGTTTTCAATCTCTCATAGTCTTTATAGGACACTTTTGTACTAGGCCTACAGTTCACACAAACCAGCATCCACTTGTCGGGGGGGGAAATTCTGCCGGGGTCGGCCGGGCCGTCCGCAGACCTCCGGGCAGGGAGGCCCCAACTCCTCCCGTATAACCCAGATGAGATAGAGTATGAGACACACGCAAGAAGCAAGGTGACTCTGCTGTTTATTAGACAAAAACGGCAGGGATGGGTCAAGGAGCGTACACGTCCGTCCTGACACACACACAATCGTAGGGCTCGCAGGCCCTTTTTACCTTAGTATGACGCGCTACTTGCGTCACGTTGGAAAGTTAGCAAAAAACCTATCGCCACTCTTAATTGGTTGCTCGAGTGGTAGGGTTAGTATAGCATACGTATAGAGAACAATATTAGTGGACAAGGGTTAGTCAGGTGATATATCTGGGTTGTCCCTACAATTAGATACATGAGAATTGTTACATGAAGACCCCTGATGATTGGTCAATGTTAACGGCATCAGTGATAGGAGCCCCATGTTCTGATTGGTGCGCCCGCGAGCTTCCCAGCCTGGGACCATCGCTGTTCCCAGCTCTCGGTGTACCTGTCATTTGCAACAATGTTTCACTATGAGTACGTGCAGACAATGTGAGGACTTATTCATAAGCTGAAAGGCCGACTACTCCCACTGTCGCAGATGTCCATTGGGCCTTTTAATTGTATATGCCTATGTCTTGTACCGGGGGATCCAGACGCCTTCTTTCTCCTGGGCTTGGCATCCTGTCAGGTTTGGCTTGGTCACGTGAGGTGGGACCGTGTTTGAGGCAGAATTCTGCACAATTAATATTGTTTTTCCACTGTGTGCCTGGTTTAATTTGCAGGTGTGACTTTAACGTTGGTGTGCGGCGTGCGAGATTGCATAATCGTGCCCTTGATGGTCTGCTTTCGGAATGTGGGTTTGCAACATTGCGACCTTGGCTGTTTGCTTTCGCCGGGCTCATTCTGCAGGATCAGCAACCTGACTCTTGTTCTTTTAACGTCCATGGAAGCTCTTGCTTGCGGCCTACTTAGGCCTGGTGTATCGGTGGAACCGTTTGGTGCACAGGCGCTTTAGGTTACAGTACCATATTGTCGTATGACCAGTATCGTGTCTTCATTATATTTCTCATTGTGGCACCTAGGTTTAGGAAAAGCGTAAGCAAGCTTTTTAGATGAGTTCATGATGCGTCTTGCGTTTCTGCATTTTGAAGGCCTATGTGGAAAATAATAAAGATGCACGTCCGTGAGTATGTCTGTCGCCTACGTCATAGCACTGAGTATATTCTTCGTGTAGATTGGTGCGGGAGTGTCCAGTGTGTATATTTGTACAGGTGTGCTGACCGTTGGCTAGGTCGTCATGGCATCTCTAACGACGTGTAGGTTTTAGTCTAGTTGATCCGCGCCGCAGGTGTCGGCATGGCCAGGGCGGGCTGCTGGGCAGGCAGATGGACACATCCGTATGTTCCTGTACCAGGGTATTTGGTCGTCTGGTAGATGGGCAAACTCTTCTCGTGGCGGGTGCCTGGGTCGTGACCCTTTAGGCCAAGCACGAGAGGTGAAGGACGGGAGCCTGGTCTTCCATTCTCCCACTTCAGTCCCCCCTCTGGTCGACTTGTCGACCACAAACATATCCTTTTCATTATCTCCTCTTACTCTCCATATCTTAGTTATTCCTCCTAAATGTCCATAGTGGTTCACATGATCTTCAAATGACCAATACATATATTCACAGGTTCCTCCAGGAGTACAGTATACCCATTTCCCTATGTAGCTCCTGGGGTTTCTTGGGTTCTCGATCTTCACCGATGGTGGGTCCAGATGGTTGGTGATGATCTGGTTGCGCAACTTCTCTCTCTCTTGTATTATTATGCCTGTGTGTTGGCCGTCATCTGCTGGCATCAAGGGGTGCATACCGACCATTTCAAGCAACTCGTCAGTGGTGCGTGCCTTCCGGGCCTTCCAAAATCTTATTATGATCAGTGTAGCTCCAGCCAAAATAGTACAACCAACTATAATTTTCAGTCCATCTGACAGCCAAGATGGCATCCATGACCATAATAGTGAAAACCAGCTCTCATCCTTATTCACACCTTTACTTTCATCCATCATTTTGGAGTGCATCTGGGCCAATTGTGAAACTGCTTCTGTCAGTGTACCATTGTCAGCATCGTTGGCAGGAAAGAACGTGCAGCATGATTGTCCTATCTTTGCGCAAACTCCTCCTTCCATGGCTGTGAGGAGGTCAAATACATATCTGTTCTGGAGTGCTACCATCCTTATAGCTCGCAGCTCCTCTTTTATTGTGTTGAATCCATTTACTGTAGAATTGATGGTCATCATTAGTTCCCATCTAGTTACCTGGAGCCATTTTGCGTTTGCGTAAGCCTGCAGTCCCGGATGGATTATTGAGGAGAAGAACATTGCTGCTCTGCTGAATAGTCTGTGTTCTGGCGGAATTGAAGTGAGTGCCGTTTCCGACCTTCCCCATAGGTAATTTCCTGTCAGAGGTTCTCCTTGTCTTTTCCTTCTATTTAGGACAGTATCATTGCCGTTGGTCCTGTTCCCTTGCTCCTCCTGAGGTGGTGCAGATCTCTTCTTTCTCTTGTCCCCTTCATCCATTTTGGGAAAGTTCGCCACATTCACATGCTTCTTGGGTACCACTAGTGATGGTACATTGACGTGCACCATTGTGCACACACCATTCCACAGGGGAGGCAGTGTGTGGTATGCCTTTTCTCCACAGGCCCAGTAATGGTCCATTATCACTGCTGTTCCTGCTCCCCCCTCAGGTAACTCCATCACGCTTGCACAGTTGGTGTTGTATCCTACGTCCACCTCTCCTTTATGTTGGTAGCATACCTTAGGCGCAGTCAGCGGCAGTATTGTTATTGGGTCTTCATCCGTCTCTATCCACGTGAGCATGGGTACGTACTTGATCCAAGTCGTCCAACATCTGTGGTTGTGTGCCTCGATAGTTGAGATAGTTTCTTTTGTTACCATGTTGCTGCCAATCACTCCTATCTCCCAATTGTTGTCCAGGTACACCTTCCCTGTTATCGTCACCAGTGGCCTCTCCCAACATCCTGGTTTACCAGGAACTTCAGTGGCGTACCAATCACATGGTAAATACTGCAGTGTTACTTTCTTTGTTTCCCCTTTTGCAGGACCACTTGTTATGTATTTGAATGCTTCAGCATGTAGACTGCTCTTGTGGTAACTCAAATAGGTCTTGAGGAAGTTGTTTTCATATGGGTATGAGTCTCGTGTTTTCCACACCATATGCACCACTGTCCCTTGGAATCTTCCTTTCGTTTGGAACAGTGCCAAGTATATTATGCATCGTGCTGTCTTTTCATCTATTTCTGTGGCAACAAACGTTCGAGAAGCGCTCATGGCGTATGGTATTAATGAGCAAACGTAGCAGCTGTCCTCTGTTCTCTGCTTACCAATGCGGTCATGTGTTGGTACCATATGTTGTTTGAGACATGTGCTGAATCTTGTATATAATTATCAATACCTTTATTATCTGAGTATGTGCTGCGTTGAACTCTATTTTGCTTGTGTGCAATTTTACTAGTATCACCTGACGTAACACCTGTTGCAGCTGGGGATGGGGGTGTATTAGGTTTGGGTACAGCAATAATATTGAAAGCATAGCTATACTGCCATACAGAGGCAGCCAAGAACCCGGTGATCATCAAAATCCCTATTATTTTTATTACATATGCTAATTTCACCGGCATTTTGCTCTTACCTTGCTGCGGTCCGGAGGCGTATTCTTGCGACGTTAAAGTTGCCCGCCTGAAAATTCTCAACATGCTGGTTATTAAATGTTAGTTGTTGTTTTTTAAGCTCTCTCAAATAGTCATTCAGTGCCCAGGCGAAGAGCTGTTCCCACGCTATTCTAAGCGATCTATCTCTTAGGACAGGCAAGTATGGGTGGAGGTGGGGCATTGAATATTCTATGGCCAAGAGGAATGCTGTGTAGTAGACACGTACCCTTCTCCTTTTCAGGTACGTTAGCCTTTTTATTTCACATACAAATTGGTGTGACAATTCTTCTGGGTAGTTATCGTCTGAGGGTACCATCTACTCCTGGGCAGTGAATTTGTAAGTTATCTATTTTCTTAGCAGTACAATAATATGCAGATCCTGCATGTGCGAGAGAAAAGAAAAGAGAGCATTCACGTGTTTACATGTGTACGTGTGCAAGGCAATGTCCTTCAGTTCAGTTATTACTGTAGTGGGGGTAGGGGTCAATGGGCAGGAGGTTTGGGCTCAACTGGCGAAAGTATCTTTACTCTTTGAGCGTGTGACCATGGGGTGGGCAGTATGGGGATCACCCCTTTCTTCTTCAGTTATTGTCTCTGGGGAATCTGGGGAGTGACAGGGTATGGGAACACTTGGGTCGTTGGCTGTGGTAGAACTTTCTTCCTCCGTTGGTGATGTTGTTGCTGTTCTCCCAATGGACCTGTCGGTGGCGCTGGGGCGGGTCTGGAGTTTGTAGATCTTTACATCGTGTAGGTGGTTCCAGGCACGCTTGTCCTGTAGCTTTACTGCTCTCGTTGATACCTCCTCTACCAGATGGGGGCCAGTAAATCGTGGACTATTCCATTTCCTGTTGAAATTGCGAAGTAGTACTTGGTCACCTTTAGCAATTTTACACAGTCTTTCCTTTTCCAATTCTTTATCCGCGTCTTCTTGTTGATTGCTGTTAGACCCGCCCCGTGTGCGCTCGAGCTGTTGAGACACAAACACTACACTAGTAATCAAAGAAGACACATATTGGTACATTTCATCACCAAGAACACTCGCTGTGCTTTCGTGGTCGGTAAATGCTCTTGATGTTGGCGTTAGCGGAAGGCGCATTTGACGTCCGGTAACCACCTCGTGTGGGGTGAGGTGGTGGTCGGACCCTGGTCTATTCCTTAGCTCAAATAGGGCTAATGGAAGGCAATATAAGCAACTCTTCTTTGTTGTTTGCTGTATCTTTGCAATTGCCTACTTTAATAGGCCATTCAGGCGTTCACATACACCGTTGGCCTGTGGGTGGTATGCACATCCAAATTTATGCTTTATGTTCAGCAAGGATGTGATGTGCTGGAACATTTCGTTTGCGAAATGTGGGCCATTGTCTGACCTTAACACCTCGCACACTCCCCACCTGGGGAAGACCTCCCTCACTAGGAATTTAGCTGCTCTAAATGCATCTGGGTGTGAACAGGGCCCTGCTTCAATCCACCTAGAGAATGGGCATACTACTACAATCATATACCTATTTCCTTGACATATGTTGATCATATCAACATAGTCAATATGGAGATGCCAGAAGGGTCCCTCTGGCCGGGGTATAGTACCTCTTATCACCTTTAGGGTATGGCCGGCCGTAAACTGTTGACATGTGAGACAATTGCTGATAAAATTTGACACATGAGAATTTAACTCGGGGCAGAACCAATCTTCTCTAATTCGTGCTGCAATTACTTCCTTGCCTGTGTGGGCTGGATGATGTAGTTGGCTCAGGGCGGTGTTCAAAAGTGCCAATGGTATTACAACCTTTCCAGTGCCACCCTGGCGCCATAATGCCTCGGTTGGTGACATTGTGCATCCTCTTTTTACCCATATTTATTTTTCGGCCATTGGTGCAGCCGCTTGTAGCTCCATAATCTGCGTGGCTGGGAGATGGGTGTACCCTTCTCTTATCAACATCTCCTTAGCCATTCCCCTCCCTCTCCCTCTCTGAGACTCTGGGGGGTTCCATATCTCACCAAAGTATGCAGCATACTTCGCATGTGCGTCTGCTGCTGCATTCCCCTTCAAGACGTGGTCTTCATCATTGGTGTGTGCGGTGCCTTTTACTAGGGCTAATTCTTGGGGGTCATTTATTACTTCAATTAGTTCAGCCAATAAGAGGGCATGTTGCACTGGAGTGCCATCAGCTCTCCTAAACCCTCTTCTTCTCCATTTCGACAGCCCTGAGTGGACAGTGGATGTAACATATGCGCTGTCGGAGTATATGGTCACTCGTTTGTCAAAGCTTTCCTTCAACGCCAAGATCAGTGCAACTAGTTCCGCTGCTTGAGCGGAGTAATGCTGTGGTAATTGTACACATTTCATTGCCACACACACCGGTACCTCCATCATTTTTACCACTGCTGCCCCAGTTCTCCTTATCCCATCCCTTTGATCGATAGTTGATGACCCATCAATAAACAAGAGCTCACCTCCCTCTAGTGCGTTTTCTTCAACCTTTCTAGTACATGTGTACATTTCAGTTATTTGCGTACAGTCATGAGCATAATCCCCCTCCTCAATTACTTCTGCTAGGAACCTTGCAGGGTTGACCGTGCTACATCTAACAATTGATAGTTCAGCTCTGGATAAAATGATCTCATAACCTGATGCCCTTTGCGTGGTTAGGGTGGACTTTATTCAATATTGCAAATAGTGCATGTTCCACAAACAGTGTAGTTGGGCACCCCATGGTGATTGCTGATGCTTTTTCCACTGCAAAAGCAGCTGCAGCGAGACCTTGTTCGCAAGGGAAGTGACCTAACATCACAGGGTCTAAGTGGCCGCTGTAAAATGCTACTGGTTTGTAGCCCATGCTTGTTTTTTGAGCCAACACTGCTTTCATTACTGCTGAGTCGCAATGTGAAAATATAAAAAATTGTCGCTCATAGTCTAGGGATGCCAGTACTGGAGCAGTTGATATCGCATCTTTCAATTCATCAAAAGCCTCTTTCATTTCCATCGTCCACCCCAGCTTTTTCTCCCCTTTATTAGCTTCCCTTAACGCCTCAAGCAGGGGCCCTATGTACGAACTGTAATCAAATACCCATGCTCTACAGTAGTTGCACAGCCCCAGGAATTGCTGCAGTTCCCTCACCGTTTGTGGCATTGGAGTGCTTGAAATGGCCTGTGCTCTTTGTGGTGCAATCTTTCTTCCATGTTGGGATATAAGTTGACCAATGTAAAGTACCTGTTCTTGACAGTACTGTATCTTTTCCATGTCTACCTTGTAACCTTTTTCAGCCAATATTGTCAACATCTTTAATGAGTCCTCTCTGCATTTTCTTTCGTTTGTACTGCAAATTATTATGTCATCCACATACTGCAACACTGTGCTTTCCACTTCAATGTTACCCAAATCCATCTGTATTACTCTATTGAAAATTGAGGGTGATTCGCAATACCCTTGTGGCAATCTGGTATGCTTCCACTTTGTGTTTCTGTAAGTGAAGCTCGTCAGATCTTGTGAGTCTGGGTGCAATGGTATTGAGAAAAAAGCATTTTTAAGGTCAATCACAGTAAATCGTGATGCTTCTGCTGGAATGCCACACAATATTGTGGCCGGGTTTGCTGCTACGGGATATTCTGCTTCTACTATGTTGTTCAAGGGACTGAGATCCTGTATGAAGCGCCAAGACCCCCCTTTAGCCTTGCGCACTGGGTACACAGCCGTGTTACATGGTGATTCTGAGGGGACCAATATGCCATTATTTATAAGGGCCGTTATAGTTTCATATATGCCCTCATCTGCCTCTTTTGACAGTGGGTACTGTTTCACTCTGGGGAGTATTGCACCTTTTTTCAATTTTATCCTTACTCCCCCTATGCTTTTTATGCACCCCACGTCATAGGGGCTAGTAGTCCACAATGATTTGGGTAACTTTGACATATACTCCTTAAAGAAGGGGACTGGGGTGCATGCGGGTGCCTCAAGTGCCATTGCAATTTTCTGTGCTACTTGTTTGTAAGTTACTCTTAGCCATATTTCTACACTCATCATGAACACCATTTCACCTTCCTCCTTTTCTTCTGAGAACAGCTCCTTATCTGACACCTGGGTCAGCCTACATCCTTCTGCTAGTGCTATCACTGCCCTCCATGCTCTTCCTTCTCTGTCTTGGGCATGTACAGCAATGTAATCAGCTGTTGCAATAATGCTCTCAATGTCCATTAGAACCACCTTTCCTTCTGGTTCATTAGCAGGTGTTTCTGGTCTGAACAGATAGGCTGCTGGCCTCCTCCATATTTTCCCTTCTATCCCTGGCATCCATGCAATTGCCATATCTGTTCCATACTGGAATAGTTCGCCATCTACTGGCTCCGCCCTAATCGCAGTCTGTCCGCAGTATGCTTGCATAATCTGTTGTGCTGTGAGCATGTTAATCCCTGGAGTAGAGCAAATTATGCCGTCCTCAGTAAAGGAGATCGTCATATTCAACCTGTTCATTATGTCTCTCCCCAGTATATTTACTGGTGAGGCACCATAATATAGAAGTGGAACTGACAGATCATAATCTCCAATAGATAAGGGAATGTTATCAGTAAAGGGAACCAACCCTCTAGCCCCAGAGAATCCTTGGGTGTTCATGGCTTCGCCTGACATCTTAAATTTACCTTCCCTTATGCAAGACCGGGTCGCCCCGGTGTCAACAAGGAATGATAATTTTTTGTCACCTATCGTTACCTCTATGCGTGGCTCCTCCGCACTATTAGGTGTTACTGACAGGATGGGACACACCAAGGCCGTCTGTGGGCTATCCTATTGAGGGTACAATGATTGGCCATTTCCTGTGTAAGGGTTGTGTCCCAAGACCGTCACCCTACCCAGTTGTGTTTGTTGTGCTTGGGGTTGTTGTGTCATCGCTACCTGTTGTTGTGGCAGTGAATATGTCTGTGGCTGTTGTTGTGTTATTTGTTGTTGTTGTTTATTTCCCTGTTGCAACGTCTGCTGTTGTTGTAGGCCCTGCTGTTCCTGTGAGGGCCTTGGTTGTCCCTGTTCACTCCATGATGGTGTTCCTGGTCTAACTCTACACGTGCGTGACATGTGCCCCAATAGTCCACAACTCCAACACACCGGTGGCTCCCTACTCTGCCATGGAAAGCTCCCTGTGTTGTCCTGGTATACTGGTTGCCCTGTGGCGTAGGAATTTCTAAGTCCTCCCACCTGTTGTTGGGTGTTATATCCGTATCCTCTCCCTCTCATAAATCCTCCTCTCCCCCTGTTATAATTATAATACCCAACTCCTTGCATTGGGTGTCCTCCTCCCATGTTGGTTGTGTATGGTTGCAGTGGCGGCGCCTGTTGTGTTACAGTCTGTGAAGGTGGTGTTTGGGCGGAATCTTGTGCAGCCACTACTTGTGTGGGGCTTTGGGTTATTGTTGTAGGCGTAGTTATTAGTGCCCCTTCCATTGTGTATTTAGTAAGTTTTTTCTGTACTAGTTTAGCCTCTTCCGTTTTCCTGTCCTCTTCCTTTTGTTTCATTTTTCCTTGCCATGTCCTGCAATGATGCACTATAGTCAGTTGTATTTCTGGCCATGGTTTTGCTTCCATTCCCACTACTTTCTTTAGTTGTTTCTGAACTCCTTCTGGGAGCCCTTGTACTAGTATATGATAGAATATTGCTGGTGTTTTATCCCATTGCTCTCTAGTTTCCATGCGCCACTTCTCTTGGATCTCCTGGATATAATCAACAGGATCTTCATTCTCACGCATCTTACGGGAGGTAATTGCTCCTATGTCTGATGTGTCTGGGTACTGCACCCTCAGGGCCTGCCATAGTGCATGTCTACAGTTTGCGAATGGTGCCCCATCATGCGATGTGTTTGTTATTGTTACCCCATGGAATCCCGCTCTCTTCCAAATGTCATCCGCTCTATCCCCTAATATTGATATTAAAAGGCCCTTTACATCTCCTACTGCCAGTTTCTGTCCTGCGGTGTGTTTTTCCATTTCATATATCCACTTACCCGCACCTCCACTTAATGATGGGAGCCTGCATTTTATATTTTCTTTATCGGTATGCTTCCAAGGGACATACTGCGGTCTAACCCCTCCTCTCTCTAAAAGTGGCATTAAGTTATGTCTCGTTTCACCCTTTGTGTTCCATAATATCGAGTCCTCACACCCTTCCTCCTCCTCCCTTTCTTCTACACCTTCAATTTCGTCCTTATTACCGCTGCTCGTAACTCTTTCTTCTCCATCTTTTCCCTTTCTTCCATCATTTCCTGTATTTAATGTGGGCATGTGTATTTGTCTGTCCTGCCTGCGACTAGGGAGGTCTCTAAGCCGACATGCATAGGGTGTCAGTTCGTCTGTGAAGGGCGCGAGTTTTATTTTGCGTAACGAGCGTGAGGTAGTTGAGCATGTAGGGTGCGATGGGGGAGGGCGTGATGGGGATGGGGATGGTGCGGCCTCATGTGTCTGTCTTTCCGCTATTCCTTGCTCTCCCTCCTCACTTCTCTCCAGCTCATTCTTTCTCCTACTGATCCATGGTGAGTCTGTGTTGGTCCGGGTGATGTATAGTTTATCTAAGCTTTCCCTTTCACTGTTTCTTCCTTCCTTCTCCACTCCTTCTTCTTCCTCACTACAAAAGTCAGCTATAAACGGCACCCCCCACTCTGTCTTTTTCCCCTTGATCGTTACTGTTTGTAAGTCTATTAGGTCCAGTTCTCCTTTTTCTCCTTTATTACCCGCTCCCCTTTGTGCTGATGTTGTTGCTACTTCTGTGTTTCTATATACATCCCCCATTCTTCACTCTCCCTTCTCCTATCTTCTCTTTCTCCTTCGTTTCTCTCCTCCATCTCCCTACTATTTTCCTCCCTTTTCCTTTTTAATTCCTCCATCACTTCACTGCTCATCTGTTCCAATATTCTTTCATCCTCTTTCTTCCTTTCCCATTTCACCCTTTCCCTTTCTACTATACTCTCTATCACCTTCGCTTCTTCGTATTTCTTAGCTGTTTCTGATAGTAACCTCCTCTTCCACATTGCCATTTCTTTTTCTTTTTCTTCTTCTTCCCTTTTCTTCTCTCGCAGCACTACTCTTGATACCCTTTCTGCTGCTGCTTTTACCCTTTCAGCTTCTCTCCTTTGCTCCTCATTCCGTTCCCTTATTTTTTCCAATTCGTTCTTACCTTCTTTCCTTTTCCTCGCTCTCTCTCTCTCTCCTCCCTCTCGAGCTGTTTGATCAATTCATTCTGCTCATCTCTTAGCTTTGCTAGTCGTTCCTCCAAAATCTCTTCCTTTTGTCGTAATAGCTCTTCCCCCCTCACTTCACTCTCTCTGGCACTATCCTCGTCTGTTTTCTTTACTACCTCCTTCTCTTCTCCTGTTAATGAACCTCGTAATTTTAATAATATCTGTGCAGCTACCCACTCATCATTTCCTATTTCCACGGTCTGCTCTTCTCCAGTCCTCCCCTCCCCTGCTGGCATCTTCCTATGAGCCACATATGGTGGAGGGCTGTATGCCGGGTTCGAGTATCCCTCAGCTGCCCTTAACTGTCCTCTTTCTATTTCTCCTAATTCTCTTAAAGGGTACAACCCCCCTCCCTCTGTTTTCACTCCCCTTGCTATGGGTATCTCGTTGCTCGGTTCCTTTTTTATGTCATCTGATGTATTATTCTTTTCTCCTCCCTCTCGTCCGTTCCCCGTGTTCTTTGGGTCTTCACTCTCTTTTTTCCCATCCTCTCCTTTCCCCTTAATCTCTTTCTCTTCCGGTATTTCCCCCATAGTAAACATTCCATTTGGTCCTGGTCGGGACCCCTGGAACATCCTCCATAAGTTAAACACCTCCACGTGCTTTGCCAACTTCTTCCCCTTGTATGTATTGTGCAGATGGTTTAGCAGTGAATGTTGGGCATATGGATCGAAGCTGCCATTAGGCGGCCACGGTGTTAGCATTTTGTTATCCGTCCCCTGGGTCCATTCTATGCTATACTTAATCAGTTTCTCCCTATGGGGTGGCAGTGTTGTGCATATGTGTTGTAGTGGGGTAGTGAGGGTGTTCCCCCACCCTCCCGATCCTGTCCCGTATGACATAATAGCGCTCCACTTGTTACCCTTCCCCTATCTGGTAGCAGTTTATCTCACTAGCAGTTTACAATATACAACCTTATATTGTTACCTGGCCCCGTAAGTTTGGGGACTTACGATAATCCGCTAAGGAAAATTATAAAAAATATGGTGCTTTACATTTGCATATTTTCTTCTGTCTTTCTTTCTTTATACAACGCCCTTACGGCCACCTGCGGCCGAGGCGCACGTAGCCCCCTGCGGCTGCGTACCCCTTATGACACTCTTATACAATCGTCCTATTTTCACGTGCTCCTCCCCCTTCTACACTTGCCGTGGCCGGCGTTCTCCGTGCGCGGCCACGCCCCCCGTTTCTCCTTTCCCCGATCAACTCATTTACCGTTTATCTCCGTTTCCACTCCCTTACCACAGTTCTCTTCCCCACCACTCTGAAAACGAAGATGCCTTGTACCCGCGATATCCTATTAAAGCCCTACTGGTGACGTCACCGATCTCTTCAAGCTACTGGTAAGTTCTTCATATATTCTTTAAGTTCAAAATACACTTGCAATCTACCCCCGTTAACCCTACAGCTGTCTTCCTGTCACTCCTGGAACAAGGTAATCAAATCAATAATATAATCGGACTGCGCACACTGCGTCGCCTCGCGTGTGATACGCCCCTCAACAGGAGGGCTTAACCAGCCAATTATCTTCCGTATTGGGCAACTAACTAGCTACCGCCTACAGGGAAACGTCATCTACCTATCGAGTTTCTTGCTCGAACAATAGGGATCCTCATCTACTCATTGATCAATAAATGCCAAATCGTAGGAAACCACACACACCCACCCTTACACATAGTCGCTACCTAGGCCAATCAGTTTCTACGAGCGGCCGCACGTGATGTTTTCATGCTCTGCCCCCCTCTCTCGCGTGACGTAGCCGACTGCTCTCGCACTTGTTCGGTTACCATTCATTCCATTGCCAATACTAAATTGTCAAACCTTCGCCGCGCACCTGTGCAACACCTCCCACCTCCCGTATTTAATTCCTCCCCCCTCCCTCACAATTTCACATTGCTTGTTGTGCGTGGCATGCTCACCAAGTTCTCTTGATGTGGGGCCGCTCGACTGCGTGCACCCCTCCAAGCGGCTCGTCACCTCCCCTCGTCTGGACCACGTCTGGACACTCGCCAACCGCGGGCGGGATACTTCTCAACCGGCTCCTGAGGGCCAATATCCGGATTGCGCTGTCCGGTCTTCTCGCAGCTCCACGATGGTCCTGTAGTCCTCAGAAGGGGGCAACGGCAGAGGGGGCCGCGCCGCCGGGCCTCCTCGCAACGGGAGTGCCTGGAAAAAGTAAAAATAAAAAGGCGGATCTTAAACAGATCTCAGCAGTGCCTCCAACTTGTCGGGGGGAAATTCTGCCGGGGTCGGCCTGGCCGTCCGCAGACCTCCGGGCAGGGAGGCCCCAACTCCTCCCGTATATCCCAAAAGAGATAGAGTATGAGACACACGCAAGAAGCAAGGTGACTCTGCTGTTTATTAGACAAAAACGGCAGGGATGGGTCAAGGAGCGTACGCGTCCGTCCTGACACACACACAATCGTAGGGCTCGCAGGCCCTTTTTACCTTAGTATGACGCGCTACTTGCGTCACCTTGGAAAGTTAGCAAAAAACCTATCGCCACTCTTAATTGGTTGCTCGAGTGGTAGGGTTAGTATAGCATACGTATAGAGAACAATATTAGTGGACAAGGGTTAGTCAGGTGATATATCTGGGTTGTCCCTACAATTAGATACATGAGAATTGTTACATGAAGACCCCTGATGATTGGTCAATGTTAACGGCGTCAGTGATAGGAGCCCCATGTTATGATTGGTGCGCCCGCGAGCTTCCCAGCCTGGCACCATCGCTGTTCCCAGCTCTCGGTGTACCTGTCATTTGCAACAATGTTTCACTATGAGTATGTGCAGACAATGTGAGGACTTATTCATAAGCTGAAAGGCCGACTACTCCCACTGTTGCAGATGTCCATTGGGCCTTTTAATTGTATCTGCCTATGTCTTGTACCGGGGGATCCAGACGCCTTCTTTCTCCTGGGTTTGGCATCCTGTCAGGTTCGGCTTGGTCACGTGAGGTGGGACCGTGTTTGAGGCAGAATTCTGCACAATTAATATTGTTTTTCCACTGTGTGCCTGGTTTAATTTGCAGGTGTGACTTTAACGTTGGTGTGCAGCGTGCGAGATTGCAACATCGTGCCCTTGATGGTCTGCTTTCGGAATGTGGGTTTGCAACATTGCGACCTTGGCTGTTTGCTTTCGCCGGGCTCATTCTGCAGGATCAGCAACCTGACTCTTGTTCTTTTAACGTCCATGGAAGATCTTGCTTGCGGCCTACTTAGGCCTGGTGTATCGGTGGAACCGTTTGGTGCACAGGCGCTTTAGGTTACAGTACTATATTGTCTTATGACCAGTATCGTGTCTTCATTATATTTCTCATTGTGGCAACTGGTTTTAGGAGAAGCGTAAGCAAGCTTTTTAGATGAGTTCATGATGCGTCTTGCGTTTCTGCATTTTGAAGGCCTATGTGGAAAATAATAAAGATGCACGTCCGTGAGTATGTCTGTCGCCTACGTCATAGCACTGAGTATATTCTTCGTGTAGATTGGTGCGGGAGTGTCCAGTGTGTATATTTGTACAGGTGTGCTGACCGTTGGCTAGGTCGTCATGGCATCTCTAACGACGTGTAGGTTTTAGTCTAGTTGATCCGCGCCGCAGGTGTCGGCATGGCCAGGGCGGGCTGCTGGGCAGGCAGATGGACACATCCGTATGTTCCTGTACCAGGGTATTTGGTCGTCTGGTAGATGGGCAAACTCTTCTTGTGGCGGGTGCCTGGGTCGTGACCCTTTAGGCCAAGCGCGAGAGGTGAAGGACGGGAGCCTGGTCTTCCATTCTCCCACTTCACATGCTTCTCTCACAGCTTTTATTAGACACTTTAGTCCTTCGTGTAGCCCAACCAAAGTCAGAGAGGCTCCCGCCCACAGCTTTCTGTTAGCCATCTTTCCTCCCGGCTGCCTCGCCTGCCATGTCCATGTTGCCTCTTCCATGTCTCCTTGACCCCTCTACCTCTGCTCAGGAGGACGCACTATTGGTGGGGAGACCCACAATCGTACTGGTCCCTTTGGTTTACTGATGCTCAGCTCATCCTCACGCTCCACTTACTCAGACTATGTTTCAAATCACATTGTCCGTACGGAGAGGCGAGATGATGAAGGTATTGCCGCCATCTTGGATTCCATTACAATTTCTCTCTGGACTCATGAGTCAAAGGAAGCTGTTTTCTGTCCCTCTGCTTTAGCAATGACAACACACTGGTCTGTATGCCCCTCACAAGTCTCCCTTAGGGCAAGCTTACCAATATGCGCATTGCTTTGTTTATAGGAGATGTTGTTTAATACAATGGTGCCCTCCTTGGTGTATCTCATTGTGCGTGCAGTTTTGGTGTATAGCTAGACACAACCTCTGCTGTGGATCATCTTGTGTTAACTGATGGTGGTGTAAAGTTTACATGCATGTTCCTGAGAAGGACGGGAAATGTTTACACATGGTGGTGTAAAGTGCCGCGGGAAGCTTGCTTACAGATTTCACAGTGCTCGCAGATTTTGTGCAAACTTGTAATATGTGGCTCAGTATTAATCTCACTGGTCGCACACATGTTGATGGAGCGCCAGGGTACGTGTTGTGGAATCAGTGTTTCCTTCGTGGGTGTGGACGTACCGAGGGATGCTGCTGTAAAGTGTGGAGGTCCGGCTTGGACTGACTTGTTGGGCAACAAAGCAAAGCCCAAAGGACGGGTCTGGCAGATCTGTGTGGGTCAGCTGGATGGCTGCATTACTTTGATATTCCAACTCTTAAGTTTACACCAATGTTACTGGTCCAATAAGTGTTTCTAGCATGTGTACCACAAGTACGACTCAAGCACTTTGTCTCAAAATGTCACACATTTTGAATCACACATATGAACCATGTCTAATCTAGTGCATTGGAGTACAGGCAGGAGGGAGACGAAGGTGAGGGGGAACACCAAGCTTGTGGGAGTTGTTTGGTACATACCAACCCATTGGCTTCCCTCCGTCTTGCTGATCCCTGTATGCATTCCCTTACAGTTCCTGCTCCTCCCCGGCCACAACACATCCTGCTGGGCTTGGTTTCAGCTACATCCATCAAGCAGTAACATCAAACGTTGGCCTGACATTGTTATTTCGGAATAGTTAATGGCTTCATTACATCTGCAAATGTGCTGCTAGTTTATTAAAATGTCTTGAGCAAGTCTGCCTTCAGCCAGTAGATTTATTTATGTTCCTTGCTCTGAAGTCCGGCTAAAACCCAAGCTTCCAGGAAGCCAGCAGTGTCGGCTGTCGTAAAGGTATTAGGAAGGCGTTTGCCATGCACTGACATTGTGTGCCAGGTAATCACACCATATTTCACCTATCACCATCTTGTGGCCAGGTTCTACCATTATAGCAGTGCCTGGCAAATGGCTGTGCCATGCCTACACACATGACAAACCTGCAGCATCGTCTAATGCATGTTACTTTGCTGGCCGCCTGTATTTCGTGTTTCAGTCCAATACTGGTGTGTGTGTTTCTACTGGCAAAGGGTGTACAGATGTTCCTGTGCACTGTGCAGCGTGCGTTTGTGTGCAGTCAGAGCTGCTGTGTCCCTTGTCTCCATGTGTTATCTGACCATCCAGCATGGGTCGAAACATATGTCTCACCAAACGTTTTGGACTACAACTCCCATCATCCCTTGCCAGCATAGTCCATGGCCAGATATCATGGGAATGTAATCCAAAGCACCTGGTCCAGGCATCTCCTGCTATGCATGAAGTCCTGCTGTGCACAGATGGTGATGTTCTATCGTTTGAATTATGTGTCTTTCTTTCCTGAGAAGTTGTCCTTGGAAATATAGAAATTATGGAGCAGCATCTCCCGCGTTCAGGGCATCTTCTGCTCAACTAGGGTATAAAGCGTGAGGTGGGGTCCAGCGACCTCAGAGACGGGGAGTGTTTGTATGGTCTTATGGAACACAGCGTGATGCTCTTGTGTTGTGTGTCTGCAGCTGGGGTGTCCGTCAGAAGTAGATTATATATCACCCTAGATTAATGACTGCCCCACGGTATGGATGTGTTGCCACCTCAACTGTTTGCCAAATATATGTTGTTCTTTAGGACTGTATGAATGATTTGTTCTGTTTGGAATTGCTGTGTCATTTTTGCGTGCTGCATTTTGCTTCTTAGTATTTGTGATTAATTGTCTGCCCACTTTGCGAATTGTTTCCCCAACACTAGAACCCTTTCCTTCAGGCCTAAACACATTATACACAGAACAAAAGCAGCACTTACTCACAATTCAAAATCTCTCACTTTGTTCCTAAAAAGACAGAACTCTTCACCTCTAAAACCAACGTTCATACCATCACCCTGCCAATGCACCTAGCACTACAGACACACCACAAGCTCCCATCGGAAAACAAAATCCTGTATGGCTGCCACATTGCCCACATAGATACAGACCCACAACTACTCTTCTCCCAACTGACCCAGCATACCGAGCTCATTGGTTGCCTGCAAGAACACCAATCTGCATTCTGAGCATCCAGAGGCATGGAAACTGATATCTTGAATACCTGTGAAGAATTGCTCACATCTCTTGACTCCAACTCACCCGCTGTTCTCATTCTACTCAATATCTCCTCTGCCTTTGACACGGTAAACCACTCCAGCCTCATAAAACAACTCCATGTTACCCTTGGTATCACAGAGAGGGCACAGGACTGCTGACCTCCTTCCAGACTGAGGTTACCCTGGGTTCTTTCTCCTCAGCCACCTCCATTTCAGCCTGTAGCATCCCCAGGGCTCTACCCTCGTGCGTGGCTCTTTACTATCTATCTCGATCCTCTTGCACACAACACCTCCACTCTTTCACCACAATTCCAGTGCAATGCAGACGACACCCGACTTCTCTTCATTCTACCTTCTTCATCAATTCTGACTTGCTCGGTCTTCCCTGGTTGCCTGTCCGCTATCCAGACGTAGTTTACCTCCAATGACCTCTGTCTCAAGGCCAGCAAGACTGAGATTCTTTCTATCACCGACTCCTGTTCCCTCTTTTCTCCCTTCACTCTGGCCACGCTCAGTGGACTCTGCCCACTCCTCTTCCTGTGACGTCAGAAACGTGGGAGATATCCTCAACTCCTCTCTCTCTTTAATCCGCACATCTTGGACCTTGCCAATAAGGCCCATTTCCAACTCTACCTGCTCAGGGGCATCCTCCCCTAACTCACTTTCCCCCAGAAGTTCAACGTCACCAGAGCTCTGGTTCTCTCCAGGCTGGACCACTGCAACAGCCTCTTCCTTAATCTACCTTATTCTTCTATTTGCCCATCCAGCTTATCCTGAATAGGGCTGCAAGGCGTATCCTTGGCCTTAAGCCCAAGGACCACACCTCTCCAGCCCTACAATCTCTCCACTGGCTCTCGGTTGCTGCAAGGATCCAATTTAAATCCCTCTGCTTCATCCGTAAGGCTGTGTGACGCCGGGGACCAATCTATCTGCAACTCGCTCTTGCCAAGTACTCTCCAACCAGATCTCTCCGCTCCTCTGGCTCCAACTCTCTGCTTGTGAAGCGTTTCTCTTAGCAGAGAGCCGGCGGCTGCTTCCTCTCCTCAGCTGGATCCCCCTGGAACAGCCTCCACGTTCTCTCCATCTTGAGCCGGATCTCCTCAAGTTCCACAAACACCTCACACCTTTTCTTTTCCCCTCCTCCTTCCCTCCCTCCCATGCTGATGCACACAGTAGCTGTTGATTGGTGGCCGAGTCCCTGATGTGTCCTCTGCGTTCTGGCCCTCTTCCCGATCATCCATAGCATCCGCCCTCCCCACTGCACTTGCCTTCGGGCGCCACTTGACCTGTTGCCACATAGGTCTGCAGTCACTGTTGGGCTTGTGACCCCTCCTCCATTAGTCTCCTCCATTTTGTGGTCACCACTTGGCACTTACTTGTTGCCTTTGCAACTGACTATTGCACTTACCTGTTGCCTTATACCCCTAGCACTTCACTCCTTTGTGGACCCCTAGCACTTACCCCCTCCCACTGACCATTGCCTCGCCATGCTCTTGCACGATGCAAATGTTCACAAGGTCTAGTAGGATCATGTCCTGCATCTTGTCTTGTTTCCCTTGTTTCCTTCCCTTGCCCTGTGAGTGCTTTGAAACACAATGTCCTTAAAGTTTAAGCCACTTAAGAATGCCCAATACATAAATAAAATAAAACAGTAATCAGGTGCTTCGAACCTGCTATGCACGACCACAGCAGCAAACCTATTTACCATGTTCACTGTCTCCCCAATTACCCAAGACATCCCCCTCGCATTCTGATCCATTGAGCGCCTGGAGACCTTGCAAATGATAGTGGTGCATGTTAGAAATCTATGCAACATGACATCTCCAACACAAGGTGCAGACTTGGCCACTCTTGGGAGTTCATTGTCTCCATAGTAGACATTCTGCTTTCCGTACAGTACCCAAAGTGCAAATCCTGCTCTATGCATTGTTTTGCCCGTCTTCTCGCACCACGGTCGGCCGAATGCTTTAAAGACAGTGCACATATAGCAGGGGGTTCAGTACAAATATACAATAACATAACAGGAGCCCATGGGACAGCCGCTGAGCACACTTCATGCTGCGGGGTCCCGCTAACAAAGTACACCCAGGAGCGGAGCCTAATGCACTGCGCTGTGTTTGCACTGCTCCTAGTGCAGCGTACTGCACCACTCAAGGAGAGCAACTCATCTCATTAAAAAACTAACAACAATACAAACACTTGATGCAGTGTGCCTGCACACATATGGCGAGGGAGTTTCTCTCTACAGATCATTTATTCATGTATTTAACAGTTTTTTTTTTTTATAACGTGCCTAATACCGTACCTGAGTTTGGTTTCTAAGCACGGATCCGGGATTCAAACCTCTGTTGCTCTGCATTGTCGTGCTTCCAAGACCAGCGCGTTGCCCCAACACCAGAGTATAATTTAGTATGACTACCCAACCAGTAGGCCCTGCAGGTTCTCACTAAGAAAGTGCACAACACAAGAGCCCAGAGCAGTATTGCACCACACCTTGTAGGCAGGGGGCTTCATTCATGGATGCTGTTGGAGATGAAGAGATGTGGGGGGGTCTGTATTCCAATCCAGGGCCCAGCAGCTGAAATACAGATGTTACTGTTAACTAATTTAGTGAGGGCTTCAAGCATGGAATGATAGCGGACGCCGCTGGCCTTATTGCTACTCAAACCTGTGACCTAATGGTTACACAAGTATCTATGTAGTGAGTGCATTAACCCAATAAGCTATCACAACATTCTGTGTATCTCATAATATTGATACACCTCTCTGCCCAAACGGAGGTTGGTGGTGAACATTGAATCCCCTCCCGATACCAAAAAATCACTGTTGGTCTTGTGTGAAGTGCCCTTTCGTGCCCAGGAAGGACCACCCTGGTTTGTGGACACCCAGGGTCTGAGGGTTCCATGGTGAAGAGGAGCCCTCACACAGTAAATATTGGAAGATGGATTGATCGTGTCTGGCAGCAGTCAGGCAGTTCTGCCATTGCCCAGACTAATGAACCATTAATCACTCGAAGGCCCCCACCCTCATGGGCTGTCATCGTGCAAAGCTGCTGTCCTGGGCTGGTCACGGTGATCAGGGACGGGAAGCAATGTATTCTAGCCACCACCCTCCCCCCAAAGAAATAACGCGCGTGCTTAACATTACAAACATTACAAAAAACATTGCCGTCGAACAGTGTGACCATCTCTGACGGCTCTGTGGGGGTGAAGCAGGGAAGTACATCAAAAGCAGTCACACGAGAGTAAAAACCAGCAACCCCCCCCTGCCCCCACCCTAGGCAAAGTACAGAGGTGCCATGCCACCCATATGCAGCGTGACGCCGTGACACACATGACGAGTGGGCAATTCGCTTACGCCAACTTTCTGAAATGCTGTGAAATTAACTAAAAGATGCCATCTATGCATTTACAGGCAATGATGTTGTCAAAAAAGGTTCTGTGGCATTTCAAATCATGCCGATTTACTAGCGAGATGTCACCTAAACGTCAGTTGCAAAGATATTCTCAGCCAACTAAGTCAAAACTATTAGCTTCACTTCAAAGTGTGTCTACAGACACAAAGCCCAACAAAAAACCCAACTCAAAAATACTGTTTTCCAGATTGCAAATACGTTGTTTGGATGCACACATACATTCGTAAATGTACATTATGGTGTCGGGAAAACAGGTATGAATTTCACCCGCATACGCTTGTGGAATTTAAACTGTGCACACCGCATAACTGTGAAGAATGCGGCTTGTCAAAGCGGGCACGTGTCTGCAAGGTGAATCATGGCAAGCGGTCGGAGCAGTGTTCAGTCTCGCGTGCATGCGCACACGTGTGCATCATGTGGTGGCCTCCATCCGTGAGGTTTTCTGTACGTGTCTCTGACGAAATGACAAGTGCTCTGCGTTAGTACAGGGCGGGTAGTGGCGACAGCACCACACCCACACTGCACCAGCGGTCACCCTCATAAAGGTCAAGCAGGCACAGCCCCACAGGCAGGCCTTCTTTGCTGCTTTTGGTAGGGTGGGCTGGGGTCAGGCTAAACTCCCCAGAAGCTGTCCAAACACTTATAGTGTGGCAATACCAACATTAAAAGAAATGTTCAACCACGGTTCCATGAAAACAGGATCTTTAATTAAAGCACGACACATGCCCTGAACTAATGAAAACACTCCTGGCCCACCCTTGTAAGGAAAAACACAAAGAACGCAGGCTTTGGCGTAAAGCTGTACTCTGGGTTTGTAAAGAGGGGCACTCAGGCAAATATTGCAGCAGCAAAATGCCAAGTTAATACATCTGTTTCAAAAGCTAGAACACCGAGGCTTAGAAGTTACTATGTTCCTTTAAGGTTACCAAGGCAACAGGGCCCCTTCAGATACATGTAGTTTCTTCCCTTTGGGGCCTCACAGCACTGAGCCAGGCTGCCGCGTCCTTTGCTGCAGCCATGCGAGCACAAGGTGGCCAAGATGTGCTTTCCCAATGGCCAGTTGGCATTGACACGGTTGGAGGTGTGGGCGCCACCCTGGCGTTCAAGACGCGACAAGTTGCTGGCTGGAGTCAGCATGTGAGGCGTGTGAGTTGATAGCTTCAATGTTGCTTCCTAGGATTGAGTCAGCTATCAAAACATGGCAAGTCGGTTGCTCCCATGGAGTCCAGCTGGTGTTGAGGTTGACTCAATGGGATCTGTTTCAGTGGGTCAAGTCGACGACTGGACCACTCGAAAAGCAGGTGAGCAGTTCGAAGTACTTGGAGCACCAAAGTAAGTCAACTACTAATTAATTTCATCATGGCTGAGCAGGCATGAAAGCAAAGACAACATGCTTTGGGTTGCTTGCT
Source organism: Ambystoma mexicanum (assembly GCF_040938575.1). Taxonomy (NCBI): domain Eukaryota; kingdom Metazoa; phylum Chordata; class Amphibia; order Caudata; family Ambystomatidae; genus Ambystoma; species Ambystoma mexicanum. The sequence continues at coordinate 46,478,100 of NC_090931.1, read as the reverse complement.
GGACTAGGCAGTTGCTGGGAGACCTAGTCCAAGGTCTCAGGGGCAAGAAGAATGATTTTGTCTGCCTCTCCCAGCCATGAAGGTTTGTAGAGAGTGTGTATAGGGTTATGTACTCCAGTGGCAGGGTTCTGGGTAGCAGTGTCTCAGTTGCTGAATGCCTCTCCAACCAGCTGGCCTTCCCAAATAACCCCTTGGGAGCTCTCGGTCTACACCTCTTTCCTAGAAGAGGTTGGAGCAGACTGTACCCCAACAATGTTCCAGGTAAGTCCTTTTTAAGGAACGGTCCAAAGATGGTTCCACTAATGGAAGGTTACCCCGCAAACTTATGAAGGCAAAATGCTACAGCAGATTGGTTGAGAGAAAATCTATTGTTAGGGTCTAATCCAGGCTCCTGTAACAAGGACCCTTTGGCTGTTGATTTCATACCCATAAAGCATTGACTGTAAAGAAGTGTGCAGGTCAGGATGTTTGGGAACTCTGGCAAAATCCAAAATGGTGACACCCCTCTCTAGACCAACCCTCTCATTTGGACTACTCTAATTTACTCCCTTCCTCTGACTGCCTACTTCAAATGGACCCCAGTAATCAGCACTCAGCTGTGAGATTACCATTTTCATGAAGAGACAATATTTGAAAAACTATTTAACAGGGAACATCTCTGAGGTTTATATTCCATAGGGGGACGTATTGGTCCACCTTATGAGGATCAAAGAGAAAGGTCATGGGCTAAACACTACACGGTTGTTATGGGTGCACACAGGGCAAACAGTTAACTCCCAACGGGCCCTGTCATTAACGAGCCTCTGCTCACAAAGCTCATAACAGTATGACACCCAATGCTTGTGGTTGTATAATTGTGTTATCTCACTAGCCATCATGTCATAGCTAGACACGGCTTATATTTAGATATTAATAACTAACACCAGGCAGATGGGGAACACAATTATAATCATTTGAACCACAGACACAGAGGGTTAAAAATGAACCCTTGCCTGTTGAAACTTTGAGTTCCAACAGCTGCATTCAGGAAACCAGATGATACCTTTGAAACGGCTCTGCTGCCACTGCAGGGATGATGGTGGGATTCTCAAGAGGTAGCCACAACAGGGTACACGTGTGTATCACCCTTTTTGGCATGAAACATGATTTAAGTGAGATCTGACTAGCAGACCTCCTCAGTTTCAGAGAAAAAAATTACCTGCTTCTTTGCATTATTTAAAATAAAACAAGTTAATGCTCTTCTCCTGATAGCAGTCTGTCGCAGTTTCTTTTCCACATGTAAATTCATCAGACTTATATTGATGCCCCATAAATGACAGCACCAGAGCCATTGCAATCAGATGCATTCAAAGAACCTGTCTGCTGTCATGTGGCATAATCTGGGCGTTCTGTATGTACTATGATGTCAGAACTCTGTGAGATGTCAGTGCAGGTCCTGCCTGTTTTTCTAGAAAGCAAGTTCACTTAGACGTGGCATGTCATGTTCTTGCATGCTTCTATTGAGGTTGGTCATTCCTTTGGAACATCATGGGGTCTTTTGGCCGGAGAGAGCCTTGGGTGGGTATGCTGATAGAGTTCTCTCTGCTTCTATCATTCTAACGTCTCCTTCTCACACTTCTCCTCTCCCAACCTCTTCTTAGTCTGGGTGAGATCTACGCAACTTCAATAGTACACTCTTTATTCCTACCTGCACTCTTAATCTGGTTCCCTATTCTTCTCTTTCCATTCTTACAACTGATGAGACTGCATGTGTCTTTTCTTCCTCGCTCTCTTCGTGTCTCGACCCACACCCCCCTCTACTTTTTACCCCACACAAACCCCCCCCCCAACCATGACTTTCTCCCCACCTCCGTGCCATGCAACGTGTTCTCTGGCGACTACAAATATGCTGGTTGAAGCAAAAAACTGTAGGAAACTACAGTTCATGGGTATTAGTATTTTGTATTTTATTTATCTATTATATATCGCCTTAAACTAAAGTGCTGTACATTTTAAAAACAAATTGTGGTACAAAAAAACGATAAGCAATAAACATCAATCTTGGTATGCTTCTTCTCATACTCTGTATGACAACGGTCTCCACTCTGCTAAACAAACGTATTTGTTTGACCTGTTAGATTCACAGTCTTCTCATCCTAGACATATTTTTCAAACCCTTCCCCGCCTCCTTTCTCCCCCTCCCCCTCTTCACTCAATCAACTCCACCCTTTCTGCTTCCGACCGTGCCCTTTATTTCACCTCTAAGGTCTCTTCATTGCGATCTGCTGTTGAATCTTCCACCATGCAATCGACATCTTTGGCTCCTTCTACTTCTTTGGTGTGTCCTAGGGAGATGTTACCCCTGATACTAATAAGGAGCTCTCTCTCCTCCTTGCGTGAGCTCACGCCGCCTCCTCCCCAACAGACTCCATTCCATCCTCACTTATCTCTAAAGTCTACCCTTTATTCGTCCATTACCTTACAATTCCGTTTAACTCCTGTCTATCCTCCTCTATCTTTCCATCCTCATTTAGGCATCCCACTATCATTCTGATTCTGAGGAAACCATATGCTGATGTTTCCTCAGCTTCTAATTTCCACCCCATTTTGCTCTTACCGTATCTCTCTAATATTCTTGAGCGCATTGTTTATTCTCAGGTATTCACTTTTGTCTCTCGTAACTCCATTCTTCCTTGGTTTCAGTCTGGTTTCCATCCTGCCAATTCCACTGAGAATGTTCTCCTTTCTGTTCTGGACTCCCTACACTCTGCACATGACTCTAAATACTGGATCTTTCTGCAGCTTTCGACACTGCCTTCTCTTCGTTTGGTTTTCTGGCTCTATTCTATCTTGGTTCGAGTCACACCTGTCTCAGAGGACTTTCTCAGTCTCTTGGGCTGGGGCATCCTCCAAAACGATTCCGCTTATCTATGGTGTTCCTCAAGGCTCTGTCCTTGGTCCTTTCCTCTTTTCTCTCTATACCTCCTCACTCGCTGGTATCATTTCCTCTTATGGGCTATTCCACCATTTCTGCGCTGATGACACTCAACTCTTTCTATCTTTTCCACACTTCAGCAATGATATTCATAATAAGCTCAGCACTTGTCTCATTGCTATTAAATCTTGGATGACGGACCACTTCTTGGAAATCAATGCTGCTAAAACTAAGGTTATCTTCTTTCCATCCACTACCATTTCACCTCCTCCCCACCCATTCATATCATTTCCCCCAGCACAATCACCTACTTCTTCTAAAGCCCGTAATCTGGGTCTGTATTTAGACTTAGATCTCTCCTTTAGTCATCACATCTCTCTATCTGCCCGTTCCTGTCGATTCCACTTGCACAATATTCAGAAAGCCTGTCCTTTCAGGACTTTTAAGGCCACCCAACTCCTGGTGTCCCTTTATCTTTTTGCCGCTCTTCTATTGTTCTTCTACCCTCTTTGGACTTCCTTTATCTCATCCTGCTCCTCTGAAATCTGTTTTCAATGCCTCTATTCGGGATCTATGTCTCCTTGCTCCCCGCGCCTCTATTCAGTCCTCTCTGGCTGACCTGGGATGTCTTTCTTTTCATCACCATTTAAAATTAAATATTCTGTGTTTAGCTTTTGCATCTCTCCATGGCCTTGCACCCCCATATCTCTCCTCTCTTATCTCATGGTATACTCCTTCTCGCTCACTCCGCTCTTCCTCCCATTTCCTTCTTGTTGTTTTTCGCCCTCCCTGTGCACAGTCTTGTTTTTGTTCTTTTTCTCTTCTTGTACCTTTAGACTGGAATGCTCTCCCAAGCTCTCTTTGCTCCATTTCTTTCTGTCCGACTTTCCGGGCCCTTTCAGAACCTTTCTTCGTTCTACTGGTTAAGAAGGTTAATGTAAACACAGAACTCTGCTGTGTTTTCTATTTTTGCTCCATTTTAATGTACCATTCGCTTCTTATGTATAGTGTTTTGGTGTAAGCGCTATATAAAAACAAAATAAATACTCATAATTGAAAAGATTTACTTTGCTTGTTGAAGTCAGCTGCTTCGCTCGCTCTGGCTGATGGCTTTGAGGACTACATCGAGTTTCCCAGCTCATTGTGGGCAGATTCTCAGCTCCTGGAGAAAAAGCTTGCAGCTCACGGGCCGCCTCCTACTCAAGGACAGCAGGTTTCCAGCTCATGGGCAGCCTCCTGCTCATGGAGAGCAAGCATTCAGTGCAGGGGCAGCCTCCTTCTCATGGAGAGCAAGCATTCAGTGCATGGGCAGCAGGACTGCTCATGGAAGCAAGCTTTCAGTGCATGGGCCAGCTTCCTGCTCATGAAGAGCAGGTTTTCAGTGCATGGACCATCTTCCTGCTCATGGAGAGCAAGCTCTCTGTGCATGAGTCAGCTTGGGTCAGCTTCCTACTCATGAAGAGCAGGTTTTCAGTGCATGGACCATCTTCCTGCTCATGGAGAGCAAGCTCTCTGTGCATGAGTCAGCTTGGGTCAGCTTCCTGCTCATGAAGAGCAAGCTGTCAGCGCATGAGCAGCAGGCCTGCTCATGGAGAGCAAGCTTTCAGTGCATGGGTCAGCTTCCTGCTCATGGAGAGCAAGCTTTCAGAGCATGGTCGCTGTTCATGTAGAACACTCTGTCAGTGCATGGGCTAACTTCCTGCTTATGGAGAGCACACTGTCAGTGCATGGGCCAGTTTCCTGCTCACGGAGAGCACGCTGTCAGGGCATGAGTCAGCTTCCTGCAAATGGAGAGCAAGCTTTCAGCGCATGGGCAGCAGGCCTGCTCATGGAGAGCAAGCCTTCTGTGCATGGGTCAGCTTGGGTCAGCTTCCTGGTCATGGAGAGCAAGCTTTCAGTGCATGGGCAGCCCCCTGCTCATTAAGAGCAAAATTTCAGTGTATAGGACAGCTTGCTGCCCATTGAGAGCAATATTTTAGTATGGGGGCCAGTTTCCTGCTCATGGAGAGCACACTTTCGGTGCATGGGCCAGTTTCCTGCTAATGGAGAGCACACTTTCAGTTCATGGGCCAGCTTCCTGCTCCTGGAGAGATCGCTTTCAGTGCATGAGCCAGCTTCAGCTTCCTACTCATGGAGAGCAAGTTTCCAGCTCATGGGCAGCCTCCTGCTCATGGAGACAAAGCTTCCAGCTCATGGGCAGCCTCCTGCTCATGGATAGCAAGCATTCAGTGCATGGGCAGCAGGACTGCTCATGGAGAGCAAGCATTCGGTGCATGGACCAGCTTCCTGCGCATGGAGAGCAAGCTTTCAGTGCATGGGCCAGTTTCCTGCTCATGGAGAGCAAGCGTGCAGTTCATGGGCCAGCTTACTGCTCACAGAGCGCATGCTTTCAGTGCATGGGCCTGCTTCCTGCTCATGGAGACCAAGCTTTCAGTGCATGGGTCCGCTCATGGATTGCAAGCTTCCAGCTCATGGGCAGCCTCCTTCTCATGCAGAGCAAGTATTCAGTGCATGGGCAGCAGGACTGCTCATGGAGAGCAAGCTTTCAGTGCATGGGCCAGCTTCCTGCTCATGGATAGCAAGCTTTCAGTGCATGGGCCAGTTTCCTGCTCATGGAGAGCAAGCGTTCAGTTCATGGGCCAGCTTACTGCTCACGGAGCGCATGCTTTCAGTGCATGGGCCAGCTTCCTGCTCATGGAGACCAAGCTTCCAGTGCATCGGTCCGCTTCCTGCTCACAGAGAGCAATTTTCCAGCTCATGGGCAGCCTCCTGCTCATGGAGAGCAATTTTCCAGCTCATGGGCAGCCTCCTTCTCATGGAGAGCAAGTATTCAGTACATAGGCAGCAGGACTGCTCATGGAGAGCAAGCTTTCAGTGCATGGGGCATCTTCCTGCTCATGGATAGCAAGTTTTCAGTGCATGGGCCAGCTTCCTGCTCATAGAGAGCAAGCGTTTGGTGCATGTGCCAGTTTGCTGCTCATGGAGAGCAAGCTTTCAGTGCATGGGCAGAAGGAGCGCATTGTAATTGTGGTTTCAGGCAGTGTTGGTATGCTTCCAGTAAATGGTAGGCTGTTTCGTTTCATGGCGCACTGTTTTCAGGTTCATATGAGACTGGTTTCTACTTCATGCTGGCCACCTATTCCATTTTTTGTTGGTGAGTACCATGCTCCTTGTACGCTTTTCAACTTACCAGTGGAAGTAGTCTTCTGCATGGGGGATGGGAGTCCAATTCACAGGGGCAACGGTTTTCAACTGGGGCATGTTTCAAGTCATGATTCACGGGTTTGTAGTAGACGGTAGGATGATGTCCAGTTCCCAGTATGCTGGTGCCCAGTTCTGCCCCAGTTCTGTATTCTTTCGTGTTCATGATGAGACGTGTTCAAGTTTCTGGAGGGCAGCCGTGCAATCTGCAGTTGAGAATTGCCAAGGGTCCATTTCACAGTACATATATTTTAAGTTCATCTAGGGCAGAACCCCATTACACAGTAGGGTGTTTCCAGGACTCGGTTTAGAAGGTTCCCAGTTCTAAATGGGTGGGTTTCCATTAGCTGAAGATCAACTTTTCATTTCCCACTGGGATGTTTCCAGACTATTCTGCACACATCTCTAGATGGATGCGTTTCTCGTCAGTAATGGGTAGTTTTGTATTTCACAACTGGGTAGGTTTCCAGCGCTCAACGTGCAGCTGACCAGTTCTTGATCGGTCCTTAAAGGGTTGGTTCTTGTTCTTGGTGGGCCGGGTTCTAGTTCACAAAGATCAGGTATCTATTTGGTGATGGCCGATCTCCAATGTATCTCTGGGCAGGCTGGTTCACAATTCATTCCATGCACTGGGCAGGATTCAGTCACACAAGTTTCCCAGTGACGATTTCAAATGCTAACACCAACTAGTATCTTCAGGCAGGAAGAGCAGCTCCCCAGCAGAGGCCTGCCTGGGGGGTGCACCTGGCGAGCCTGCACGTTGCACCTGGCGAGCCTGCACGTTGCACTCGCCTCTTCTGCTTCAGGACACACTTGGATCAGGTGGGTGCACGACCGGCAGAGATGGTCGCCCTCCTTCACCGCTGGCCTAGATGAGACCTGTCACCTGCCATATTGAAGGGTCAAGTCTGAAGATTCCATGGCAGTGCCATTCATTAGATTTCAACTTTATGCCAAAATCAGAGAGAACCTCATTTAAAAAATAGCTCTCCAGCTTTATTGGACACTTCTGCTCAGGCGAGCACGTTGCCCCTGAGCTATCCTCCCGAGGGCATGCAAGAAAACTGTGAAGGTGAAAGGCTGCAGTGAGAATCTGTCCTAGTGGGCGCAGGCGGGACCTGCTTTCCAAGATGGCGTGCACTTTTCCTGATTGGGGTGTCGTAGGCGGCTCCTGCATGTAGCCCAGATGGGAGGGAGGCTGCGTGCCTGATTGGCCTCGTGATTGCCTCGAGAGGGGTGCTTGATTCTGAGTGCCCTCTGAATGCTAGCTCTGCTCTGTTTGTTTCCCTTCCTTCAACTGAAGCCTTGTAAAATTTTTATGAAGCATTAATGTGGCAAACATCCTCAAGCACATTTTATGGGACAAGAGGCCGTGGCTCGCGCTCATCACTCGGAGGGGGATGGGTAAGGGAGCGATGTGGCGAAGGAGAGAGGGCAGTTGCCCTGGGGCTTCCGAGAGGTGAGCGGAAAACTAACTGATGGAGGCGCAAGGCATCTGCTTTATTGAGAAGCACCTGTGGGGGACAGGGGTGTTGCTAGGTCTGGAAAAGATTGGCTAATTTCGGGACTCGGGGCTAGCCAGCCTTCTGGTTGTAGCCCCTGAACTTCTAACCAGAGCTACGACCAAAAGACATGGGACTATAGCCCCCTCAGCCCCCTGCTACCAACACCTCTGTCTGTGGGAACTGGAGTGGTGCAGAGCTGGGATATAGCAAGCAGCGCATGAGGACGCTGTAGGGGCTAGAGCAAGAGAGGAACGTACATAGAGTGATCCATGGCAATCAGACAGCACGTGAGTGACTGCAGTGGAGCCGGTAGCTGTTCAGCACCTGTATAGTGGAGTGCTATTGGGCGAGAGAGTAAAATAGGCAGAGACTGAGTGGCAAGAAGAACAGATGAGAGGCTAGCCAGAGAGGTTAGCTGCTGGATAGACCAATTGATGTAATAGCATCATTTCTCCACCTCCCTTATACATGGGCATTAATTTATTGGAATGGGCTGTTCAAAATCCCCTTACAGGCAGTAACGTGTGGTGTGCCTCGATGGTCTATAGTTTCGCTGTTCACATAAATGTGCATCTTCATTGGTGGGCAGTCAGGGAATAGGCCAGACCACCTCAGCATGCCGACGACCCACAATATCCAGCAGAGGAAATCCTGCCTGAAGGTACACCAACAGTGAATGCTTGCATTCCATCCTAACCTAGTGTGAGAAATGAGCTTACAGGGCACCAGTGGTCGAGAGATGAATATCTGTTTCTAAACCATCAATCAGCCCCACACCTCTAGTACACCAGAAGGTAAATTAAAAGACCTCCTTGTCCAATTTTTGGTAACGTAGATGGAACGGCAGGCTTATCTCTGCAAGGTCGTAGATCGTTGAATAGTTGCAAGACAGTGAAAATACAATTATTACCCAATGATAAAAGGGACTGTCCCGTCAAGGTTGTATAATAATATCTCCTTTATTATTACTACAACAGACAGTTCTAGCACACTACAAAATACAACCCACCCTGTAAAGGAATGCAGAGGACAGGCAGTTTCACGAAGGAAAGGGATGCACTCTGGATACTGACAGGAGGGTAGTCAGTGAAGCAATCCTTCTTAACTGTTCAATGTTATTTGTTTCCAGCACCAAAGGAGCAAGGGGTTGTAAATGTCACTAGGGGCCTTCGGAGAAATACCAGTGGAACAGAACAACAGATTAGCTGGTGCTTTAGATGATCTTGATGCTCAACAACGTTGAGTCGGTTTCAGGACGCTTTGCAGCTCCTGCGACAGAGTTCAAGACTGGAGACATCTGCGGGTATAAGGCGGCAGGCAGTTCGGAAAGCGAAGCTGAAGGACGGTTGCAGGCTGCTCTACATGGTGGCTCGGGGTCCAGAATAGTTGTCTCTGTGCTGGTTGGTGGCTCTGGAATGCTAGTCAAGGCGTCTCAGACGGCTTTAATGACTGCAGCGTGACAACAGTTAGTTGTGCAACCGGTTGCGGATCGTGGGCTCGACTGCCTCAAAAATATCCTTAAAAGTTGGATTCTAGTTTATACTTGTTGTGGCAATCCTCCTAGCTTCTTTGCAGGGCTTGTGTCATCCTTTACGGTAGATGACCCAAACCTGAGGAGAGTGTTTTCAGGCAACAGCCATGTCCTTTGGTCAGAGACTCTCTGGCTCTTTCCATCTAGGAAGCTTACTGGTAGAACCTAGCAGGGTACACTGTGTGCTGGCTGGGTACTGGTTCTGGAACTGTTGGACGGGTCCTCTGAGGTTAATAGCTCCCTCTGTTCCCTGGGAGATGTTTAGGGGAGGGATCTTGCTTTCCTGTTGGAAATACTGACCTTCCTTCACTGGCAGAAGATGTAAGGTAGACTGTACCGTCAGCCAGGATCCAAATGACTCCTTCTTCTTACTCCTTTCAAAGTTGTCGGATGATCTGCCAAAAGAGGGGCTCAACCCTCTTTTAGAGCCAAATGGGCCCAGTGATTGGTGCAGGCTAAGGTTACCTTAATAAACCAATCCTGTGTCCGCTCCAGCAATCTTCTGTTATGCGTGAGGTCATAACCATAGTGCTTTGAAACAGGAAAGTTACGGGGTGACAACATGTACTATTAAGTCACACCCATCCCCTTGTCTGTTGTGGATTAAAGTGTCTCTCTGCTTAATTGAGCTATCTGTGGCTCCTGATCAAAGTGCAGGTCTCCCTTGAAGTTTGTGTCAAGACCAGTCTTTCTGTCCACATCAAATCACATACGTCTTCCCTCTGAACGGGGGTCCCCTTGCAGGAGTTTCCTACTGTAAACAGTTGTCTCAGACATGACATTCACTGCCCTTCATACAGAGGAGTGGGAGCTGGCTTCAAGCGGACACATTGTACATCATAGAGGTGTTGGGGTTTCCTGCCCTTTGTTAGTTCTGTGACCAGGTCTCTTCCGAGACATACTCCAATTAACTCTCATCAGTATGCTCTGCCATCCCACAGAACTGCAATGGGCAGGGTGGATCCATGGAGCCTTTGATATTTAATTAGGCTGACCATGGCAGGAGGACGGTGTTGCCTTCCCCCTTCCTGACATGCTTTCATGTACTCCTGGCTGTCACATTCCAGCTAAGTGTGACAGGGATGACTGTGCCTAGCCTACACAGTGTCTCTGGGCTGGTTGGAGGATCTGGAATCCTGGTAGAGGTGTCTCAGTTGCCTTTAGTGATGGCAGCGTGACAACAGCCAGTGGTGCAGCCAGTCACGGTCCGAGGGATTGGCTGCCTTGAAAATCTCCTTAAGGCAGATGCAGCTTGACGGTGCACTCCTCCTAGCTTCTTCGCTGGGCTTGTGTTATCATTTAAGGGTGATGGCCCAAAACTGAGGAGAGTGTTGCAGGCAACGTTTTTGTCCTTGTTTTGGTTCAGAGACTCTCTGGAACTTCCCACCTATGAGACTTGCTTGCAGAGTCTAGCAGGGAATGCTGTGTGCTGGCTGGGTACTGGTTCTAGAGCTACTGGAGGGTCCTCTGGATTCAGTATCTCCCTCTGTTCCCAGGGAGATGTTTAGGGGCAGGATCTTTCTTCCCTCTTAGAGTTCCTGGTCTTCCTTCCCTGGTGGAAGCTGTAAGGTAGACTGTACCTTCAGCGAGGGTCCCAATGAGTTCTTCTTGCTACTCCTTGCAAAGTCTTCTGATGATCTGCCATAAAAGGGCTCACCTTTCTTTTAAAGCCAAATGGGCCCCAGTGATTGGTGTAGGTTAAGCCTACCTAATGAACCAATCCTGGGTCCCCACCAACAATCTTCTCTTATGCGTGCAGTCATACCCAGAGTGCTTTGCAACACAAAATGTAAAGGGGGGGAAATGTGTACTATTAAGTCCCACCCATCTTCCTGTCTGTTATGGAGCAAAGGGTCTCTCAGTTTAATTGCACTCTCTGTGGTTCCCTGATTAAACACAGGTCTCCCTTGAAGTTATAGTAAGAACAGACTTTCTGTCTCCATCAAATCACATACGCATACCCTCTGAATGGGGTCCCCTGTGGGGGTTACCTAGTGTAAACACATGTACCAGACATTACACTTACCTGCCCTTGATACTGAGGGGTGAAAGCTAGCTTCAGGTTGACACAGTGCATTTCAAAGTTTGTTTGGTGTTTTCCTGTCATTTTTTAGCCTTTGCAGCTATGTCCCATGTGGGACTGTTAAAGTATATTCTATTAGTATGTTAATTATGCTTAATTGCTGCCTCCATTTCTGCAGGGCCAATAAAGAAAAGGGTGGACCCATGAAGCCTTTGTTATTGAATTAGGCTGGCCATGGCAGGGAGAAGGTTTTGCCCTCCCCTTTTGAAATGCCTTGACGTTCTCCAGGGTCTCACATCCCAACTAAATGTGACAGGAGGACTGCGCCTGTAGGCTGTGTCCACCCAGAGTACACAGGTCTATGTGTATGTCATGCAGTGACCATAGGAAAATGTGTGCAGATGAACACCGCGCATTTTCCAGAGGTTGATCTACCATCATTCAATTTCATATAAAATTTGAAAAAAGCCCAGGTGAGCGCACACCCACCATGTGGATGGTCGAATTCCTCAGACACATACTTGTACCTTCTGAATGGGGTCCCTATGTGGGGATGACTACTGTAAATATATAGTACCAGACATGACAGGTCACTGCCTTTGATACTGAGAGTCTGGAGATGGCTTCAGGTTGATACAGTGCATATTGAAGCTTGTTGGGGTTTTCCCATACTTTTTTAGTCCTGTGACCAGGCCTCCCATGGGCCTGTTTGAATTAACTTTAATTAGTATGCAACGCTGCCACCAGTAGCTAACAAAGGGCAGGGCAGATCCATGAAGCCTTTGTTAGTTAATTAGGCTGGCCATGGCAGGAGGAAGTTGTTGCCCTCCCAGTCTGAGATGGCATGATGTACTCTTGGCTGTCATATCCCAACTAAATATGACAGGGGGTGGTGCCTGTAGGCTGTGTCCACCCAGAGAACACAGGTCTTTGTGTATGTTGTGCAGTGGGCATAGGAAAATGTGTGCGAATTAGCTCCACATATTTTCCACAGGTTCATCTACCATCATTCAATTTCTTTTAAAATTTAATAAAAAGCACATGCAAGCACACACCCACCGTGTGGATGGTCAAATTCCTCACAATGGGTCCAAGTGTTTGATGAACTCTGCAAAGTGTGTCTCTCTGAGGCATTCTTTTGCCCTCTCGGGCTACATAGGCCATATAAACTGAATTGAAAAATAACAGAAAAGACAGAAAGTCAGGAACAATATGGCCTTAGAGGCAGAGTAGCGGCTGAAGCACAGCGGTATTGCATTATTCAAAGGCAGTGACAGATCAGATAAAGGAATTTTGGAGGTGATAACATAAAGTGTGAAATGTATTACACTTAGTAGAACAGTTATTTCAAATGGTCCAATTGTGTCCCCATCTTCGTACAACCTTATCAATGAAATGAAGAAGCAATATCATTGGCTTATGATATTCATGTCCTACAGAAGCATAGCAAATGACATTCCAGTCCTACAGCAGCATGACCAATGACATTCCAGTCCTGCAGCAGCATGACCAATGGCATCTCATTCCTACAGAAGCAAAGCAAGTGACATCCATTCCTATAGCAGCATGACCAATTGCATCCCACTCCTACAGAAGCAAAGCAAGTGACATTCCAGTCCTACAGCAGCATGACCAATCACATTCCTGTCCTACAGCAGCATGGCCAATGGCATCCCATTCCTACAGAAGCAAAGCAAGCGGCATTCATTCCAACAGCATCATGACCAATGGCATCCCACTCCTACAGAAGCAAAGCTAGTGACATTCCAGTCCTACAGCAGCATGACCAATGGCATTCCAGTCCTACAGCAGCATGGCCAATGGCATCCCATTCCTACAGAAGCATAGCAAATGCCATTGCAGTCCTACAGCAGCATGACCAATGGCATTCCAGTCCTACAGCAACATGGACAATGGCATCTCATTCCTACAGAAGCAAAGCAAGTGACATTCATTCCTACAGCAGCATGACCAATGGCATCCCACTCCTACAGAAGCAAAGCAAGTGAAATTCCAGTCCTACAGCAGCATGGTCAATGGCATCCCATTCCTACCGGAGCATAGCAAATGCCATTGCAGTCCTACAGCAGAATGACCAATGACATTCCAGTCCTACAGCAGCATGGCCAAGGACATCCCATTCCTACCGGAGCATAGCAAATGCCATTGCAGTCCTACAGCAGAATGACCAATGACATTCCAGTCCTACAGCAGCATGGCCAATGACATTCCTGTCCTACAGAAGCAAAGCAAGTGACATCCCAGTCCTACAGAAGCAAAGCAAAAGACATTCCAGTCCTACAGCAGAATGGCCAATGGCATTCCAGTCCTACAGAAGCAAAGCAAGTGACATTCCAGTCCTACAGCAGCATGGCCAATGACATTCCTGTCCCACAGAAGCAAAGCAAATGACATTCCAATCCTACAGTGGCATGCTTAATGAAAATCCAGTTGTACCGCAGCATGGCCGATGGCATATCAATAGTACAGCAGCGTGGCCAATGGAAATTGAGCCGTCTAGTAACACGCCAATGGATTTCCAGTCGTACAGCAGCATGGCCAATGAAAAGCCACTCTTACAGCTGTATGGCATATGACATTCCAATTCTACAGAAGTGTGGCAAATGACATTTCAGACCTCCACCAGCATCTCAATGGCTTTGCAGTCCACCAGCAGCCTGACCAAAAAAAAAAAAGCCACTATTAAAACCTCATGAAACGCGACATTCCAAGTCTATGCCAGCAGGGACAATCCAAGGCTGGTTTTACAACAGCACACCAATGTATTTAGTATTTAGTATTTTATTTATTTCTATAGCGCACCAGGCCCAGGGGCAACCGGGCGCTTAACTTAGTTACAACAAGATGAAAGCATGACAAGGCAATGTGACAGAGTATTACAGGATTATTACAGGAAGATTTACAAAATTTACAAAATATACATTCAAACGAATATCGATAAGGCAGTGATTTACAGGATAGTTAATAAGGGATGCAGAGTAGGTCAAAGTGCAAGTAGGGCAGTAAGCTGGTGTTAGCAGTCTTGGGCGGATAGCCAAGCTTTGGTAAGGTATTTGAATTTCAGGAAGGAAGGTTCTGCTCTAAGGTCATTGGGGAGTGAGTTCCAAAGTTTGGCTGCCAGGATGGGGAAGCTGGTTCCACCAGATCTTTGGAGATTAAAACGCGGGATGTCAAGGCAGTTGGCTTGGGCCGCTCTGCGAGGTCTGGTGGAATTGTGGAAAGAGAATCTGTTTGCCAGGTAGCGAGGGGCTTGGTTGTGGAGGCATTTGTGTGTGAGAGCCAAGGACTTCAAGGAGATGCGATGTGGGATAGAGAGCCAGTGCAGGTTGCGCCTGGTGTCAGATATATGCTGGCGCCTAGGAATGTTAAGGGCCGCTCTGATCGCATTGTTTTGGACAATTTGTAGCTTGTTTAAGTTGCGGAGATTAGTACCTAGATAGAGGGCATTACAGTAGTCGACCTTGGATAGTACAAGGGTCCTGGCCAAGGTTACGCAGTTGGCAGTGGTTAGGAACGGGCGACAGGCGGTGATGAGCTTGCAAGTATGCGCTGCTGCAGATGAGACTGCGTTGGATTGTCTAGTCAAGGATAGGGTTGAGTCGATGTAAATCCCTAGGGTTTTCGTGTCCTTAGCAATCGGGATGGTGTTCCCATCAATGGTGAAAGACTTGAAGGCAGGGTCAAGTTTAGTGAGTTTTTGTGGTGAACCAAGAATGAGGAGCTCTGTCTTTTCATCATTTAGGCAGAGGCCGTGTTGGGCCATCCACGCTTGGATGACCTGGTAGATGGCGTTGATGGCAAGGGAGTCAGTTGTGTAGTCTCCTGTGATGGGGATTAGTATCTGTGTGTCGTCAGCGTAATTGGTATACGTGACGCCCAAATGGTCCAAAATATCAAAAAGGGGTTTGGTAAACACGTTATATAACGTGGGCGAGACACAGGACCCTTGAGGCACACCACAAGAGACCGGAGCGGGTGGTGCGGCCGCAAGTGGGGAGAACACGCGCATTGATCTATTATCCAGGAAGGATCTGATCCAAGTGGCGGCATTTTCTGAGAAGTGTGCGGCTGATTTGAGGTGATGGCAGAGAATTTTGTGATTGACAAGATCAAAAGCAGCAGAGAGGTCCAGGAGAAGTAATAACGCCAGTTTGCCTTTGTCTTTGAGATCTTCGATCTGCGTTTTTAAATCAATAAGGGCGGTCTCAGTGCTATGGCGAGGCCGGAAGCCTGATTGCCTGAGTCCCAGAAGTTTATTTGATTCAAGGTATTCCTGAATTTGTAGGTAGGCCGCGCGGTCAAGGATTTTTAGTAAAAAAGGTACAGTGGTAATTGGTCTGTAGTTTGTGGGTATGCTGGGATCCAGGGTAGGTTTTTTCAGAAGCGGGATGACCCATGCATCCTTAAGATTGTCCGGTACAATCCCAGAGCTAAAGGAGGAGTTGATGAGCGTAGTGATGAATGGTGCTAGGTCGTGAGCAGCTTCCTTAATAATAGGTGCAGGACAAAGGTCACCCTGACAATTGGACGGTTTAAGGCTAGTGATAATCTTTTCCACTTCTAACCTCAGCCCTCCCTCTACCAGCCTTGCCAATGAAATGTCAGTCCTGGATGGTTGGGACCCATGAACTTCTTCTCTGGGCACAGCACTGGCAAATGGACCCCAACGTGTATACCTACAGTGTGGCAAGAAAGACGGCGAGCCCCTTCTCTGCCAGCCACTGTCCAGACCTGATCTAAATGCCAGTGCCATGCTCTAACCTCTACACTTGCCCAGTGCCTTGGTGGCCATTGCTCGTCTCCCACAGTATAATGGCATTTGCCTTAGACCTGTCAGTGTATTTCAGGGCCCGACACAGCTCTGCCCCTAGGTTTCAATCACGACCCAGCGTCCCCAGTAATATGGCTTCCTTTGAAATGGCAGCGAACTCCCGCCACCCCACAGCAACAGGTGTGCCCCCATGGCCCATCCCTACCAGTGCCATTTCACTGTCAGTCCTTCTCGCCCCTCTCCTCTGGGGTAATTCCTGATCCGCGGCTTCTCGTCTCCGCCTCTGTTCCCCACAGGGGGTGCCCCTCTTTCCTCCCCATCAGTAGGACTTAGAGCTGAAAGCACTGCAGGTTATTCCCCGCCAAAGCGTGTCCGAGAACCGGTGCATGTGCTGCGTTCCCATCTCTGCTCGCCAGGGTTGGAACGTCCCTGGCTCTGACGCGCATCAATAATTAATGGAGTGAGAGAGCGAGGTGCAGTTTAGGTTCTGTGGTTGGCGATAATCTCGTGCTCTCTCCCTGACCTTCACCTTCAGAAGCACTCAGGCCTTAGTAATCAATCACCCATCAAGCCTTCTGTCAGAATCAGGGATGCAGAGACTGCTCCGAGGTCAGGCAGTGAGAGTGTGCAGACCGTATCCCACTCTGGGGGAGCGGGGGGGGGGGGCAAATTGGGGCACTCTCCTCTGAAAAGTAGCGTTAATTTCTCCGGAACATATGAGGACTGTCAAACAAATGGGACGTGTTACGTCATGAGAACAATGGCCGCCATTGGAAACACAGAAGAGACGAGCGGACAGCAGTGGAGACAGACTGGCGGCAATAATGAGACAGGCGACGAGACACCAGCAGACAGTGCAGCAGAGGAAGGAGAGAGGGATAATACTTATGAAGATATGCACCCGAAAGCAAAGATTCCGTGGTAAGGGTGTAGTGGGTAAATGTAAGGTACTAGAGAAAGTGATACACCGACAATCATTGCTACTAATGTCTACAGAAAGCGAGATATGGGGAAAGAGAGTCAAGTGCAGGTTGTGGAAGCGTATTATAGAAATAACAGGAGGCAGTTATTGTGGGATAATGCAGGGGCCATGAGTATCTAACCTGCTTCTGCCTGCCACATGCATGACACAACTATACCAAGACTGCCCATCTCATCCACTGTGGCCATGCCCAAATAATGACCTCGACACGCACCACCTAGAAATCAACCCGCATATGGTACCCGCAGCAACGCCATCTTGCAATGCCCCACTCTCCTCACTAGCCCAATCCCCCCTCGTCTTTTTCAGAGCCACCAAAACAGATGGAATCCATGCAGATGGCAGAGGTGGGTGGTACAAATGTCAGTAACAGAACATAAAATAACACCCGCCTGAAGTGCAACCACCAAACTATCATTACAGAAACCAACCACAGCCAGAACCTACCACTCTGATAAATACCTGCGATCTACTCGCCCACCATCTGACACAACCATCCCAGGTCAGTCTAGCCTATCAACCATGAACATAGGAGTCTTCCAGCATCCCCCAAAATTACCACCACCCAAAAACCAGCACAGAAAGCAGTCAGATCACGAATCCACCACACTGATCAATGCCAA
The DNA here is from genome assembly GCF_040938575.1 of Ambystoma mexicanum. Lineage (NCBI taxonomy): Eukaryota > Metazoa > Chordata > Amphibia > Caudata > Ambystomatidae > Ambystoma > Ambystoma mexicanum. The sequence goes on along the minus strand of NC_090931.1, from coordinate 46,460,529 downwards.
GAATTCAGTATTGCTTCCTGCTCGACTGCCCGCTGGCAAGCCCTTTCTGGCTTGGTCTAACCTTTAACCAGGCTCAAAGGAGTCTTCCAGTATCTCAGCACAGAAATCACCAGGCTGTCCTGATGCCCACCAACAGCCCTGGACCTGTGCCCTGCCCTGAAATTCCCCGCTCACTTTTTCAAGCAGTCACCACCTTACACTGCATATGCAAATCCAATTTCACACTGCAGGGTATTGCCTTATATGTTCTCCCCACCCCCACACTAGTGGCCACAGGGTCGCCGAGGGCTCTCTCTGCATTGCCCCTCCAACTACTGCAGAACCTTGAACATACACCCTCCTCGTTCCACGCCAGCAGGCCTCCCACTTTGCCAGGACTGGCAGCTAATCTGTTATTGCACGTGCCCCTCTAAATAAACAGGTACCCAAGTGGCTCCCCCATAAAGCACTTAAAACTGTACTGACACACAGGGCTCAGGTAGTCTGACTTGCACCCACCGGCATCTCTCGCCTCCCACTAGTCCCCCGGCCCCACACTCTTCCAGATCTATGTCCCAATAAGCCACAGACTGAACGATGTTTCAATACACGGTATGATATGATAGGATATGATATGATCGTTAATTATATAGCGCCTATATACAATGTGTTTCAAAGCGCTTCAAGGCAAGGGAGGGAACAAGGGAAAATACAACCACATTCTTACAGGCCATGAACAGTAAGGATGTGAAATTAACTATCGTACTTGGCCTGATGACATTTCAGATAGTGCAAGAGCTAAGACATAGATAAGGAAGGGAGGGGGAGAGTGGAAAGGAAATGGAAACAGACAGACGACTACCGTACTAGGCCTGACGACATTTCTGGTAGAGCCGGAGAAAAACAAAAGGTGAGGGAGAGAGGTGCCGAAAGGGAGGTGAGGAACAAAACAAGCGACTATCATACTAGGCCTGATGATATTTCAGATAGTGCTGAAGGGGTGGTGGGGAGGAAAAAAACAGTAATGGGAGGATGGAGGAAACGGAAGAGGTTGCTATCAAATTAGGTCCAGGGAGAATTCTGATAGAGTAAGTGCATAGAAGAAAGTAAGGGGAGGAGATAGGAAAAGGGAGAAGTGAAAGGAGGAGAGAAAAGAGAGTAAGCAGTCAAAAAGAGTGGAGAAGCAAGAGTGGAGAGTGAATACAATTGCAGAAGTCAGTAGTAACACATAATGTTGCAAGCCAGGATACAAGATGAAGATAGGAACAGCATGATTCAGGGCCACCATGAGTACAAGATGCAAAGGAAGTCCAGCATGAGGGTTGAGAAAGGGTGACGCACCGTGAATCAATGAAGTCCATAAAAGTCAATCCAGCATTGTCCACAAGACAGTGATGGTGAAGGAAGGCACCAGGTGGGCGGGGCTTGCTAAGTGGTGAAAAAGAGCAGCATGCAGGAAGGTACCAGGTGGGCGGGGCTTAGGCAAGGTGACCTAGATCCACTTGCATCTGCTCCCCATCTGCAAAGGAAAAGAAACTGGAGGGCTCCTTAAGTAGGGAAAGCGAGTGGCAATCAGGAAGGCACCAGGTGGGCGTGGCTTGCTAAGTGGTGAAAAAGAGCAGGAAGCAGGAAGGCACCAGGGGGGCGGGAATGCTAAGTGGTGAAAAAGAGCGGCAAGCAGGAAGGCACCAGTTGGCCGGGGCTTGCTAAGTGGTGAAAAAGAGCGGCAGGCAGGAAGGCACCAGGTGGGCGGGGCTTAGGCATAATATGTCAGGTTTAGTTTTGTTCTGTTGTGTTGTGTTGTCAAGCTTTCATACTGAGTTAATTTCCATCATAGTGCTCTTAAGGTATCAAGGTAGTCTGAAAACAGTGTACTGTCCCCCTGCCCAAGATAACCATAGCTTGGTCTAGGAGAGAGGGAACAGAGAGGGAATAGACTAACATACAGAAAGACACAAAGGGTTGAGGGAGAGGGGTGGTATGTGTAGCCAATGGCAGTGGATAGAAGATCTCATGATAAACGTGCAAAGTGATACTAGAATTATCTAGCTCCAGGTGGTGTGATGGACCCGGGGTGTGCTAAGACGTGCCCTTCAGCAACGGTGGTGTGATTCCTCATTACGGTCTGCAGGTGTGCTCTGGCCGTCTCTAGGGAAGGAATCCTGGACAGTCCCTTCGACCATCAGAAGTGAAAGGGCCTATAGTGAGGAGGGGACACGGGGAGAAGGCAGGTGCGGCTGAGCACGACCCTTCAGAGGCTTTGCACGCATGGCCTGACTGTCAGGGCGGCTTCACTCGTGAGTAGTGTGGGTGCAGTAACGTGAGGTGCACAGGTGGACCTTGAGGTGAAGAGGACTGATCTATCCGGTGTGAGAGGTCACCAGAATCTACTGCTATGACCGGGTCTGTCGGCAAAGTACAGGCTCGGAAGCATAATAGGGTACACACGCCCCATTTCATGGCCGCTTTGCAGAACATCATACGTTGGTTACTCGTTTTCCTGTAGGCAAGGCTGTCATAAACCTGCCTCTCTGAAAGTTGAGGAGAACCACCTTCGGTTCCAGAACCACCTCAAGACCTTCCTCTTTGTTTCTGCCTTCTCTCTTCCTCTCCCTTGCTGATCTGCCTGTTTTTGCACTGGGCTCCTGGCTACCCTCTGAATATGGTGTCAGCTCCCTGCCCACTCAGCTGCATACCAGCACTGCCTCATGGCAACCTTTACACTTGGGTCTGTATCTGCAACCCTACAGTCCCCTTAATTGCACTTATCAGACATCTGTTGCCTGTGCTTAATTCTTGCACTTACCACCAGCTGGCCGCACTATCTGTTTCTGTTTTTGATCACTTGTTCAGAACCTTCCACTCTTCCCCGCTCCCTTGCACTTTCCCCCTTCTCTCTCTCCTGCACTTGCACGTTCTCAATGTCACTGGGCCTAGTAAGTTCATTGTTTTTTCCTCCTTTGTACTCCCCCCCCTTGCGTCGTCACGCTCTGAACCACTTGTGTGTGGGCACGATATAAATAAAATATCATATCATACCATTTCATATCAGAGGTTGTGAGTCTGTGGTGGGACCTCCTGAAGAGAGCAGAGAGCCAGGGAAGGAAGGCTTTCAGTTCTACCCAGAAAGCGCCAAGATACTCAGGAAGTTGGTTTTGCAGAGAAAGGCACAATAACAAGTAGGCAATTCTATGTGTATGTCATGCAGTGAGCGTAGGATATGTGTGTGGATTAGCCCCACACATTTTCTGGAGGTTGATTGACCATCTTTCAATTTCCTTTAAAATTTTAAAAAAACCTAGGCGAGCGTGCACCCACCAGGTTGATGGTTGAATTCCTCACAGTTCCTGCTGCTGTGCAGTGACTCTGGACATAGAAGACCTTTCCAGTGTTTGTTTTCAATAAGATTTCAAGTGGAGGTGGGTAGAGCATACACAGCACTACTTGTTGTTAGGTCATATTTTTATAGTAATGGTAAATCTTCCTGACCTGTGTCAACCCCAGAACTGTTTGATTTTACTGGTGGATTATTTTTCCTTATACCTCGGTGAGTGGGACCATTTTCCCACATTCACAGAATCCTTTACTTGTATAGTGTCTTTTAAAAGTTATCATCTTTGACAACATTTTTGCAATAAGTACATATTGTTGCGGGGTTACCCTAGGGGCTCCCCTTTTAACTTTCTCTGGCTAACCTTGTAAGAACGACAGTTCCCATGGGTAGAAAGGATCTCTGGTTCCATTTTACATTGTATGAAGTGAGACCCGCACAGCCCACCTTATGTGGTGTGCTGAGGGGATCTTGAGTATCCCATTTCTCATTTTAAATGTAACATGTATGTTTACTGTGATTGAGAGGCATCTCATCCAGTGCACACAGGCCCACTGCTGGAATCCCCCTAGGGCATCTTCCGTGAAGCCCCTGGACCCCCAACTAACTCTAAAATAAAAATACTCACCTGTTTGGACAGTCTTCCTTAGGAACTCTTTTGCTACTTAAGAACCTATCCTGACACTGCATGTTGGACGCTGGACCCTAGTGACCCCCCTTCTACCACTAAGAACACTGATGCTCAAGGAATAAGGAAATTACTTTTAAAGGATTGTGACTTTTGCCTAGAAAAGAGAATACATGTTTGAAAGTGACTTACTTGTAAAAGTAACTGAACTCTGAGGGTGAAGTTACAAAAGTTATTATTTACCGTAGAAATGTGCTGCCATTCTGAAAAGTAGATATAAGGTTATTTTACTCACCTGTCAATTGGTTGTGCCTCTTCACCCGAACGTAATGCTGTTTATTTTCCCATCACTATTCCTGTTAGGATAAATGTATGAGTGTCCCCCAAATGTGTCTTGCTTCCCCTGACTTGCTGTTAGCCTGTCCAGAATAAGTCTGCCGTAGGTTTTACCTACCTAGAAAAACCTTGAATCATTCATAAAGAGTGACACTGAGTTTTGCTTTCCCTGGTCTGTATTAGACAGACACAAATAGAATCATACGTTTACACCAGCCTTGAAGATGCTGATTCCTCCTGTAAAAAGTGTGTAGGTTTTACTTACCTTTAGTATAACTGTGTTATCCTAAAAAAAGTTAGAGTTATTGCTTCCCTTAGACTGTGAACTGAAAAGCAACAGTAAATGAATATTGCACTCCAAGGTCCAACTCCCTGATTAACTATTATCCTGAATGAGAGTTAGAGGTTTATACTGTTCCTAGAACCTGTGTTTCACTAGATCGGAAAAGTATATTGTGCAGTTGATATTACTGTGTGATTTCTTGCTGAGCGTCACAGTACAACTGATAGGGTCTGCTACCCCTATATTACTGAAAATAATCTAAAAAGTAACTATTGGTTTGACTTCCCATAGAACACCTGTTAGGTGTTCCAAATAAGGTTATATGTGTTGGTTTGTGTACCTTCAAACATAGTGTTGAGTTTTTATAATTGTGGTTATATATAATGTGATAGTACTTATTTCCCTTAAGATTTATCTGGGCCTACTCTTAAATAAACCATTTATTTGTACAATACATAGTGTTTCAGTGTTTCTTTGGATCATTTGTATTACAATTTAATTTGTACTGATCTACTCTCGCCCTCCTAAAATAAGCCTGGCTGATCTGTCCACGCTACCCTGACTCAGGTGGTACAGCCTTATGGTAAGAGTGGAGTCTTGTACTGCCTCAGTTGAATGGTTTTACTAAGCCCTTAGTTGGATGTCAGAAACACTGTCCTAACACTTGTCCCAAGTATCACATCCATGTCTCAGGGCCAAGAGTGCTCTTTAAGGCAAGTCAGCACATTTCTCTAGCGGTATTGGGTCTGGCCTTTAGCAAGTGGGCACAGTTGTAGCCCCTCGAGGATGAGTGTGAATGATATGACGGATGCCCATGCCTCTGCAGCCAGGTTGTTGGCAGAGCAATTCTGGACACAAACCTCTCTCCTTGCAATACTGGACACACACCTCTCCCCTTGCAATGCTGGACACACGCCTCTCTCCTTGCAATGCTGGACACACACCTCTCTCCTTGCAATGCTGGACACCCACCTCTCCCCTTGCAATGCTGGACACACACCTTTCTCCTTGCAATACTGGACACACACCTCTCTCCTTGCAATGCTGGACACACGCCCACACACACCTCTCTCCTTGCAATACTGGACACACACCTCTCCCCTTGCAATGCTGGACACATGCCTCTCTCCTTGCAATGATGTACACACACCCCTCTCCTTGCAATGCTGGACACACACCTCTCTCCTTGCAATACTGGACACACACCTCTCTCCTTGCAATGCTGGACACACGCCTCTCTCCTTGCAATGATGTACACCCGCCTCTCCCCTTGCAATGCTGGACACACACCTCTCTCCTTGCAATGCTGGACACACACCTCTGTCCTTGCAATGCTGGACACACACCTCTCTCCTTGCAATGCTGGACACACACCTCTGTCCTTGCAATGCTGGACACACACCTCTCTCCTTGCAATGCTGGACGCACGCCTACACACACCTCTCTCCTTGCAATACTGGACACACACCTCTCCCCTTGCAATGCTGGACACACACCTCTCTTCTTGCAATGCTGGACACACAACTCTGTCCTTGCAATGCTGGACACACACCTCTCTCCTTGCAATGCTGGGCACACACCTCTGTCCTTGCAATGCTGGACACACACCTCTCTCCTTGCAATGCTGGACACACGCCTACACACACCTCTCCCCTTGCAATACTGGACACACACCTCTCCCCTTGCAATGCTGGACACACACCTCTCTCCTTGCAATGCTGGACACACGCCTCTCTCCTTGCAATGATGTACACACACCCCTCTCCTTGCAATACTGGACACACACCTCTCTCCTTAACAGGAGTTGAACTGACAGCAAGCAGTCATGGACGCCCCTTGTCTGTAATGCCAAGGTGGACATTGTGCATGTAAACATCACATCACAAGGTATGACAGAAAGCAAGACATTAACTAAGGGAATTCCAAAATGGGGTTGGGTGAATTCCATTAAAGTCACAATAGCATTTAAATGAGACTGCGATGTATTTGCCAATAGAAGTTTGAAACGCATCCACCATTGACTGAAGTGTTTACCCTTTTTCATTCGGCGCCTGTTAGGGCAGTGAGTTTTCTTTTTAATTTAGCAAGTTCACACATACATCATGGTGAAAGAAGTGGGTTCCCTGGGAGCTGCAAAATGACTAGAAACATGTGTACTTATCTTAGAGGGATAGAGACAGTGACCGAATGCGAGAGGGAGAAGGAGAAATGCAGCGAGAGAGAGAGGGGAGACAGGGAGAGAGGCAGAGGGGGGTGGTAGAAAGAAGGAGGAAGAGGATAAGAACCAGAAGGAGATGAAGGCGAGGAGTAGAAGCGAGCAGGCACGTGTTGGGAGGGTGGAATAGGAGGGCAGGTATGCCGATTGCAAGCAGGCGTTCCAGTGCTGAGGGTGAGGCAGTGCATTTATCACTCAGTAGAGTTTGAACTGGAGAGAAGTGTGGCAGCGTTGGGTTGCGGGGTCTTTCCGACCACTGGGGTGAGGGGGGGAGGCTGCTTTTCTATATCTCACCTTCGAGGTGTTCACTTTGCACGCAGGTTCACCTTTAACATGGTTATCAAACAGTGTATGCTAAAGTAGAAGACACAATAGCATAATAGGTTTGGTGTGAACGGGGGGCGTGCAGTCTGGAATGGTGTTGCACCCTCTTGCATGCATAGTAAACAGATTATAAGAGACAGTGGCCGGGCTGTGTGTGGGCCCTAGTTTCCGAGTGGTAGCGAGCCTGGCGGTCAGGATGAAGGGTAATTGCCAGAGCTGTGGTTTGGGAGCAGGCCCGGAAGTCGCTGCTTTGGAAGAGTTAAGCGGGGACAAGGAGAGTGAAACACAATAGTGTGAGTGCCCGTGGCGGCCTGTCTGTGATGGGCACATGGGCAGTGCCCCACCAGCCTTATGGGTGAAGGATATGGGGAATCCTGACGTATTGGTTCCTGCCAAGAGAAACGCCCACTGACCTGAACAGATGTGAGAGCTGGCACAGGGCGCGCTCTGAGGGGCAAGGCAGTCTCTGCCTGCGGGCGAGCTCGTTGCCATGTTGCCTCTTGGACATATGTGTGTGTGATGCGCGCAGGTGTCTATGTCTTTCCTCAGTCTGTATATGCTTCCACTCTGTATATAGCCTCCCTCCGTGCTAATATGCCTCTTTTTGTCCCATTGCTGCATATGTTCTTCTGGAGTGTATACATCTGTCCTCGATGTGTATGTCCCTCTATCGTCCCTAGGCCCCTCATTGCTGCATATGTTCCTCTGGAGTGTATATATCTATCCTCGGTGTATATGTCCCCCTTTCGCTTCTTGGACCCTCATTGTTGCATATGTTCCTCTGGAGTGTATAGATCTATCCTCGGTGTATATGTCCCCCTTTCGCTTCTTGGACCCTCATTGTTGCATATGTTCCTCTGGAGTGTATAGATCTATCCTCGGTGTATATGTCCCCCTTTCGCTTCTTGGACCCTCATTGCTGCATATGTTCCTCTGGAGTGTATAGATCTATCCTGGGTGCATACGTCCCTCCTCGCTACACGTGTCCCTCCTCTTTGCATATGTCCCTCCTCGGTGCATATGTTCCTCTGGAGTGTATACATCTATCCTCGCCACATGTGTCTCTCTTTCGCTCCTAGGCCCCTCATTGGTGCATTTGTGCCTCCGGACTGTATAGATCTGTCCTGGGTGTATATGTCACTCCTACGTCCCTCGTTGTTGCATGTGTGCCTACTCGGTCCACATGTCCCCCTCACAGCGCATAGTGCTCCTGTCCTGGCAGTGCCACCCCCGGCACTGGAGCCAGTGCGATCAGAATGTGTGCCCGCCGATCCGCCATTCAGTGCGGAGGATCTCGCGGGAGGTGGGGGGGGGGCAGTGGGCAGTGGGGCGGGAAGGCCGGCCCTCGCGCCTCGTCCTCCCGGTGTTGCCGCTCCTGCTGTATTCCCTGGGGAGGTATTGTTCGCTTCTAATTGACTTTGTATTCCTGTTCGCTAATAATGAAAGCTTTAGTAATTATACCTTTCGCAGTTCTAGCTCTTTGCTTAGACATTGCAATTGTACGTCAAGTCTGATTCCACCCCCACCTCCCCCCCCCTCTCTCTCTAAAGGAACCCCCTCTCTCCTCGTCCTGGCTCCCTTGCGGTGATATTTGCCGGGCCATGTTTGGGCACAGCCAGTGGCTTTAACATCTGACAACCTGCACTTTCCCGTGAGCCACTGGGACAGGGTAATTTCGGGCAGAGGCCGAGTTTCTATTCCAGAACTAACAACAGTGTCAACACAAATAGACCATTCATCCGCCAATGACATAACCGCAAGTGGCATTCGATGACCTTTGACTTAGCAAAAGTTACCCAGGCCCATCTTTACGGCAGGCGACAAAACAAGAATGGATCTTACAAGTGTCAGGGATTTGGGAAGTGTCATGGGATCTGGGAAGCATTGCAGGGATCTTGGAAATGTGTGGATCTTGGTAAGTGTCAGGCGGTCTATGAAGAGTCTGGTGGTCAGGAAAGTGTCAGACGATCTTGGAAGTGTCTGGGGATCTTTGGATGCCTTAGGGTATATGGGACCTGGGAAGTGTATTGGGATCTAAGACATGTCTGGTGAGATGGGGAGTAAAGGGAGTGTCTGGGGATCTTAGAAGTTTCAGGGGATCTGGGAAATGTCCTTGGGATCCAGGAAGTGTACTTGGGATCTGTGAAGTTTCTGGGGATCTAGGAAGTGTCCCGTGATTTGGGAAGTGTATGGGATCTTGAAAGTGTCAGGGATTTAGGATGTTTCAGGGGATCTGCAAAGTGTCATTGGGATCTGGGAATTGTCATTGGGATCTGGGAAGAGGCTGGTGGGCTGGGAAGTGTCAGGCAATCTAGCAAGTTTCTGATGATCTGGGAAGTGTCTGGTGATCTGGGAAGTCTCAAGGGATACATGAAGTGTCTTTGGGATCTGGAAAGTATCAGAGTTTCAGGGACGTGTCAGGGGATCTTGGAAGTGTGTGGATCTTGGAAAGTGATAGGCAGTCTAGGAAAAGTCTGGTCTTCTGGGAAGTGTCAGGGGAACTGGGAATTGTCAGGGGATCTGGGAAGCGTCTGTAGATCTTGGATGTCTCAGGGGATCTGGGAAGTGTCAGGGGATCTTGGAAGTGTGTGGATATTGGGAAGTGTCAGATGGTCTAGGCAGAGGCAGGTGTTCTGGAAAGTGCCAGGCCATTTAAGAGGTTTCAGGGGATCTTGGAAGTGTCTAGGGATCTTGGAAGTGTTAGGGGATCTTGGAAGTGTGTGGATCTTGGGAAGTGTCAGGCAGTCTAGGAAGAGTCTGGTGTTCTGGGAAGTGTCAGGCATTCTAAAAAGTATCTGGTGATCTGGGAAGTGTCAGGGGATCTGGGAAGTGTCTGGGATCTTAGAAATCTTAGGGATCTGGAAGGAGGTGTCCTTGGGATCTGGGAAGTGTCTGGTGATCTGGGATGTGCCAGGGAATCTGGGAAGTGCCAGAGGATCTGGGAAGAGTCTGGGGATTCAGGGAGTGTCTGGGGATCTTGGAAGTCACAGGAGATCTGGGAAGTGTCAACCGGATCTGGGAAGTGTTAGGGCAGTATTGTAATGTTCCCCTAACATTGTCAACAGTGTGAAGTGGTTTGGAATGATAAGTGAGAATATAAAATTCAAATATTATTAAAGACCTTAAAATAAATTATGGCACTTATCTGGTACTCGTAGAGATATGCTGCCTCATATTCCTGTGGTGGCAGGATGTGCTACCACCCCAAATCGGCTACTTCACAGTGAAACAATGATCCCAGGGGCTCTGAGGAATTCGACCATCAGCACGGTGGGGGTCCGCTCACCTTTGTTTTTTGAAAGTTTAAAAGAAATTGAATGATGGTAGAGCAGCCTCCAGAAAATGTGTTGGGATAATCTGCACACATCTCCCTATGTCACTGCATGACATGCACATAGGGCCTCATTATATGTTTGCCGGTCCGGTAGTAACAGCACCGGTAAGCTACCGGCGCCGTTTCTATCGGACCGGCAAACTACGAGTTCTGCTCGCGGGTGCCTTTTCGCCCACCAGGTCTGACAGGCGGGCGTACTGGCACCCATGAGCAGAGCATGTCGGATGCCCCGGCCCCATTCATGAATGGTGTCAGTGCATCCGGCTTCTCCATTCCCATTGAGCCCTCTGAGGCTCAATGGGAATGGGGAAGAATATTTTCTGGCGCCCACGAATGGGCAATTACCAGGTCTGGCAAGGCCGTAATGACCCAGTAATTTCCATTAGCGGGCGCCAGAAAAAAAAAAATACCACCGGCAGCTGTGCCAGTTTTACCAGCACGGCTCCCGCCAGTATCATAATGCCCATAGACCTGTGTACTCTGGGTGGACACAGCCTACAGGTGCAGTCCCCCTGCCATATTTAGTTGTGATATGACAGCGAGGATTACACCATGTCATCTCAGAAGGGGGTGGACAAAACCTTCCCCTGTCATGGCTATCCTAATTAACTATGAAAGGATCCATGATCCGTCCTTTTATTTTTGTTGAGCTCTGTAGAATGGTGGCAGAAATTAACATAATTAGCATACTAATAGAGTATGCTTCAAACAGGGCACATTGGGCCTGGCTGCAGAGATGAACAAAGTTGACAGGAATCCCCAATAAGCTTTGATATGCACGGACTCAACCTGAAGCCAGCTCCCACCCTTAGTATCAATGGACAGTGAAATATCATGTCTGGGACTGCATGTTTAAAGTAGTCATCCCTGCAGGGAGACCCCATTAAGAAGGTACCAGTTGTGATTTGAAGGAGACAGAAACTCTGGTCCCTCCACATCTACAAAGGAGACCTGCTGCTTTAATCAGGAAGCACCAAGAGCACCATTTACTAGAGAGACTATTAGATCTACAAGAGAAAGGAAGAAGTGTGGGGCTTAGTATTACATGTTTCCCCCCTTTATCTTGTCTGTTGCAAAGCACTCTGGTTAAGACCTCATGCATACAGGAGATTATTGGTGGAGACCCCAGGATTGGTTCATTAAGTTAGGCTTAGCCTACACCAATAACTGTGGCCTATTTGGCTTTAAAAGAGGGCTGAGCCCCTCTTTTAGGGAGATCTTTCAAAGACTTTGTAAGAAGTAACAAGAAGGACTCATTTGGACCCTGGCTGAAATTACAGTCTTCCTTAGATCTTCCGCCAGTGAAGGAAGGCTAGGACCTCCAAGGGAGGAGCAAGATCCCTCCCCTGAACATCTCCCAGGGAACAGAGGGAGATACTGAATCCAGAGGAACCTCCAACAGCTCCAGAACCGGTACCCAGCCAGCACACTGCGTATCCTGCTAGGCTCTGCAGCAAGCTTCTTAGGTTGGAAATGCCTGAGAGTCTCTGATGCAAATCAATGACAAGGCAGCTGCTTGCAACACTGTCCTCTAGGGGTGTACCGAATAGTAGATTTAAGTATTCAGCTGGATACCAAATATTTGGAGAAGTATTCAGCCTGAGCCAAATAAGAAGCCAAATAGTTACATTTTTAATAAATAAAGTTTTGTAGACAAGAAAAACACTTTGTACATGAAAACCACACTTTGAGAGGAAACTAGGATGTGTCTAGTTGAGGATACACCTTTTGCTCACCCCATCCTGGGATAAAGGACCCCACAAATAAGACTCAGACCAAATAAGTCAAGTCATCCATTCATTCAATTTAAGCATTTGCGAAAGGGCATGACTTCCTGCACATTCAAAAGACTCTGCAGGAGTGAGCTGAGCTTGTAAAGTTCATAACAGCTTATATTCATTTTTGGTTAACATTGCATTCAGTAGCTAGCACGTAGTCAAGACCAAAATCTGCATGGTCATTCGCAGCTGGTTGCATGCCCTGCTTCTCGTGTTTTCATTTGTGCAAAGGATTTCTTGCAAACTCATTCTTGCATCGAGCAGATAAGCCTGCAGCTGTGCGACCACCCTGCTTCAGTCGCGCCCTGGAAGGTTCATTTGGGAGAATTCTCTTGTGTTACTTTATGAATATCGAACACATGCTGTGTCAAACCTTCACTGCCCTTTTCCCTTCCCCTCTTCTCAGAATAGCTGATTCATGATTAACTGGAAAACAAGGGTTTACAACAACGCCAAGCCGCGCGCCATCACACCTCTTGGCCGGGGCCCTGCAAGACTAATCTTGCTTTGACATGAGCATGGCCTCGCCACTTTCCATACCTACATACTTGTACTTTCAAATGTTCATTTTGTGCCTGTCCATCTTTAGCCTTCTGGCTCTAGCAAGGCACTGAAGCACAAAAGGAGCCTCACAACTCCAATGACTTAAACGTTGTGGCATTATGTGGGCCACCATTATGAATGACACTATTATAAATGCATTTTTATGCTAAAATACAGTGTGTTTAGAGGCCTGAAGACCTGCTTGAGGAACACCAAGAATTAACGTATTGTCACAGTGACAATGCAGGAATGTATTGTTGAGACCAGCATTGTGACTTTCTTGGTGCCCTGGAAGAAGACCTGACCTTTAACCCATTACACAGATATTAAAGAACAAATCATTCTACTCAAGTCCTGTCACACTATCTGTGTTTATTTAAACGACAGCTGTTTAAATATGCACTTTGAAGTTGTTTGTATAAATGAGATAGGTACACAACTCTCAGCGTTTTGTGGTGCTCGGGAGGGTCACAACACCAGATTTTGTTTTGGGTCTCTCTCTCAGGCCTGACACTTATGACCCGCCCTGACAGTCATCTGGAAGAGAGCCACAGAGTACTGAGCTACTCCATAAAGTTAGGGAGACCTGTGCAAAGTGCGCCTGTGGCGAACCATGGGACCAGTGAGCCACTCCCAGCTGCTGCACTTCATAACACTGTGTGATCCTGGCCCTCAATTCCCAGGTAAAGCAACACCGGAGCCACTTGGAAACGTGTGACACCGGCCTCTAGGAATAGTAAAAGCATCTGTGGATTCACGTGCATTGATGACTGTACGTTTAGGCGCAGGAATTTGCTGGAGACATCCCTCAAAACGCACATTCCAACACACATTGGCAAGTAATGAAAATAAGGTACATTTGAAGACATTTCATTTAATTGTTCACAACAACACAAACAACTAAACTGGTTACAGCGAACGACCCAGAGGCACTGCCTTAAGGCAAATGTGAGGGCCATCTATGCAAAGGTGCGAGCATTCCAATCCCTTCAGGACCGTTTGCAGCAGAGAATTCACACCCGCCATGCAAAAGTGTATGTAGTTACACGTAACAATTGGTAATGTGGAGGAGTTGTGCCACCTATGGGGATGGTTAATCCTCTCTGTTGCACCGTGTTAGCTGGAGTCTTTTGTTATCCTCTAAATTCCACAGCCCCTCGAGCACCAGAAATTCTCCAGCCATCCAGTTCATAAAATAAGAGAGATGCCGCGTAAACACACGCAGTTTGATGTAAAAATCTTGACAAGACATTAAACATAGCCTGAAGTAGGGCTTTGTTTATCACGGGTGTCGTTGCACAGTCCCCTTCTGACACCTCTAAACTCAAGTATATCTAAATGGCAAATTCTTAATGTTAGGTTTGGATTACCAGGTAATGAGCGCTCTGGTAAAAGATGCGAAAAAGACTAACAACAATATTTGGTGTATGTGTGCTCCTGCACTCCTGTATCACAGTAGGTTAACCCCAAACCTACAAAAAAATGTGTGAACTAGGGTATGTATGTAGGTGGCATGCTGCCCTCCTAAGGCTGGCAACATTTATGGTATAATGATGATACGGTGATGGTATATAGAACTAATTTATATCAAGTCTAACTGCATTCAAACACATTATTTCATAAAAGAAATGGAAAACCAGTATAGACTCGTTCTGAGCTGTCTATTTGATTACAGATCAGGACATAACTACATGCAAGGCCCAAATTTGAGCCAACACGTGTTTCGACCGTCCTTTGTCTTTTTTCAAGGCAGGGCCTAAAATTATATCTACAATTTTAATTGTGTCAAAACATTCATAACGCAAAATCCGGGTTTAAAGGCAAACAAAACATGTAAACAAAACATGGCAATGATAAAACATGTATAGCACAAAGGGGTGAAGCATGATTGAAGTTGCTGGTTCACTTTTTTGTCATATAATTTAAATCATCCTTGCATCAGTTTATACATGTTATGTACATATATATTTCAATTAACGAATAATATTCATCTCTAGACATCATTATTATTAAGTTATGGCATTGTTATGCCACGGGAGTTTGTTTTAAATTAATACAGGGGTTTCCAAGCAATATGGATGGCTGGTCACCTGAAAGAAATGTTGATCTAGGAGGGCAGCACACCACCTATATACATACCCCAGTTCATGTATATATAAATGGCTCACCAATGTTAAGCTCTTAACACTCACACGTGTGAGAAGCAGTCCATTGGCAGAGTATGCAGCCACTATGAGGGGCTCACAGGCATGGCTGTCCTAGCTGCCAGAATAGGTTTGGAAAGAGAAAGCCATTCCGTGAGCTACCAAAATAGACAGCAAGGACTGATGTTAGCATTTTTAAAAATGTGAAATGATCACAGTTACAAACAACTGTGTTTAGTCTTATGAACTTGCGTGCCGACTCATGTATTGGTTAGAAATGTTTGCACATAAACTAGTGTCACATTATATCGGGAGGATAGTTCAGTGACAACGCGCTCGCCTTGGAAGCAAAACAACACAGAAATGCATGTTCGATCCCCGCTCCGCAATTAGAAACCTCTGGGTATTAAGCGCGTTATAAATAACCACTTACAATTACAACTACAATATGCATTCTGCAGCAAAACTATTTGAACACCAACATATTCAGGGGTTACTGGAGCGTGGAGGATACGCATGTGCTGGAGCAGGGAACCCAGAGAGGGTGAAGTCCCGGGAGTTCAGGGGGGCTAATAACAAGTTAGCTTGCTGCGAGGTCAAGGTGCAATTTCGAGGAACCAGTCGATTCAAGAACATTAGGCGTCAGAGAGTGAACCACTGTACAGCACTAAGTGCACATTTACATCAAACGTACATTTGGAAAGTGCCTCAGCGAACACGTTGACAGAAAATAAAATGGCTGCGTTTAAAACTTTCCGCTTTCCTGTGTTGTTTAACTAAGTGTCAGCTTTATTTATTAAAAAAGTAATCAATGGCACTCAGAGAATGCGCTCTTCGTAGCCATTACCTTCTCGCTACCAGAGAGCGCATCTCAATGTTTGTCTCGTGCCCAGTTAAACGCATCTTGGAAAATGCTCACCTAGGGAAACACGTTCTTTCTAACTTTTTCATGACAGTGAAATCCTGTATCTCCCAAAGCAATAGACTGTGCCTCGTGAACTAGAAAGGACATTATAGGCAGGATCCTTAAGGGGTTCCAGGCCCCTCTGCGAGTCTGGCAAAGTAACAGCAAAAGTGCATGTTTGCTGCTATAGGTGACTGTAACCTATGGATGTGTTTGCGAAAGCCAACTGGCTTCTTTATGTATGCTCCTGAAAGTGCTTGCAGGGTCGTAGAGTGTTACAATACCAACACCAAAGCAACTAACCCCCCCCACGCCATACATAATTCAGGTGTTCTTGGGTCATCTAAGACTTGCATTGTCTACCTGTGTAACACACTCACCTCTCTGATCTTGGCGCTGTGAAGGTTGAAGTGCAGCTTGTGTCCTGAGATGGGAGAAGGGCTGGGAAAATAACACATGCGACTCACTGGAGCTAGCGGGGAAAATATCAGTGGCTAGCAGAGTTTTAGAGCAATTAGGGGTGTAACTTCAGCTTCGAGTACAAGTCAAATGAGTATTCGGCTGAATACTGAATAGATGATTTTCAGTTGGTATTCGGCAGAATACTTACCTGAAGCCGGACGTTCAGTACAGCTCTATTCTCCTCAGCTTTGTAGTACACACACTCACACTACAATTTTGATTGCACAAAGGCTTTATACTGCAATATACGTAATCTATGACATCATCCTATGTGGCATACCATAAAACATATTGAAGGGAGGGATTGGTGAAGGGAACATATGCACCTAAACATCATATAACTAGTAGTAATATCACTGGATGCCCCTTATATAATAGGCACTCTAAATACATATAATACATATTATGGCAAAATAACAGCAGCAGGTTTGCTTTTCCTACATTGTATAGAATGTTTCTCCATAGACCCTGTGGTTGGTTGTCTTTCTCTCCCAACCATGGACTTTCGCCTTGTTTAACAGCATGTGAGCAAAATGAAATGCAGGTGCAGAGAGCAATATCAGACTACTACCCACTTGCCCAATTAGTCCATCATCTCTCATTGGTCAGGACCTAAACCACCTTTGTAATTGGCCTTGCTGCCTGTTCTCTGTTCTGGGACTTGCAAGGGAGTCTAGGTACTCTAGTATCTTCATCCGGAGCTTTACGAATTCAAGTGTGAGGAGACCACAATTTTGTCCATTTCGTCCTTTTATTTACTGCTAATTTATTTAATTAGGCTGGTTGTCATTATTCCTCTTGGCCTTTGGAGACTTGCTCACTTACCTTGCTTATTCTTTTCACATCTTTGATTGTCCAAAACTTGGCGCGTTCAGTTGTTTTCTTCTTTGCATAATCTAAGATAATGATGTCTTACGTACATGGCTTATCCTCTCTACGCCCTGCAATTATTCCTCGAAATGGCATCCTTGGTTCCAGGCCAATAGACTCCTCTGTATTCCTCACACAAAGCTGTTTTTCCAGCATGTCCAGACTCTTCAGCCCTGAACTTTCTCTGATGTAGCTTGAATGGTTTCAACACAAGTCTGACGTCCATCTTGTCCTCATGACCACCTTAGCCACGCTGTATTTTCTTCTGTAGCAAGCTTCTTTATGTCTCAGAAATATTGTGTTTCTGCGTATATACATTCACCTCTCCACTCCTCACTTATTTCTTTGATGCGTATGATGTGTTCGTCTTCCATTACATGTTTCTCTTCCCCCTCCCAGTTATATTTGTATCCTTTAAGTATTTGCATATTGCTTCAGTGTATCTTCCTGTCTTTCTTTCATGACGTCAATCTGCTCTCATCAGATTTCACTTATAGCTCTTCGATATCCAATGGGGTATACAGACATCCTTCCACTCCTACAGTGCAGGGGAATATTCAATATGGTTGTCTGAGTGCATATCGTCTTCCATGCACGCGATACGGTATTGGAACAATACCTGGTGTCTCACATAGGGCTACTCACCTGCTGTTCCAATATGACGGTGACAAATCAACACCCGGGTCACCAGTGGTCCAGGGATGAATATCTGTTTCTAAACCATCAATGAACCCCTCCCCTCCAGTACAACAGGAGGGATCCGAACAGATTGGAATACAAGTGAATTATAAGACCTCCTTATCTAATTTTATGGTAACGTGGACAGAAAGGCAGGGTTTATTTCTGCAAGGTCATGGATAAGTATTACCCAATGATAAAAGGGACTGTCCAGTTAAGGTTGTATTAAAATATCTTCTTTATTATTACTACAACAGACTGTTCTAGCACACTTCAATTGCAACCCATACTATAAAGGAACACAGAGGACAGAGAATTTCACAAAGGAAATGGATGCACTTTAGATACTGACAGGAGGGTAGTTGGTAAAGCAATCTGTTTTAGTGTTCAAGGTTATTTTATTTCAACCTCTAATGGGCAAAGGTTCATAACTGTCTCTAAGGGCCTTCAGAGAAGGACCAGGGGGGCAGGACCACAATGTACCTCGTGCTGAAGACATTTCTGGTGCTCCACAGTGTCAAGGCACTTCAAGGGCGCTTCACAGCCTGTGAGACAGAGTTAGTGGCAGGAGACAGCTGCGGTGACAAGGCGGCAGGCAGTTCAGGAAGCGAGGCTGGACGGACGTCTGCAGGCTGTCCAGCGCAGAGGCTCAAGCCAAGTATTGTTGTCTCTGTGCTGGTTGGCGGATCTGGAATGCTGGTCGAGGTGTCCCGGACAGCTCTGGTGACTGTGGTGTAACAACAGTCAGTGGTGCAGCTGGATGCAGTTCAAGGACTCAACTGTCTCAAAATTGTCCTTAAAAAGATGGATGCTGGATGATTCTTGTGTCTTGTGTAGCACTCCTCCTAGCTTCTTCGCAGGGCTCGTGTCTTTTCAAGACAAAGGGCCAAAACTCAGGAGGCACTTAGCATGCAAAAGCTTTGTCCTTGTCCCGAGACTCTGCAGCAATTCCCTCCTAGAAAGATTGCTGCCAGAACCCAGCAGGGCACGCTGTGTGCTGGTTGAGTATTGGTTCTGGAGCTGTTGGAAGGTCTTCTGAGTCTGGAATCTCCCTCTGTTCCCTGGGATATGTTTAGGGGAGCGATCTTGCTTCCCTCTTGGAACTCCTGGCCTTTCTTCACTGGCGCAAGATGTAAGGTAGACTGAACCTTCACCTCGGGTCCAAATGAGTCCTTCTTCTTAATCCTTTCAAAGTCTTCAGATGATCTGATCAGTGAGGGGCTTGGCACTCTTTTAAAGCCAACTGGGCCACAGGGATTGGTGTAGGTCAAGGCTAACTTAAGTGAGCAACTCATGGGTCCCCACCAACAATCTCCAGTGATCCGTCAGGTTAGAATCAGAGCGATTGGCAACAGACAGGGGAAGGATGATAACATATACTTCTAAGTCCCACCCTTCTTCCTGTCTGCTGTACATCACAGTGTCTCCCTTATTAACCGAGCCCTACGCAGTGCTTGATCACAACATGGGCCTCCTTTGGAGTAGTGGGTTGCAGGCAGACTTTTGTCTCCTACAATTCACATACTTCCCTGCTTTGAAAGGAGTGGTTCCAAACAGGACATTCACTGCCCTTTCATACAAAGGAAGAGTGTTAGTATTAACTTGACACATTGCATTACAAAGAGGTGTTGGTTGTCTCCATTGTCACTTCCTGCATGCAGGCCTTCCCTGAGTCTAGCTAATTAACATTCTACAGTATTCACCGCAACCAGCAAGGTTTGACAATGGAGATGCAACTCCATGGGGCTTTGAAATTCTAATTAGCTGCTAACGGCCAAAGGCTTTTGATGTACCCACGGCTGTCAGGTGTCAGCTACACATGACAGCGGAGGGCAGCGATGGTAAACTGTGTCATCCCAGAGTACATGACTATTTTTCTGCTCTGCGCTGAGATTGGAAAATATGTGTGGGAATGGCCCCGCATATTTTCAGAGGTTGATCTCGCATTCATTATTTTAATTAAAAAGCCAATGCGAGTGCACTCTCCCTGTGTGGATGGTTGAATTCGTCACATGCCCCACAGCCTCAACATGTGATTCTCCACCCTACTGAGGGTCTGGTTCGTCATCCAGGTAAAAGCACCGCTGAGGCTATCTGCATTTCCCTGCTGGGAGCCTGGCTTGTGCTGGATGTCCATATCTAATCCCTGTAGGGATATGGCACACCGCAAAAACTTAGGGTTCTCCCATTGAATGGCCATTAACCATTGCAGAGGCCTGTGGTTCATCTGGATGGTAAAATGAGACCCAAGGATGTAGGTCTTCAGCCTCTTTATGGCCCACACAACAGCATACACCTCTTTTTCTACAACAGCCCAGTTCCTTTCCCTTTTTTTCAACCGCCTACTAATGTAGGCAACAGGTTGCTCTACTCCTTCAGAGTTCACCTGCGCTAACACTGCTCCAATCCCAAAATCACAGGCGTCTATCTGGATAATGAATTCCTGACCATAGTCTGTTACTTTCAGAACTGGGGCCCTGCACAATCCATCCTTTAAATCCTGAAAGGAGGTTTGACAGGCAGGGGTACAAGTTACCTTTTTTGGCATCTTTTTGGGTGGTACATCATCCAGGGGCATGGCAATGGTCCCATACCCTCTTATGAATGACCGGTAGTTCCCTTTGACTCCTAAAAAGGCTCTCACTTGAGTCTGTGTCGCCAAGATGTCCCACTCCTTCACATCCTGTACCTTTGCTTTAACAGTCTGTTTCTTACCTCCACTGACCAGGTGACCCAGGTATGCCATCTAAATAGGCTGCACAGATGTTATCCAGTCCGACAAAACCTGGTTAACCATCCTCTAAATAGTGTCAGGGGCATTCTTCATTCCAAAGGGCATCACAGTGAACTGATAATGTCTTTCTGGGGTTGAGAATGCCGAGCTCTCTTTCGCTCCATCTGTCAAGCCAACCTGCCAATACCCTGCTGTGTGGTCAAAGGTACTCATGTACTTGGCAGCACTGAGCTTGTCAATTAGCTCATTTTCATGACAGAATTGAGCCCCCTGTAGTCCACACAAAAGCAGACTTCAGTCTTCTCACTACTGGTCTTTTTTCGGATAATTACCACTGGGCTAGCCCAGGGGCTATGGGATGGCTCTACCACTCCTAGGGACAACATCTTGTAAACATCCTCCTTGATGGTGTCCCTAACCTTATCGGACATCTGGTGAATACTACTCTTCACCGGCTTACTGTCTCCAGTGGCCCCATCATGGGTGCACCAATCTTCACGACTGGAAGTCCACGAAAACAGACCAACAAACTATCTCAGTAAACAACAACAGTCTTTCAGGTGCTGTTCTGACAGGTCCGTTGCAAGGTTGGCACCTTCAACTGACCCATCTGTGGCTTCACTGTGCAGGAGGTCTGGGATGGGATCGGTCTCCTTCTCAGTCTCTCTTCAGTCACTAAGGCCATGACCAAGTCATCCCGGCTATAATGGCATGTTAGCTGGTTGACGTGAAAGACCCTGCACATCTGTTAGGTCCTTTCACATCAATGAGATAATTCACCTCACTGACCTTTTCCAGCAGACAGTAAGGACCAGTCCACTTGTCCAGAATGGCACTAGTTTGACAGGCTCCATAATCCACACCCAATGGCCTGGAGAATAGACTGTCACTGTGACCTTTTGTTTGCCTCAGCGCTTCATCATCTCCTGACTGGCCTTTAGATTCTTTGTTGACTGTTCCATGTAATTTGCCATTCTTGACCGAAGGCCAAGTACATAGTCCACCACATCTCGCGATGGGGATGAGGGTTTACTTTCCCACCCCTCCTTCACTAGAGTGAGGGGACCTCATGCAGGGTGTCCAAACAGAATCTCAAAGGGGGTTAAACCCTACACCGTTCTGTGGCACCTCCCTGTAGGCAAACAGAAGGCATGGCAGGAGAAATCCCATTTTGTCCATGGGTGGTCTTCCAAGCCACCTATCATGCCTTTCAGGATCTTGTTGAGCTGCTCAATAAGCCCATTGGTTTGTGGATGAAAGGAGGTAGAGAACCTGTAGGTGACTCCACGCTCTTCCCACATAACCATCATATATGCTGATATGAAGTTTTATCCCCTGTAAGAAACAACTTCCTTGGCAAATCCAACACAGAGAATTTTCCAATCAGATCCTACGCAACCACAGGGGCTTTGATGCTCCTCTGAGGGATAGCCTCAGGATATCTTGTGGCGTGGTCCACCACCACCAAGATATATGGGTTCCCTTATCTGGTTTGAGGATCCAAAGGACCCACAGTATCCATGCCGATTCTCTCGACAGGCCGCCCAACCACAGGTAGTAGAAATAAGGGGGCATTTGTGGCACCCCCTGACTTGCCAGTAGCTTGACAAGTCGGGCAAGACCGGACAAATTCCTTAAAGTTTATGTTAAACTGTAACTGGTAAAAGTGTGCAACCATTATGGTGTCTTAGTCACTCCCAAGTGACCCGCTAAAGGATTTTGGTGAGCCTAATCCAAAAGGAACTTTCTGTGGCATTGGGGAACCAAGAACCTTCTGGTGTCCTTGCTCTCAGAATCATTTGGCTCACTGTACAAGAGTCCATCCTCCCTTGGCCCTTCTGCAGCCACCCCCCTCCCTCCTTCTAGGCCTTTCCCCTTTTTCTCTTCAGACAAGGTTTCTAGACAAATCTGATTTATGAAAGTCTCATCGAAACAGGTGCACTCCTGTTCCTCCAAAACTCTCAATGACATCATCGACTCCCTGGCTCCTGCCCTGGCTGATTTCTGCAATCACTCCTTCGCCACTGGAGTCTTCCCATCCCCCTTGAAGCACTCCCTTGTGCACTCCCTTCTTAAGAAACCCTCTGCCGACCCCTCCTGCCCTGCTAACTATCGGCCAATCTCCATCACTCCCTTCCAGGGCAAGCTCCTGGAGAAACTGGCCATCTCCCAACATAATCTCCACAAAGAATCTGTTGATTGTCTTCATGACCATCAGTCTGGCTTCAGAGCTGCCAGAAGCATGGAAACTGCTCTCCTGAACATCCGTGAAGACCTGCTCTTCAACCTTTATTCCAACACCCCGTGTGTCCTCATCTTGCTTGATCTCTCTTCTGCCTTTGATACTGTCAACCATACAGTCCTGCTCAACCGTCTCCGTGATAACCTGGGTATCACTGGTCAGGCTCTGGCGTGGCTGACCTCCTTCCTCTCCAATCGACCCTCCCAGGTACAACTTGGGTCCTTCCTCTCTGATATCGTTTTCTCTACCTGTGGTGTCCCCCAGGGATCTAACCTCTCTCCCTGGCTGTTCAACCAATACCTGGCACTCCTAGCCCACCGCATCGCCGCTCTCTGCCCCAATTATCAGTGCTATGCAGATAATACCGAGCTCATTTTCAGGCTACCCTCGGCCTCCTCCTCTCCTTCCCTCATCTCTGACTGTCTGTTTGCTATCCAGGAGTGGTGTGCCGCCAATGACCTCTGCCTTAATGCTAACAAGACTGAGATTGTACTCATTGGCACACCCACTCCCTCCTTCCCTGCAGCTCTCTGGCCGGCCTCTCTTGGCCCTCTTCCTGTTCCCACCTGCAAGGCTAAAAACCTTGGAGACATCTTTGACTCCACACTCTCCTTCTCTCCTCACATCTCTAACGTCTCTAAGAAGTCACACTACCAGCTACACCTCCTCAGAGGTATTCTTCCGTTCCTCTCCTTCCCCCAGAAGCTCACTGTGTCCAAACCCTTGGTTCTCTCTAGACTGGACTATTGTAACAGGCTCTATCCAAATCTCTCCGCCCTCTGCGACTTATCCAAAACAGGACTGCAAGACTTGTCCTTGGCCTCAAGCCCAGGGATCGTATCTCTCCAGGACTGAAATCTCTGCACTGGCTCCCAGTGGCTGCGAGGATTAAGTTCAAAACCCTCTGCATTGTCCACAAGGCCTTCTGGGGCCACAATACATTCAACTCTCTCTTCCCAAATATCTTCCTTCTCGACCTCTCCGCTCATCCGCCTCCAACTCCCTCAGGGTCAGTCGCTTCTCCAAGCAGCAAGTTGATGGTAGATCTCTCTCTTCAGCAGGGGCCTCCCTCTGGAACAGCCTTCCCGCTTCCCTGAAACTTGAGGAGAACCATCTCCGGTTCCGGAAGCACCTCAAAACCTTCCTCTTTGCTTCTGCTTTCTCTTCCCCCTCTCCCCTGCTGAATTCCTTGTTGAAACTGCGCTGGTTACCTGGCCACCCTTTTTGATCTCTGGCCCAGGCCCTGCCAAGTGCACACCTGCACTGCCTCCCTTGCAACCCCCGCACTGCCTCGAAACACTTGCGTATAGGCACGTTATACATGCCATATCATATCATATCAGTTCACTTTGAAGAGTCCAGCGGCATCGCTCTTAATCTGCTCCTCCGCCTGCTTGTGCAGATCTGCCAGAGTGGGACACTCTTTCTGGGCTTTAAAGAAGTCAGTCTGATCTGGGCCCCAAGGTTATGCAAACTCATCCAGCTTGGGCAGACCCTTCAGATTTGCGCCCACCTGGTCCTCCACCTCAGGTTCCTGCGCTGTGGCAGGCAACTCTGAAGTCACGGGGTCCCCTGCTACCAAAGTAGGGTCCTCCGTGGCTACTACTCCCTCTCCTGCAGGATTTGGTGACTCAGTAGTCTGTGGAACTGGACTAGGGGCTACCGACCATGCCAGTCCTTCCAAAAAACCCTCTGCAAGCACTCCAGGCCTACGGTTTTCAGAGCGTTCAATCTGACGTTGTCTTTGGCCCTCAATCATGTAGCCATTGCGACTATTTTGGGACCAGGAAGATCATTACTCAACAGAAATGGGACAGGGAGGGATCGTTCACCGCTACACAGCGCTGGGTCGTTACGCCTCGCCAGCTGAACTCTACTATCGCCAAGGGGAAATTACTCTTACCATCAAATCCACTTACGCTCAACTCAGTCCCATCAATATACTGGCCTGACTGTACCCACTGCCAGGTGACAGAGGTGACGCTAGCGGCAGTGTCTTGGACCACAGCAGTTTTGTGTCCATTATGGAGATCCGGTACTGCACCCATTCAGTGTAACCAATCCACAGTCTGCCACTCCCTGGCCTAGTGTGGCATCCTACTCTGAGAAGCCCACACTAATGATGGCCTCCTACATGTGTCCAACATTCACTATGGTTGCTTGCCCTTGCAAGCAGCATCCCCTTTCCTATGCCCCAGCTCCTTACACACAATCCGACCTTTGTGTGTTGAGAAGACAGGTGTCCCAGTGTTAGGGGTGACTGTGCTGTTTTTTTCAGTGTGCACGGCTGAATTAGAGTTTGCCGGTTTCCCTTTGCTCTTTTGGGGACCTGACTTTGAAGAGGATTGGGTTGGACCTTTGTTCTTCCCATCCTTGTTTACTTTTTTCCCTGAAGATTTCTCTTCCGGCTTGGGTGTGCTCGCCTTAGCCTTTTTCTGGACTCGAGTACTCACAAACCTGTTAGCAGCCTTTGCAAGCTCCCTAGGACCTGTGATAGTCTTTTCCACGAGATACTGGTGTAGGTCAACTTCACAATTTTTCAACACATGCTCACATGCAATCAAATTGTACATCCCTTTAAATGTGTCAACTTTGTTACAAGTCTCCCATCCGCTCAGATATTTCAACAACAAGTGTGTGAACGCTTCAAATGTCGGCACACTTTTCTTTCTGAGCTCTCTGAAGCTCTTGAGATACTCCTCTTGGGTTTTACAGAACTTCCTGAGGAGCGCTGCCTTCATGTTCTCATAAACGGGACTTTCCTCAGGAGTTAACTGAAGGATTGCATCAGTCCCTGGTTTCGGTAAGCGACTCATCAGGGCTGCACCCCACAGTACCTCATCCACCTCCTGTAGCTGGAATGCCAGCTCAAGGGCTTCAAACCAGTCAAAGATATCCTTCCCCAGTTCATACACCTGTACTAAGCCTTTGGGGATGTGCCGTCGGGGCTTATCCCGGGCAGTCTGGTTTGAGCCACTACTGCTAGAGGCGGATCTGTCTGCCTCTTTCTTCTCTTCATGCGCCAGCTTGCACAGCTCAATGGCGGCCCTGTCCCGCTCAATGTCGACCTTGTCCTGCTGTTTCTATGCCTCTAGCGCTAGTCTCCTCTCCTTGAGCAGGAGCTTTCGAGCCTCTACATCATTAACAGCCGGAACAATTACTGGGTCTCTTAGAGACTGTTCTGAGGCCTGGGACCTGCAGGATGCTGCACTAGCCCCTGTCCTCACTGACTCTTGAGTGTTGAGAAACCACAATTGCCCCATGGCTGGATGATTGGCAAGAAACACTAATCATGCGGTCGTCCTCATCATTTACCCTCTCAGGAGAGTCTTGTCCGTTTGGGGTCTTCTATCCAACCACCCTTGCTTCTACCCATGCTTGCAGGCTGGTCAGCAACTCAGGTTTATTAATCTTTGTGCTGTGGGGAAGTTCCCTGTCTTGGCATTAGACGTGCAGGCCATCCTTGGTCATGCCTTTTATAGTCTCCATGTCAAGCTCCATGACTATTACAATTACCTACCAGTGACGAATCGTTGCCTGCAAAAGTACTTTTACCGTTGGGTGACTAAGCTGTGCACAAGGCTCCAACTAATCCAACCACTTGCTACCAATGTGCTGAATCAACTTCTGGGACACCAGTGGCCAAGGAATGAATATCGGTTTCTACCATCAATCAACCCCACACCTCTAGTACACCAGAAGGGATCCAAACAGATTGGGATACAAGCAAATTATAAGACCTTCATAGAAAGATTGCTTTACCATCTACCCTCTTGCCAGTATCCAGAGTGCAGCCCTTTCCTTCTTGAAACTGCCTGTCTTCAGCATTCCATTACAGGGTGGGTTGTATTTTGATGTGTGCTAGAACTGTCTGTTGAATAATATTAAAGTTGTTTTTATACAACCTTAACTGGACAGTCCTTTTAATCATTGGGTGATAATTGTATTTTTGCTGTGTTGCAACTAACCAATGATCCACGACCTTGTGGATATAAGCCTGCCATTCTGTCCATGTTACCAACATTGGACAACGTCTATAATTTGCTTGTGTTTCCCATCTGTTCGGATCCCTTCTGGTGTACTAGAGGTTTGGGGCTGATTGATGGTTTAGAAACCGATATTCATCCCTAGACCAATGGTGCCCGGAAGTTGATTCGTCACAAGGGCGGATACGGTTCCAAGAACCGTAAATGTAACAATTTAAATGTAACATTGTTGTCCCTGCAAGACTGCAAATAATCTTTCCCCACAGCCATGCCGTGCATCCCGTGGTTGTAAATGGGTGGATTCCTGTCCATGTACTCTTTTCCTAGAATTGTTTCACCAGGGATTGGGATTGGGGTTCGAGCTTTCTGGTTTGGGTGTCAATTGTGGCTTTCATCTTATGAATGTCTTCTTTTTGTGCCGCTGGGTGATTTTATTAAAGGTTGTGAGGTCCAATGTTTTCAACAAGTTTGTCTCAATTCCGGCACATACAAAGTGCGGACTGATGGAGTCGCTAAATTGACGAGTGAAGATGCTGGACCTCTCGTTAATCTGGCTTTTAGCTTATCATTCGACTCCGGTTCGGGGTTTCGCCCCCTTTGACCAGTGCTATCACTGTCTGTTTCACATATCATGACAACAGTCTAGCTGGCATTGCTTTCACAAAACACAATATATGCCTTTTCCAAGCTCTCCTTGTTGGTGTGCTATCATTTCTCTGTTTTGTAGCAAGTTCTCACAACGCCTCTAAGTTCATCTGCCCCAGGTCAACTGTTATCCAAAGTGGGCTCCACTCTGTGTGTGCCCAAAGATGGCCTATGCCCATGGTGGGCAACTTCTCAGACTGCTTGCTGCATGCAGGTCATTCTCTTGGGCGGTAGACGAGGGCCACCCAGTCCAGTGAAGTGACATTTCGACACATGGCCTGGATGTGTTGGGCAATGCTCAGAGCTCAGTTCCCTGGCACCTCCATTGAACCTTCTCACAGCACTTTATTCCATCCCACCTCCACCGTCCTCCTCATCTGCCCAGACCATCCCACCTCCACCATCCTCCTCATCTGCCCACACCATCCCACCACCACTGACCTCCTCATCTGCCCACACCATCCCACGTCCACTGACCTCCTCAACTGCCCACACCATCCCACCTCCACTGACCTCCTCATCTGCCCACACCATCCCACCCCCACTGACCTCCTCATCTGCCCAGACCATCCCACCTCCACCATCCTCCTCATCTGCCCACACCATCCCACCTCCACTGACCTCATCTGCCCAGACCATCCCACCTCCACTGACCTCCTCATCTGCCCACACCATCCCACCTCCACTGACCTCCTCATCTGACCAGACCATCCCACCTCTACCATCCTCACCATCTGCCCAGTCCATCCCACCTCCACTGCCCTCCTCATCTGGCCACACCATCCCACCTCCACCCTCCTCCTCAATTGCCCACACCATCCCACCTTCACCCTCCTCCTCATCTGGCCACACCATCCCACCTTCACCCTCCTCATCATCTGCCCACTCCATCCCACCGCCACCGTCCTCCTCATCTGGCCACAACATCCCACCTTCACCCTCCTCCTCATCTGCCCACACCATCCCACCTTCACCCCCCTCCTCATCTGCCCACACCATCCCACCTCGACCGTCCTCCTCATCTAGCCACACCATTGGACCTCCACCCTCCTCCTTATCTGCCCACACCATCCCATCTACACTGTCCTCATCTGCCCAGACCATCCCACCTCCACCATCCTCATCATCTGCCGCACCATCCCACCTCCACCCTCCTCTTCATCTGCCCACAGATTTCTTGTGGCACTTGTCACTAAAATGAACTGAAGCTACCACAGTTGTTGTGGTTACCAAAATGTTCCCTGACAAATGAGCAGCTGTGGCCATGTTAACCAGGGCAACCCGTCATGACCCCCAATGCTCCGTTTTGCAGCTGTTCATCCCCCTCCTCCCCAACCTGTGTCCCATGGTTGCTACCCTTGCTGGCCTCGCTGTATCTGTTAATTTGGATATCTTAAGCGATGCCACCGCAATGCCCCGGAGCTGTGCATGAACCTCAAGGCTTACCTGAAGACACAGGGGGGAGTCCCCCTGGATCTAGGTTCCCCCAGGATTCTTGCAGTGTGTGGCTGCGCCTCTGGCTCGGCATCGTGCGTTGCCTCTGTGTGCGCTGCAGCAGGACACACTCTCAAGGTTCCTGTTGTCGTCTAGAGGTACCACCAGTGGTTTAAGTGGGCTCGGGCCAGCCGAGGCCATACCCTGTCAGTCTAAAAAGTGTGGCAGACCCACGCCCCCCCCCCCCACATCATGGCGGGACACATTTTCGCGCCATGGCAGTTGCTGCGACGGGAGATGCGCCCCCCATTTTAAAGATAGGCAAGCTGTGAATGACAGAAGTGCCAGCCAGCCACAGCCTCACTGAAACTGGAAGTTGCAGTTTGAGCAACGCTGTGGCTGGCTGACATTTCTGTCAGTCACTGTAACTTCCTCTTGTGACTCCTGGCATGAGGAGTAACGAGAGAAAGTTATGGTCTTTTTAGTTCCCCACCCCCTGCCCAGGCAACTGAACCTCAGTGAACCTGGGGCGCCGTGAAAGACGCCTCGGTCTCAGTTGCTATTCTGCTCTGCAAAGCAGAGCACAGGTCCCTGAGTCAGAGGCGTCTTTGTCCGTTGGCAAAGCTTTATAAAAGATGCCTTGAATCGTGTACTTCATAAGCCATCTTCTATAAAAATAGAACTATGTTACATATTTCCATGTTTATTAAAGATGGTTTGAAAAGTACACACACCATAGTAAAGTATGCATACACATATAAATGTTTACATATATTTATGTATGTGTTTGCGTGCCTTGCTATGGTTCGTGCACTTTTCAGGCAAAGCCCATCATGGAAGCCAAATGAGGTCCCCCCTCGACCCCTTACCCCAGTTAAAGCGCTGGGTGCCACGCAAGTGCTGCCGCTTGTTTCACACAATGGAACCAAGTGTGTTACACAGGGAACTCCCCGTTCTGCTCCGCTCGCAAATGCATCCCTACTTATCAGCTCCCCCTGCCCCCGGGGGGAGAAGGCTGTCCTCGCCGGGCACAAGCAGCCCAGAAATGAGGACAGAACACTGCGGACTCATAGTCAGCAAAATGCAAAAGCCACAGGTGAAACCGGAGCACCCACGTGGGAGCTAACAAGAGCTGCGACTCAGCTCCTTTCTCTCCACAATGCAGCGGTTCTTTCTCCCCGTCTTTGTAGGTTTTCCTTTCTTCTTGTGTAGTCCACTCTTCTTTTTCTCTCTTCTTTCTCTCATCGCTAGCAATGATCGGGGCACTGATCATGTGCGTACAATCTAAAACACCACGACACTCTCAGTGCGCTTCACAGCTCCTGCCAACTTCCACCTTACCCTGAGCCCTCACAAAAGGTGTGTCAGTAAAACACAGTGTCGGGGACCATACTGCACCTGTGCCTTCCTGCAACAGGCCCTTGTTTCTAATGCTTTTTGAGTAATTAATCTCAATAGTTCAAAGATACTTGGTTTCAAGACAAAGGAGCAATGGTTTGTAAAATGTCACTACGGGCCTTCGGAGAAGGACCAGGGGGACAGATCTGTAATGCAACTTGTGCTTGTATAAGGTTGAGTCTCTTTCAGGGTGCTTTGCAGCTTCTGTGACAGAGTTCAAGGCAGGAGACAGCTACAGAAATCAACTGGGAGGCAGTTTGGCGAGCGAGGCTGGATGGATGGCTGCAAGCTGGCCTTCACAGCGGTTCTGGGTCAGGAATCGCTATCTTAGTGCTGGTTGGTGGATCTGAAGCACTGGTCGAGGTGTCTCGGACAGCGTTAGCGACTACAGCATAATAAGAGTCAGAGGTGCAGTTAGTTGCAGCTCGAGGGACTCGACTGGGTCGCACATTTCTTTTAAGGTGGATGCTGGTTGATGCTTGTCGATTCACTCCTCCTAGCTTCTTCCCTGAGCTTGTGTCGTCCTTTAAGGCAGATGAATAATAGCTGAGGAGAGTGTTGCAGTCAACGGCCTTGTCCTGGGTTTGGTTAAGAGACTCTCTGGCACTTCCCACCTAAGTAGCTTGCTTGCAGAGCCTACCCAGCATGATGTGTGCTGACTGGGTACCGGTTCTGGAGCTGCTGGAGGGTCCTCTAGATTCAGTATCTCCCTCTGTTCCCTGGGAGATGTTTAGCGGAACAATCTTGCTTCTCTCTTTGGAAAACCTGGCCTTCTTTCACTGGACGAAGCTCTAAGGCAGATTTTATCTTCAGCCAGGGTCCAGATGAGTCCTTCCTCTTACTCCTTGCGAAGTATCCAGATGATGTGCCCAAAAGAGGGGCTTAGGCCTCTTTTAAAGCCAAATGGGCCACAGTGACTAATGTAGGCCAAGCCTACCTTAATGAACCAATCCTGGGTCACCACTAACAATCTCCTGTGTGCATGAGGTCATAACCAGAGTGTTTTGCAACAGAAAAGGTAAAGGGGTGAAAACATGTAATACTAAATCCAACACATCTTCCTGTCTGTTGTGGATCAAAGGGTCCCTCTAGTTAATGGAGCTATCTTTGGTTCGTGTTTAAAGCGGTGGGTCTCCCTTGAAGTTCCAACACTCCAGATACACATACCTTCTGAATGGGGCCCCCTGTAAATACATAGTCCCAGACATGACAGGTCAGTGCCCTTGATACTGAGGGGCAGGATTTGGCTTTGGGTTGACACAATGCATATGAAAGGGGGGTCTCCTTTGTTTTAGCCTCTGCAGCCAGGCCTCATGTGCGCCTGTTGGAAGTGTACTCTATTAGTATGTTAATTGTGGCCACCATCTGCAGAGGGTAAACAGACAGGGCAGATCCATGCAGCCTTTGATAGTTAATTAGTTTGGACATGCCAGGAGGAACGTTTTGACCACCCCCCTTCTGAGATGCAAAATGCACCACCCACACCTGTCAGATCCCAACTAAATATGACAGGGGGGATGGTGCCCATAGGCTGTGTCCACCCAGAGTACACAGGTCTATGTGTATGACATGCAGCGAGCATAGGAAAATGTCTGCAGATTAGCCTCACACATTTTCCAGAGGTTCATCTAACATCATTCAATGTTTAAAAGCCCAGACGATTGTGCTGATGATCGAATTCATGACAACCAGTGCCCTCAATTAGCTGTATGTCTGGAAGGACTGTGAGTGTGCCAGGCGGAACACTATGCTTTTTAAGGGGTGTAATGGTTTCCTCTACTGTTGGTGGGTCTTGACACGGATCAGTAGTTAATAAGA
The DNA here is from genome assembly GCF_040938575.1 of Ambystoma mexicanum. NCBI lineage: Eukaryota > Metazoa > Chordata > Amphibia > Caudata > Ambystomatidae > Ambystoma > Ambystoma mexicanum. The sequence continues at coordinate 46,428,463 of NC_090931.1, read as the reverse complement.
TGAAATGCAGAGAAATCTTGCCTTTCAGAGGCCTCTGCCTTCGTCTCCTGCAAGAAAGAAGAGAAAGGACAAAAAACTAAATTTTGCTCTAATGCATTAAAGGCTTGGCTCATAAAAAGCGTCATCGTTTTGAGTTTTCCATTCATTACCCGCCGCAAGTGTGCGCGACAGCTTCACCGGTGGCGGGAAGATTTGGGGCCCATTAAAAGATTGTCATGTTAATGGCACAGATCAAAAAAGCCCCTTCAGAGAGGACAGAAGCAAACATTGGCAAGGCCAACAGCCTGGGCCTTTGTATAGGCTGAGGATCCACGTTTTTTAGGCTCTTCCATAATCGCACTGCCAGTCCATAAGATGGCAGCAGCTGGCAAGTGGTCTCTAGTACTTGGATGCATTATGGCAGTACCTGGAAAACGTCTATCAAATGGCCATACTAGAAACAAAGCTGTTGGCTCTGCCAATGCCTGTTTTAACAGGAGCTAAGTGCAAGGGTCATGTGTAAAGACACACACACTGCTAATAAATCAAGTGGCAGCAGGCACTCTCAGTTAACATAGTTTGATTCCATGAAGTGCTGGTTTAACTGGTGAAGCCACGACATGCCAGAAGGCTGTTCACAAAGCACAGTGCTAGACTCAAGAGATGCCATGGGGATGTAGTTTGGGCACGGATGGTCACGTAGTGGGTGGGAATAGCCATATGGACTTGCATGTCCAAGGGTGATGAATGGGTGGGTAAATACCCAAACCACATGCAGAGGCTGTTAGTCCTTACTCAAAGCTCATCTCTCTTGTACCTTGACTTTGCATGAAAATAGGTTCAGCTTAAACCGATCACTCTCAGGACTACCTAATCATCGTATTTGTATGTATTTTATTGCTTATAGTGGAAACCTTGCTCAAGATCAGCATAGTGCTTTACAACTGGATTGTGCCAGAATCGGGCGCGGCATATTACAGTGGTGCAGTACTGCTGGTGGAGGGAAAGAGGATTTTTTGTCAGGCAGGCATTGTTGAAAGAGCAACATTTTTAGTGTTTTGCCAAACTACAGAATGTTGGGGGCATTTCGAGCTTCTATCGGGATTGAGTTCCTGATGGTCGGGGCATGGCAGGAGAAGGAGTGCTTGCGAGTCTTCTCTTTGCTGGCTAGCTTAGACGCCAACCTTTGGATAGTGTTGCTTGGTGAGGAGCGAGAGCCCCAGCGGTGTGGATTTTAGCCGTCATGTATGGTGGCGTTCCGTTTGACAATGCTTTGTAGCTGATGCATGATCCTGGCAGGGAGAGGGAGCCAGTGCAGCGTGCACAGTGTTGGAGAGATATAGTCAAATTTGCGGGCTTCTGTAATGCGGTGGGCCACAGCGTGGGGTGCTGCTTTGAGGGGGGCCAGGTATGCAGGTGAAAGCCCAGTAAGGAGGGCATTTCCCCCATCAATGAGTGAGTTAACGATCGATGGGTGCCATGCGAAAGCTGGCAAAGTTCTTTGATTATCCAAACCACTCTCATTTTGGTTGGTTTGAGCGCCCAATGAACTTTTGGAACTTCACCTAAGGCTCGCTGTGGGAAATTCGCGATAACCCACAGATACAGAATTAAGTCCAGAAGGGCCCTATTGGGGCCTTAAAGACTCATGCACGGCAAAGGGGCACTACTGCCCTACTGGGCTACTGCATGGCAGAGGGGCCCTTGTGCCCTGCCCTTCTGGGGCCCTGCAGGCTCCAGCATGGCAGAGGGGTCCTAATGCCCTAATGAGGCCCTGCAGGCTGTTGCACGGCAGAGAGGCCCTTTGCTCTGCTGGGGCCCTGCAGGCACAGCACGGTGAGGGGCCCTTCTGCCCTACTGGAGCCCTGCAGGATGTAGCACAGTAGAATGGCCCTTCTGCTCTACTAGGGCCCTGCAGGATCCAGCATGGCAGAGGGGCCCTAATTCCCTACTGAGGCCATGCCGGCTTCTGCACGGCAGAGGGGTCCTTCTGCCCTTCTGGGGCCCTGTAGGCATCTGAACAGCAGAGGGGCCCCTCTGACCTGCTGGGGCTCTGCAGGCTCCTGCATGGCAGAAGGAACCTACTGCCTTAGAGGGGCCCTGCAGGATCACGCACAGCAGAGGGGCCCTTCTGCCCTACTTGGGCCCTGCAGCCTCCAGCACTGCAGAGGGGCATTTCTGGCCTACTGGGTCCATGCAGGATCCAGCACGGCAGAGGGGCCCTTCTGCCCTACTGGGGCCCAGCAGGCTCCTGCACAGCAGAGGGTCCCTTCTGCCCTTCCCTTCTGACCTACTGGGCCCTGCAGGCTCCCGCGCAGTAGAGGGGGCCATTCTGCCCAACTAAGGCCCTACAGGCTCCAGCACAGCAGATGGGCCCTTCTGTCCTACTGGGGCCCTGCAGGATCCAGCACGGAAGAGGGGCCCTTCTGCAATACTGGGGCCATGCAGGCTCCAGCACGGCAAAGGGGCCTTGTGCACTACTGGGGCCATGCAGGATCCAGCACGGCAGAGGAGCCCTTCTGCCCTGCTGAGGCCCTACAGTCTCCAGCACAGCAGATGGGCCTTTCTGCCCTACTGGAGCCCTGCAGGCTCCAGCACGGCAGAGGTGCCCTCTGCACTACTGGGGCCATGCACGATCAAGCACGGCAGAGGGGCCCTTCTGCACTACTGGGGCCATGCAGGATCCAGCACGGCAGAGGGGCCCTTGTGCCCTACTGGGGACCTGCAGGTTCCAGCACAGCAGATGGGCCCTTGTGCCCTACTGGGGCAATGCAGGCATCTGCAACACGGAGGGGCTCTTCTGCCACGCTGAGCCCTGCAGGCTCCAACACAGGAGAGGGGTCCTTCTGCCCTGCCCTTCTGGGGCCCTGCAGGCTCCAGCATGGCAGAGGGGTCCTAATGCCCTAATGAGGCCCTGCAGGCTCTTGCACGGCAGAGAGGCCCTTTGCTCTGCTGGGGCCCTGCAGGCACAGCACGGTGAGGGGCCCTTATGCCCTACTGGAGCCCTGCAGGATGTAGCACAGTAGAATGGCCCTTCTGCTCTACTAGGGCCCTGCAGGATCCAGCATGGCAGAGGGGCCCTAATTCCCTACTGAGGCCATGCCGGCTTCTGCACGGCAGAGGTGTCCTTCTGCCCTTCTGGGGCCCTGTAGGCATCTGAACAGCAGAGGGGCCCCTCTGACCTGCTGGGTCCATGCAGGCTCCTGGACAGCAGAGGGTCCCTTCTGCCCTTCCCTTCTGACCTACTGGGCCCTGCAGGCTCCCGCACAGCAGAGGCGGCCATTCTGCCCAACTAAGGCCCTACAGGCTCCAGCACAACAGATGGGCCCTTCTGTCCTACTGGGGCCCGGCAGGATCCAGCACGGAAGAGGGGCCCTTCTGCAATACTGGGGCCATGCAGGCTCCAGCACGGCAAAGGGGCCTTGTGCACTACTGGGGCCATGCAGGATCCAGCACGGCAGAGGAGCCCTTCTGCCCTGCTGAGGCCCTACAGTCTCCAGCACAGCAGATGGGCCTTTCTGCCCTACTGGAGCCCTGCAGGCTCCAGCACGGCAGAGGTGCCCTCTGCACTACTGGGGCCATGCACGATCAAGCACGGCAGAGGGGCCCTTCTGCACTACTGGGGCCATGCAGGATCCAGCACGGCAGAGGGGCCCTTGTGCCCTACTGGGGACCTGCAGGTTCCAGCACAGCAGATGGGCCCTTGTGCCCTACTGGGGCAATGCAGGCATCTGCAACACTGAGGGGCTCTTCTGCCACGCTGGGCCCTGCAGGCTCCAACACAGGAGAGGGGTCCTTCTGCCTTAATGAGGCCATGCAGGCTTCTTGACGACCGAGGAGCCTTCTGCCCTGCTGGGGCTCTGCAGGTTCCTGCACAGAAGGAGGACCTTCTTCCCTACTGGGGCTCTGCAGGCTCCACACGGCAGAGGGGCCCTTCTGTACTACTTGAGCCCTGCAGGCTTCAGCACGGCAGAGGGGCCCTTCTGCACTACTGGGGCTCTGTAGGCTCCAGCACGGCACAGGGGCCCTTCTGCACTACTGGGGCTCTGCAGGCTCCAGCACGGCACAGGGGCCCTTCTGCACTACTGGGGCTCTGCAGGCTCCAGCACGGCAGAGGGGCCTTTTTGCCCTACTGGGGCCCAGCAGGCCCTAGCACAGCAGAGGGGCCCTTTTGCACTACTGGGGCCCTGCAGGCTCCAGCACAGCAGAAGGGCCCTTCTGCCCTACTGGGGACCTGCAGACTCCAGCACACAGAGGGGCCCTTCTGCCCTACTGGGGCCCTGCAGGCACCAGCATGGCAGAGGGGCCCTTCTGCACTTCTGAGGCCCTACGGGTTCCAGCATGACAGAGGGGTCCCTGAGCCCTGCCCTTCTGCCCTACTGGGGCCATGCAGTCTCCAGCACTGCAGAGGGGCCCTTGTGCCCTACTGGGGCCCTGCAGGTTCCAGCACGGCAGAGGACCACTTGTACCCAACTTGTGCCCTGCAGGCTCCAGCACGGCAGAGGGACCCTTGTGCCCTACTGGGCCCTGCAGGCTCCAGCACAGGAGAGGGGCCCTACTGAGGCCCTGCAGGCTCCAGCACGGCAGAGGGGCCCTTGTGCTCTTCTGAAGCCCTGCAGGCTCCAGCACAGGAGAGGGGCCTTTCTGCCTTATTGAGGCTCTGCAGGCTCCAGCACGGCAGAGGGGCCCTTGTGCCCTTCTGAAGCCCTGCAGGCGCCAGCACGGAAGAGGGGCCCTTGTGCCCTGCCCTACTCCCCTACTGTGCCTGCAGGCTCCAGCATGGCAGAGGGGCCCATGTGCCCTACTGAAGCCCTGCAGGCACAAGAACTGGAGAGGGTCCTTTCTGCATTATATTGGGGCCCTGCAGGCTACAGCACGATAGAGGGACCCTTCTGCCCTACTGGGCTCTGCAGGCTCCAGCACGGCAGAGGGGCCCTTGTGCCCTTCTGAAGCCCTGCAGGCACAAGAACTGGAGAGGGTCCTTTCTGCCTTATTGGGGCCCTGCAGGCTACAGCACGATAGAGGGACCCTTCTGCCCTACTGGGCTCTGCAGGCTCCAGCACGGCAGAGGGGCCCTTGTGCCCTTCTGAAGCCCTGCAGGCACAAGAACTGGAGAGGGTCCTTTCTGCCTTATTGGGGCCCTGCAGGCTACAGCACGATAGAGGGACCCTTCTGCCCTACTGGGCTCTGCTGGCTCCAGCACGGCAGAGGGGCCCTTGTGCCCTTCTGAAGCCCTGCAGGCACAAGAAATGGAGAGGGTCCTTTCTGCCTTATTGGGGCCCTGCAGGCTACAGCACGATAGAGGGACCCTTCTGCCCTACTGGGCTCTGCTGGCTCCAGCACGGCAGAGGGGCCCTTGTGCCCTTCTGAAGCCCTGCAGGCACAAGAACTGGAGAGGGTCCTTTCTGCCTTATTGGGGCCCTGCAGGCTACAGCACGATAGAGGGACCCTTCTGCCCTACTGGGCTCTGCTGGCTCCAGCACGGCAGAGGGGCCCTTGTGCCCTTCTGAAGCCCTGCAGGCACAAGAACTGGAGAGGGTCCTTTCTGCCTTATTGGGGCCCTGCAGGCTACAGCACGATAGAGGGACCCTTCTGCCCTACTGGGCTCTGCTGGCTCCAGCACGGCAGAGGGGCCCTTGTGCCCTTCTGAAGCCCTGCAGGCTCCAGCACGGAAGAGGGGCCCTACCACAACATGTCTTTAAATATACATCAGCCTGTGTGTCGCTATAGCAACAAGTCCCTTGGCGAGCGGTTACTGGTCTGTAGTGCCCACAGGCAGCCTGTGAGTGTTTGAATTCTTTGGCTGCCCGACTTCTTTCCTGTGTTACTCTCCCCCCCCCCCCCCCCCCCGCAGGTACTTTCGGCAATCGGCTTCTGGCTGCGCTATGACTGCCTGTGTCTATTTACTCTGTGACTACACATATGTGACTGTTCACATTGTGAATTGTCTACTGCCTACAGATGTTGATGTTTGGCTGTTCCGTGGCTGCCTGCTTTGGAGCAAGCACTGCCTGAGTGTGTAAATGCCTGAACTTACTCACCTTCTGCCTGCACAAGGGTTCTACAGAAATGTGTCTAACTACCGTCACCGTTGAAAAGATGCAAACTGCCCGGTGCCGATTCTGAAAAATCCATTTGTGACTCACGTTTGCAGGTTGTGAATGACTTTTCTCAGAACCAGAGCCAGGGAGCTGTGGGCCCTGGCCTGAGAGGGGGCCTGGCCTGAATAATTATAAGGACAGCCTGATTCTAAAATTAACTTGCTCTGAAGTGCACCCTTTATGCTCCCCTTCCCATGCACTCCTGATCCCACCCGCAGCACCAGTGCTAAGGGCATTGGAATGCTGTGGGGGGTCTAAATAGACCCCTGCCTTCACCCCCTTGCAGCACAGAAAGACACCGCTGCTTGAAGAGCATATGAAAACAGCAGCCCGGAATGCCCACAGGTGGTAAAATGGACAGAATAGCTGAAGAGATGGTTGGCAGAAAAGGAATGATCGATGGACTGGCCAGATGGACAGTCTGATTAATGGTGAGCAGGCAGGTGCACGGATAGATAGATGGGCAAACGATTGATGGATGGATAACAGGGAAGGGCAGACTAGAGAGAGAGAGGGAGAGGGAGAGAGAGAGATAGAGGGAAAGTTTGTGAGAGAGAGAGAGAGACATAGAGGTAGAGTGTGTGAGAGAGAGAGAGAGAGAGAGAGAGAGAGAGAGGTGGAGAGAGGGAGAGAAAGTGAGGGAGAGAGTGGGAGAAGGAGGGAAAGGGAGAGATAGAGAGGAAGAGAGAGATATAAGATAGAGAGGGGGATAGAGGGAGGAAGAGAGAGAGAAAGATAGGGGAAGGTGAGAGAGTGAGGGGGAGAGAGAGAGAGAGAGAGAGAGGGCAAGGGGAGGGATAGAGAGGAAGAGAGAACGAGAAATAGGGGGAGAGGTGGAGAGAGGAAGAGAGAGAAGAGAGAGAGAGAGAGAGAGAGAGAGAGGGAGAGAAAGATAGAGAGGTGGAGAGAAGGGGAGAGATAGAGAGGAATAGAGAGAGAGTAAGAGGGAGAGAGGGGGGAGAGGGAGAGAGAGAGTGAGAGGGGGGTGGAGAGAGGGAGAGAGAGGAAGAGAGAGAGAGGGGGATAGAGGGAGAGAGAGTGAGGGAGAGAGAGTGGGAGAGCAAGAGAGGGAGAGAGGGGGATAGAGGGAGAGAGAGTGAGGGAGCGAGAGAGAGAGGGAGAGAGAGGGGGAGAAGGGGAGATATAGAGAGGAAGAGAGAGAGAAAGAGAGAGAGAAAGAGAGAGAGAGGGAGGAGAGAGAGAGGGAGAGGGGGGTGGAGAGAGGGAGAGAGAGAGGAAGAGAGAGAGAAAGAGAGCAAGAGGGGGGGATGGAGAGAGAGGAGAGATAGTTGTGGAGGGAGAGAGAAGAAGAGAGAGAGAGAGAGAGAGAGAGGCGGGAAAGAGAGAGGGAGAGCGAGAGAGAAAGAGAGAGAGAGAGAGAGAGAGTCTATTTGATCCAGTGGCACTGCTTGATGTGTGCATCGTCATTAGTGAGATGGGAAGATACATGGACAGAGCAACGGCTGTACAGGTGGGTAGGATATGGCCACCATCCTCAAAGCCCCCTCGACCATTAGCCCTGACTGCCTGTGCAAGAAGCTGGCCACCTATTGGTCGCCCAATGAAATGCTAGGAAAGTCCCCGGAGATATGACAAGAAAAGACCAAGAAAGCGATCTTCTCGTCTAATGCCCCCACACTCTGGAACTCTCTGCCATCACACGTGAGACTTGCACCCTCTATGCTAACCTCTGGCATGGAACTCAACATGACAGCTCCAGTCTCCACCTAAGCATCACCTTGGACTCGTGCTTAGGTGTACCCGTTGCACGTATCCGCTTTCCATCAGTGAGACTTGTTACAGAGGCAGGCAACTGTACAGAGCACATCTCTGGGTCTGACCCCCAACACTCTGCATTGACGCTGCTCTGCTGGCCTTCAGGGTCATGTCCGTCCTTACTAGAGAGATAGAGCTTTGTCAAGAAGAACACGGGTGAGTTGATATCATGCTGGATATGCAGACTTCTAGAAAGGTGAAGACAAGGCCAGGCAGGTGGGTGGGGTGGGAGGACAAAGCAAAGAGGCTCCTTGGGGTGGTACCATATAGTGGACTAACAGATATTTCCATAATTGCAGGGCATAATGAAGTCATTTTGTGCTGGAGGTGTGAGTTGACAATGTTGCTGAATTGTCTGATTTCCCCGGCCTTCTGTGTGTCCAGCACTCTATGCTCTCCTGTTGTGCAGGAATGAGTATCGGAGAAGTTTCACTAGTGCTTCCAGAACAGGGGTACCCGATGGGCATGTCTTTGCTTATGCATACAATGGGGTTCCATCAGGCTCTTCTCAATATGTAGAGCCAGTAAGGACACAAGGTGCATGCGTGGTGCGTGGAATGTTATGTTAATTTATACTGCACCCAAGGGTGGTCTCCAGGTGCTCGGGTGGCTCTGCAAGAGAAGAGGGCTGGGTGTGTTAGTGAGGATATGCTGGTAGAATAGGTTCAGAACCAGGAAGATCTGACGTCTGTGAGCGTAGTTTTGCATGTGGGAGTTTGTTCAGGAGGCCATATGTGCTTTAACCATATGGGTAGGACTCAATGCCTCGGATGTGTGCTAGTGTTTGTGTTGGTGTGTGTTGTGTGATGTTGGGGTGGATTGTGGTTGTGCGCACTGGATAGTTGTATCCATAAGGAGTCCAGAGTCGCGGGTGGCTGTGTCTGTATGAACTATCTATTGTGTTGTTGTGTAATTGTGTAGCAGATGGATTTATGGACTATGTGACTGGGAGTTCCCTCTAGGTTTGCTTCCAGACAGATGGTACAGTGCGAACATGAGATCAATTCTTGGTGTGTTTATGTGTAGTGTGGCTAGTCCCTAGTCAAGTGGAGTGGTGTTGGTTATGTTGGAGGAGCAGGATGCGGGAAATTGGTTAGTAAGTCGGTTGGTTTGGTGAAGCCTCTGGTGTGAGTGTTTGGTTTCCGCTTAATGGTATCCACCAACGTTGTTGGTTGCGGTTCATCGGCCCATCTTGCTTCCTCTGTAAATCAGGGGGCTGACTTCCCTGTGGGTTGTGGTGGCAGATGGTCGTACCTAGTCTGTTTACTGTTACTCGTCCAGGTTTGTCGTGGCCATTGGGTGTGGACCTGATATCCGGTCCGTTGATGGAAGGGTGCGCAGAAGGAGTTATGAAGGTAGAGGGGGAATTGCTTGGTCAGCCCTAGCTGTAGGTGGGCAGGTTAGGGAGGCCCTAGCAGGATGGTGTGATGCGTGGGTTGTAATGGTTTACCTGTCTGAGTTTCTTTGGTGCATAATTGCTCATGGTGTCATCCCTAAATATGACCTTTGTTTCGGAGGTCTTCTCATCATTGATCATTCTAGTTGTTGGGGATGGTTGGGGCGTGGGCGGGAGTAGGCATGGTTGTGCAGCGTTCTGGTACTGTAAGAAATTGCTGATGTACTCTGTGACAGTGTCACTTAGTATATTTCTTTTTAGTCCCCACAATTATTGCTCCAAATGTCCCTTTACGTTTGTCATTGTCAGTTGAATAACTAGGGCTTGAGCCATTTCCTGAAGATGATGTGGTCTTCTGAGGTTCTAATTTCTTTCGAGCGCTTGTGAACCACTCCGGTGGTGATGTTGCACGGTAAAAATACCTTTAACATTAACATGCTGTTCCAGAGGTTAGCCATTAGATGTGAGAAGGCTGTTCCTCTAAATTTCCTTTTTTTCGTATTGTTTGATCTCTGTTTGTAGGTTATCACTTGATCTTAGGTCCCTTCTTGGCTGGTAGCGGCTGACCTTGGCTTGGAGGATTCAGCTCCTTGTCTGTGTAAGGCTTTGTGGGTGATGCAGAGTGCTTTCAATGTAATGCAATTTTTGACTGGTAGCCAGTGTAGGCTTTTCAGAGCTGGAGTAATGTGGTCTCTTACGTTTAATCTTAGTGGAATCCTCGCCGCGGAATGTAGATCCCCGAACCATGGTCTACTGATTCTCCATCTCTGGAAGCTTGGGGTGGTGGCAGGCAGGGCCTGAATCAGGTTTGTAGTATGCTGCTGTGGTGGGTCCACCGCGCCTGGACAGGCATTGTGCATACATGCACCCATCCAGAATGGGTGTCTTTGAGGGATTTCATTGAAAGGTTAAGGGGCTACCAGTCATGCTCCCTCCAGGTGGCAGGAGAACCCCAAATCCTATTGTGGCTGCTCAGCACTCCTGTTTGGAGTAAATGTTCACTGCACCAGAGCAGTTAGGGACTCTAGGCCTAGGGATGGTGTCATTTACCTGGGCCTGTGTGGACTCAATAGTGGGTGCTTGGGGCGAACGCCTGTTACCATTTCACAAGGAGTGTAACCGCATCATGAGTGCTAAGTGTGAGTGCGTGTGTCCTGACATTCCATAAGGGATCCTTGTACACACTGAGGATCAAGTTGGACCATTTTCCTGGGATTGGACCATGTGGAGCTTTTGCATAATCCAGCCCCTCTCTGGCAGAGAAAGGAACGAGGCTCTTCCTAATCGCTGCCCTTTGGCAGGCAGCGTCTGCATAGAATACTGCAGGCAGGAACGGCGCAGCCGCGGCTAATGTTGCGTGGCGCGTTTCCACGCAGTTGGCAAATCGCTGTGTTTGTGTCTCCTGTGCGCGGGAGCCGCGTGCTCCTCACAGGCTATTTTCCACTTCCTTGCTCCGTTAAGGAAGGGAAAGATTTTCGTTGGTAATCACCCCGCGTTCTCTTCCGTGCTTCCCGGATACCGCCGTGCACGATAGCACCGGCGCCGCAGGGAAGGCAGGCTAAACTGCGTGGGCTGGGGGGGGGGGGGGGGGGGGGTCCTAGGCATGATTTACTCCGCGGTGGAATTCAGTGCACGGAAGAGAAGTGAGGAGAGCACATTCTGAAAAGCAAACGGCCAGGGGTCGCCTGCCACTGAGGCCAGCGGTAGTCACTCAGGTGCAGGTACCAGGCCTGACCACTTTACATTTCTACGGCTTAGGGCCTGATTTATGGATTTTTTTTTTGCTTTGCAAAGTGACGTTGCACTGCCAACAAACACCATAATTCACGGAGCAGTGCAAAGTGTATGTTTGTAGTGCGCTGTGAACCACGGGGGTTGTTGGCATTGCAAAGAGAAAAGTCACTTTGCATAACGCAAAACATCCATGAATCAGGACCTAAGAGTTGTGACACAATTATGCCACCACTGGCTGCTGTGGATTATGCCAAGGCATGTGCTCCCAGAGAGGCTGCCACGAGGCATGGCGGAGGGGGTGGGGCGGGGGATTCGGTGTGCCCTTGTATTGGCTTTCCCCTGGAAAGGAGCGAGGGTCTGACTCTAGGTTGATCCCCCCTTCTCTTGAAGTGAGTGCTGACAGCACACAGCATTAAGGGTTCTAAGCTAGTTATGGTTCTTATTTGGCAGAATACATTTCTCTATAGTTTAGTCTTTTCTTTCCCTGCTGGATATTGATGGCACCCAGGGCCGAGTGAAGGTGACCAATTGGTTTTCCTTTGCATGTCAATGCTCTACAGTGCGCACGCTTGAGGGTAGGTGTTCTGGGCTCTCCACAGCACACGCTTGAAAGTAGGGGTTCTGGGCTCTCCATTGCAGGGGTGTTGCTAGGTCTGGAAAAGACCCGGGGCTACGCTGATGTCGGAACTGTTGGGACTGGGGGCTAGCTAGACTTTTGGTTGTAGCTCCTGAGATTCTATCCGGGGCTACAACCAAAAGATCAGGGGCTATAGCCCCCTTAGCCCCCCCCTAGCAACGCCTCTGCTCCATTGCACACGCTTGAGAGTACGGGGTCTGGACTCTCCAGTGCAGAAGCTTGAGAGTAGGAGTTCCAGGCTCTCCAGTGCACACGCTTGAGAGTAGGAGTTCCGGGCTCTCCAGTGCACACGCTTGAGAGTACGGGGTCTGGACTCTCCAGTGCAGAAGCTTGAGAGTAGGAGTTCCAGGCTCTCCAGTGCACACGCTTGAGAGTAGGGGTTCTGGGCTCTCCACAGCACACGCTTGAGGGTAGGGGTTCTGGGCTCTCCAGTGCACACGCTTGAAAGTTGGGGTTCTGGGCTCTCCAGTGCACACGCTTGAGAGTACGGGGTCTGGACTCTCCAGTGCAGAAGCTTGAGAGTAGGAGTTCCAGGCTCTCCAGTGCACACGCTTGAGAGTCAGGGTTCTGGGCTCTCCACAGCACATGCTTGAAAGTAGGGGTTCTGGGCTCTCCAGTGCACACGCTTGAGAGTACGGGGTCTGGACTCTCCAGTGCAGAAGCTTGAGAGTAGGAGTTCCAGGCTCTCCAGTGCACACGCTTGAGAGTAGGGGTTCTGGGCTCTCCACAGCACACGCTTGAAAGTAGGGGTTCTGGGCTCTCCAGTGCACACGCTTGAGAGTACGGGGTCTGGACTCTCCAGTGCAGAAGCTTGAGAGTAGGAGTTCAGGACTCTCCAGTGCAGAAGCTTGAGAGTAGGAGTTCCGGGCTCTCCAGTGCACACGCTTGAGAGTAGGGGTTCCAGGCTCTCCAGTGCACATGCTTGAGAGTAGGGGTTCCGGGCTCTCCAGTGCAGAAGCTTGAGAGTACGGGGTCTGGACTTTCCAGTGCACACGCTTGAGAGTAGGAGTTCTGGGCTCTCCAGTGCACATGCTTGAGAGTAGGGGTTCTGGGCTCTCCAGTGCACATGCTTGAGAGTAGGGGTTCTGGGTTCTCCAGTGCACACGGTTGAGAGTAGGGGTTCTGGGCTCTCCAGTGCACACGCTTGAGAGTAGGGGTTCCAGGCTCTCCAGTGCCGGGCTCTCCAGTGCACACGCTTGAGAGTAGGGGTTCCGGGCTCTCCAGTGCAGAAGCTTGAGACTACGGGGTCTGGACTCTCCAGTGCACATGCTTGAGAGTAGGAGTTCTGGGCTCTGCAGTGCACACGTTTAAGAGTAGGGGTTCTGGGCTCTTCAGTGTATTTAGTATTTAGTATTTATTTTATTTCTAAAGCGCACCAGGCCCAGGGGCAACCGGGCGCATAACTTAGATACAACATGATGAAAGCAGAACATGGCATTATTTACAATGTTTACAGATGAGTTACATAATTTACAATCAGAAAAATAGCAATAGGAAGACAAGTAGAATGTATATACAAAGGTACGTCATAAGTACAAGTTAGGCAGTGAGCCGGTGTTAGATGTCTTGGGAGGACAGCCAGACTTTGGTAAGGTGTTTGAATCTCAGAAAGGAGGGTTCTGCTCTCAGCTCATTAGGGAGTGAGTTCCATAATTTAGCTGCCAAGATGGGTAAGCTGGTTCCGCCTGATCTTTGGAGTTTGAATCGTGGGATGACGAGGCAGTTGGCTTGGGCCAATCTGCGAGGTCTAGTGGAGTTATGGAGGGCAAATCTGTTTGCCAGATAACAAGGAGCTTGGTTGTGAAGGCATTTATGGGTAAGAGCCAGAGACTTCAAGGAGATTCAGTGAGGGATTGAGAGCCAGTGAAGGATACGTCTATTGTCAGCTAGGTGTTGGCGCCTGGGAATGTTGAGGGCCGCTCTGATCGCATTGTTTTGGACAATTTGTAACTTGTTTAAGTTACAGCGATTAGTGCCTAAGTAGAGGGCATTGCAGTAATCGACCTTAGAGAGTACGAGGGTCCTAGCCAAGGTCACACAATTAGCTGTAGAGAGGAACGGGCGACATGCAGTAATAAGATTACAAGTATAAGCCGCTGCCGATGAGACTGAGTTGGTTTGTCTAGTCAGGGATACGGTCGAGTCAATGTAAATCCCTAGAGTTTTTGTGTCCTTAGCGGTAGGAATAGTATTCCCATCAATGGTGAAGGACTTAAAAGCAGGGTCAAGTTTGGTGAGTTTTTGTGGTGAACCAAGAATGAGGAGCTCTGTCTTTTCATCATTTAGGCAGATTCCGTGTTGGGCCATCCATGCTTGGATGACCTGGTAGATGGCATTGATGTCGAGGGAGTCAGTAGTGTAGTCACCTGTGATAGGGATTAGTATCTGGGTGTCGTCAGCGTAATTAGTATACGTGACGCCCAGATGGTCCAGAATATCAAAAAGAGGTTTGGTAAACACGTTATACAACGTGGGCGAGACACAGGACCCTTGAGGCATGCCACAAGAGACAGGAGCAGGTGGGGCGGCTGCTAGTGGAGGGAACACGCGCATTGATCTATTATCTAGGAAGGAACTGATCCAGGTTGAAGCTTTGTCAGAGAAGTGTGCAGCTGATTTGAGGTGGTGACAGAGAATGTTGTGATTGGCAAGATCAAAGGCCGCCGAGAGGTCCAGGAGAAGTAATAGTACAAGTTTGCCTTTGTCTTTTAGATCTTCGATCTGCGTTTTTAAATCGATAAGGGCAGTTTCAGTGCCATGGCGTGGCCGAAACCCTGATTGCCTAAGTCCCAGAAGTTTGTTTGATTCAAGGTATTCTTGAATTTGTAAATACGCAGCTCGTCGAGGATTTTTAGTAGAAATGGGAGAGTAGTGATTGGCCTGTAATTTGTAGGTATGCTGGGATCCAAGGTAGGTTTTTTCAGGAGAGGGATGACCCACGCATCCTTTAGATTGTCAGGTACAATCCCTGAGCTAAAGGAGGAGTTGATGAGTGTAGTGATGAATGGTGCTAGGTCGTGAGCTGCTTCCTTAATAATGGCCGCAGGACAAAGGTCACCATGACAGTTGGAAGGTTTAAGGCTAGCGATGATCTTTCCACTTCAGAAATGGAGTGGAGAGAAGCTAAAAGGAGTCAGAGAATCTGGGATGGGTTGTTTATGGCAGGTATAAGGTTCGGTTGAGTGTTGGATTAAAGGCTAGTTTGTTTGTTGTTGGTTTTAATTTGGAGAGTGTCAATCTTGCCTAGGAGAGCCTCTTGGATTTTGGAACACCAGGTGGTATCTTTGATGCAGGTGTCAGGTGCAGTAACAGGAGTTTCAAGTTCTTTTAGGATTTTGAACAATTCTTTGGTATTGGATTTAGCTTGTTCGATACGTTTATTGTATGTGTCTTTTTTTGCCTGGAGTATGGCTTCCTTGTAATTGAGGGTAGCCAAGAGTAGACACGATTTGTTAGCTGGAGAGTGGTTGCTTTTCCAGTGAGATTCCACAATTCGTTTTTCTTTGCGCAAAGTTCTAAGCTGGGGTGTGAACCAAGAATTCAGGTGGTCTCGAGGTTTGGATTTTCTCAGTTTAGAGGGTGCGATGGTGTCTAAGGTTTTAAGCATAGCCCGATTAAAAGCCTCAACCAAGGCCGTGGGGTCAGAGCATGAGAGAACCTGGTCATTGAGAACAGGGAGGAGGAGAGGGAGGAGTCTGTCGCAGGTGATGTCACGTTTATTGCGAGTGGCCGTAGCAGGTGAAATGCATGGAGAAGGGCTGACAGGTTTGGACTGGATATTGAACGTAATTAAGTTGTGGTCAGTCCATGAGCACTGTTGGTTGGAGGTGATGTTGATGGGACAATTGTGAGCGGCTATCCAGTCAAGGGTTCTGCCCTTGTTGTGGGTAGGTTGGTTTATGAACTGTGTGAATCCTGCATTCGAAAGGATATTATCAATAGTCGTGGCAGCAGTGTCCTTGGGGTCAGAAAGACCTAGGTTGAAATCCCCCAATATCGTGACTTGGAAATTAGTTTTGGTGTTGTGAGTGATGATGTTAGAGAGGTCCTCAGCGAAGGTGGATAGCGGGCCGCGTGGCCGGTAAAGTAGATGGAAGGCGATAGAGTGGTTAGGGGTAACAGCTAGTTTAGCTGTCAGTGCTTCCAGAGCGGAAAAGTGGTGCGTGGCAGAGAGGTGGAAGTTTAGAGCATTTTTGTGGATAGTGGCAATGCCACCAGCTTTGGACTGATTAGAATTACGGTCATGTCTGATGATGTTATAGCCTGGAGGGATGGCGAGATAGAGTAGAGGGCCTGAGGCTGTGTGAAGCCAAGTTTCGGTAATTGCTATGAAGTCGAGGTCAAGGTTGAGGATGAGGTTGGCTACTTCAAGGGCGTGAGCCGAGAGTGATCTGGCATTGATTAACGCACCTTTGATATCGCTCGAGTTAGGGAAATTAGAAAGGGATGGTGAAAGATTTGGCGTAGTTGTGGCCGGAATGGGGGTCCGTGGCAGTTTGTTACGATGCGCTGAGTGATGGGAAGCGTGGGTGAGTCGTGAGCCGAGTCTGGCATTTCTCAAGGTGATGGAGCATGGTATGTTTGGTAAAGGTCTAGAGGCAAAATGTTGGATCCATAAGGCTGGGTTGTTGAGGTAAGGGTTGGTGTGGAGAGCAAAGGAGGGCATAGTTGTGGTGTGGTGCTGGTGTAGGTGGCGGACGGGGACGGTGGTGTGGTTGAGTATGGTCCAACCAGAGTGCAGTATAAGGAGGAGAAGGGTAGGCAGTAATCTAGTGAGTAGGACACTGAGAGTGTACATAGGTGAATCTATAGCTATTAGACTGTAGGTGAAGGGCATGTTGACCTGGTATAGTCTAATAGCAAGTGGTCAGATAGAGACCAAGAGGGCTGTTAGCAACCTTAAAGGACAGAACACCCAGGGTGGACTGTGGGTGACTGCGAGTCATAACACAATCAGTGTAGTTTGTTAGTGACCTTACGGGGCAATTCAATAAGGGTGGTCCGTTAGTGACCAAAAGGCACAGCACAATCACAATGGTCTGTTGGCGACCAAAAGGCACAACACAGTTACAGTGGTCCATTAGTGACCATAAGGCACAACGCAGTTACAATGGTCCGTAGGCGACCAAAAGGCACAGCACAATGGTCCGTTAGCGACCATAAGGCACAACGCAGTTACAATGGTCCGATGGCGACCAAAAGGCACAGTACAATCACAATGGTCCGTTAGCGACCATAAGGCACAACGCAGTTACAATGGTCTGTTGGCGACCATAAGGCACGATACAATAGACTTGCAGGTTGGCCAAGACATTGGCTTGGTGAAGGAATAACACGGTGTGGCCCCAATAGTACTGAGGTAGTATAGTCAGCTATAGTAAGACGGGTAAGGTCTAAAGTGACCATATGGCAAGATACAGATCAGTATGGACTGATAACGATTATAAGGTACAGCATTGATCATAGGTAGATTGTAGGTGACCCTAATGCGCTAAACACATCAAAGGATATAGTATCTAGGATACAATGCACACGAGTTATGAATAGGCCAAGGTAGCATAATCAGGAGGCAACTGTATGCAATGGGGCAAGGTGGTAGTTATGCAAGTAGCGTGGGGCGCATATCATAATAGGCAGAGGTGGTAGTACGGAGTGAAACACATACCAGGTTGGAAATAAGTCAAGATGAAGTGCTGGATAAAGATGTGGTCCATGGAGATTGTTTCCTGTGCGAGTAGAATTTAACAGCAGTTGTGTACTCACAGGTGTTGATCGCCGATAGCGGGATGAAAACTGCTCCTCCGACTTTGCAGGAGGTTTCACTCTGCAAGGCTAGAGGCGCAAAGTGGCGAACAGGGGCAAACAGGAAGGGGCCTTGCTCACTTGGGCCTTCCTCAAAGTGGGCCGGCTTCCGCCTGCCGGTGGCCCTCTGGGGAAGTAGTAAGGTGTTGCTAGGCAACACAGTAAACAATAATGGCGGCGGCCATCTTGGATGCGGGAACTCGTGTCAAAATGCACACAATTCCGGGTGCCTGCGAAAGGAGGCACGGCGTAGTGCGCACCGCCGGTGGGCTTCAGGCTCAACGGGCGGATGAATCAGCTGGAGCGCTTCCACGTGCTTCTGAAGTTTACTTCAGTTGATGCACGGCTGCTCCTGCAGCCTGTGTTGTTGATGGGCGGCAGGACGCTGAAGGTGCATCAAGTGCACGGTGAGGGGGCCCCTGCCCTCTCAAGCCTCAGGATGAAATGGGCAAACGGGGCAAACAGGAAGGGGCCTTGCTCACTTGGGCCTTCCTCAAAGTGGGCCGGCTTCCGCCTGCCGGTGGCCCTCTGGGGAAGAAGCAAGGTGTTGCTAGGCAACACAGTAAACAATAATGGCGGCGACCATCTTGGATGCGGGGACTTGTGTCGAAATGCACACGATTCCACGTGCCTGCGAAAGGAGGCACGGCGTAGTGCGCACCGCCGGTGGGCTTCAGGCTCAACGGGCGGATGAATCAGCTGGAGCCCTTCCACGCGCTTCTGAAGTTTACTTCAGTTGATGCACGGCTGCTCCTGCACACGCTTGAGAGTAGGGGTTCTGGGTTCTCCATTGCACACGCTTGAGAGTAGGGGTTCTGGGCACTCCAGAGCACACGCTTGAGAGTAGGGGTTCTGTGCTCTCCAGTGCACAAGCTTGAGAGTAGGGGGTCCTGGGCTGAATTCCCCGTTCTGCTACATACACAATTATCTGAACACACGAGTGGTTCTTCTCTAAATGGTGGGTCTCAGTTGGAAGAGCACTCATTACATGATAGTGTGGGTTCTAGGCATGCACAGTGGTGATCTTTGAAGGGTAAGCAGGTTCTAGCATTGCATCAGTTGTTCTTGACCCTTTAAGTGCTAAGGGTGAGTATGTTTGTCCTGAATTCCCATAAGAAATAATTGTAGGTGCCACCCACTCCCGCGTGTTGCATGCAATGATGCGATCCTGGTAGGCTATCGTGGTTGTCTCCAAGTGGGAGATGCCTATATAGAAAGTCCTAACATCTTGCCTTCTCATCTTTTCCAAACAGTTTTTTCTGTCTCCCTGTCTTCAGTTGAGATGAATCCCATCACACGCCCCCCTGCCCTCCTCCCCAGAACAAAATGTTTCACAGTTGAATTTCAACCAAAACTCAGATTGCAGTTGAAATAGGTTCAATTTTGTGAAATTTGGTTTGAGCTTTTGCGAGGAATTCACTGCCTATTTAATTTCCACCAAGATTGATCTTTGATTAAGTATGTGTGACAAATCAACTTCCGAGGCACCAGTGGTCCAGGGATGAATATTGGTTTCTAAACCACCAATCAGCCCCACGCCTCTAGTGCCCCAGAAGTAGGAACTGCCCATTCAAGGTTTCATACAAATAACTACTTTATTATTATCACAACAAACAGTTCTAGCAACACTACAAACCCACCCTGTAAAGCAATATAGAGGACGACAGTTCCAAGAAGGAAAAGGGATGCACTCTGGATATTGACAGGAGGGTAGTCGATACAGTAATTAATCACGATAGTTCAAGGATACTTGATTTCAGCACAATGGTAACAATGGGTCCTAAAATGTCACTAGGGGCCTTCTGAGAAGGACTAGGGGGACAGAACCACAAAGTACCTGGTGCTTGTAGAAGTTCTTGTGCATGAAAGGGTTGAGTTGGTTTCAGGGTGCTTTACAGCTTCTGGGTCAGAGTTCAAGGCGAGACAGCTGTGGAAATCAGGCGACACACAGTTTAGCGAGCGAGGCTGGATGGACGGCTGCAGGCTGGCCTCCACGACGGCTTTGGCTGAGGAATGGTGTCTTAGTGCTGGTTGGTGGATCTGAGGCACTGGTTGAGGCATCTTGGATGGCGTTAGTGACAACGGCGTAATAAAAGTCAGTGGTGCAGTCGGTTGCAGCTCGAGGGGCTCGACTGGGGCGAGTTGGTTTCAGGGCACTTTGCAGCTTCTGCAACAGATTCAAGATAGGAGACAGCTGCTGGTATCAGGCAGCAGGTAGTTCGGTGAGCAAGGCTGGACGGACGGGTGCAGGCTTGTCTACATGTCAGCTCGGGCTCAGAAATCGTTGTCTCAGTGCTGGTTGGTGGGTCTGAAGCACTGGTCGAGGCATCTCAAATGACGTTAGCGACTGTGGCATGACAACAGTCAGTGGTGCAGTTGGTTGCAGTTCCAGGGGCTCGACGGGCTCCGTAATGTCCTTCAAAGGGGATGCTGATTCATGCTTGTCGATGCACTGTTACCAGCTTCTTCACTGGACTTCTGTCGTCCTTTAAGGCAGATGGTCTGAAGCTGAGGAGAGTGTTACAGGCACCAAACTTGTCCTTGGTATGGTTTAGAGACTCTCTGGCACTTTCCACCTAGGAAGCTTGCTGCAGAGTCTAGCAGGGCACAGAGTGTGATGGCTGTGTACCAGTTCTGGAGCTGCTGGAGGGTCCTCAGGATTCAGTTTCTCCCTCTGTTCCCTGGGAGATGTTTAGGGGAGGGATCATGTTTCCCTCTTTGGAAATCCTGGCCTTCCTTCACTGGCAGAAGCTGTAAGGCAGGCTGTACCTTCAGCCAGGGTCCAAATGAGTTCTTCTTGTTACTCCTTGCAAAGTCTTCTGATCTGCCCACAAGAGGGGCTCAACGTTTAAAGTCAAATGGGCCCCAGTGATTGGTGTAGGCTAAGCCTACTTTAATGATCCAATCCTGGGACCCCACCAACAATTTCTTGTATGCATGAGGTCATAACCAGAGTGCTTTGCAACAGGAAAGGTAAAGGGGTGAAAACATGTAATACTAAGACCCACCCATGTTCCTCTCTGTTGTGGATCAAAGGGTTTCCTGATGACATAGGCTAGAAGACCTGACTGGCAAGCTCTTGGGGTCCCTGCTTGTTCTGACCCTATTAGTTGCTCAGAACCCCCTTTGCTGGGTAAGGAAGCAGATCGTTAAGGTGCTCACAGAGGGTTAATGTCCCACCTTGCTTAAAGGCCCCCCAGGGAACTCCATCGAAAAATCCATTGATTCCATGAAGACACATTGGGAATTTGACTCTCTGGAGATCTTCTCATGTAACAACCCACAAGAACTTTATGGATTGTCCTTGGCGGCTGTGAGGCGCTCCTGTGGGTTCTGTGGAGGCGGCCACCCTGGTGGGGAGAACTTGGTTCAGAACCAGCACTAGTAAACAGTTACCACTCGAGCACCCGCTTGGAAGCCCGGTGAAGCATATATTGTGGAGCCTCTCTGGCATCGGGGCAGACACTCTAAGCCATCTGGTAGGTCTAGGCCACCACTCACAGATTGATAACTTTTGAAAGCTGTATAGCTCATCACTGTAAGCACCAATCGCAGAGCGTGCTTGGCTGTTTCCAGGGCGAATGAAATGGGACAGGAAGTAAGGAGGAGCGTGCACTCAGGAGTTGGAGGAATGAGGTGGAGGTGAGGGAATGCTGGAGTAGTGATGAGGGAATTGCACACAGGAGGCAACGGGGCAAATGCGAAGGAGGGAAGTGGCGCAGAGAGGAGGCGAGGTTGAGACCTAACCTCCGGGAAAGTCTCCTAGCTTTGGAAGAGGAGTAGTACACAAGGAGGGCTCCAGCTGCCTGTCAAGCCATTAAGAGCATGTGCGTTATTTTTTCATAGGAATGCATACTAGCTCAGCAGTTAAGGGGTTAAACCTAGCAAGGCCAGGCCCGACCCTGATCCTGCAAAGGATTTTAAAATGCTTGATGCCCGACCTCTGCTCAGACTACCCTCTTCCCGAGGGAAGAAGTCCGACATCCTGACAATATCTAAGAAATACAAACAAGAGACTGTAACTGTCCGCAAAGACCTGTTGGGGCTTAAACCCCCATAGACTGGGCTGGCCTTTTTCTTGGAGCCGGGGTCAAGAAGTAAAGACTGAGGTCTGAGGACCCAAGCCACAGAAAAAAAGTCAGATTTGATTGTGCTATGTTAAATTCAAGTGACCTGTTTTAAACATGATCCATTCGTTTTCTGTTGCTGCCATGAAGACCCCTCCATGTTCACAGCTGGCTTCGAGGGTTTCACAGCTGGCTTCGAGGGTCTGTAGATTTCTCGGCCTGTAAACCTCCGTGTTACTGTGGATGTTGCGCAGCATTCCAAGTTTATAGCCTATAAACGAAATGAGAGTGCGGGTTGCCTCTGGAAATCCTGCACACGCAATCAATCATTCATTCCGTTCAAGAGTCCGCGATATCGGCTAAATGTCCGCGGTTATTCGATGGGCTCTGATGTTTTACTGTGACACGCATTCAGGAGTCAACCGCGACATAAAACGTCAAATAAGCGGCATTAGCTGGCAAGCACCCTGTATATGTTCTAATGGGGCTGCGGCCCGACGCGGCAAGTCACTGCCAATGTCACGTAGAGCGCCTCGATCAGGCATCCATCTGCTGGGAGCTTTACGCAATGCGCGAGAGATGCTTGGGGCTTTGATGGATGACGTGCTGCTTTGCGGATGACGTGCGAGGTGGCTCGCAAGGAGTTGAGAGAAGGGGCAGGGGCCTGCCGTCCTGTCTTGTGACGGTTCTGGGGGGCGGGCCTATGCCCTCCTCTGGGGGCGAGGGGTCTGCCCTCCCCTCTTATGAGGGTTCTGGGGGGCGGGGCTATGCCCTCCTCTGGGGGCGAGGGGTCTGCCCTCCTGTCTTGTGACGGTTCTGGGGGGCGAGGGCCTGCCCTCCTGTCGCGTGGCGGTTGGGGGGGGCTGCCCTCCTGTCTTGTGAGGGTTCTGGGGGGCGAGGGCCTGCCCTCCTGTCGCGTGGCGGTTCGGGGGGGAGGGGTGGCTGCCCTCCTGTCTTGTGAGGGTTCTGGGGTGCGGGGAGCTGCCCTCCTGTCTTGTGACGGTTCTGGGGGGCCGGGGTCTGCTGCCCGCCTGTCGCGTGGCGGTTCGGGGGGGGGGGTGGCTGCCCTCCTGTCTTGTTGTCTTGTGAGGGTTCTGGGGTGCGGGGAGCTGCCCTCCTGTCTTGTGACGGTTCTGGGGGGCGGGGGCCTACCCTCCTGTCGCGTGGCGGTTGGGGGGGGCTGCCCTCCTGTCTTGTGAGGGTTCTGGGGTGTGGGGAGCTGCCCTCCTGTCTTGTGAGGGTTCTGGGGTGTGGGGAGCTGCCCTCCTGTCTTGTGAGGGTTCTGGGGTGCGGGGAGCTGCCCTCCTGTCGTGTGACGGTTCTGGGGGGCGGGGGCCTGCCCTCCTGTCGCGTGGCGGTTGGGGGGGCTGCCCTCCTGTCTTGTGACGGTTCTGGGGGGCCGGGAGCTGCCCTCCTGTCTTGTGACGGTTCTGGGGGGCGGGGAGCTGCCCTCCTGTCGTGTGGCGGTTCTGGGGGACGGGGAGCTGCCTCCTGTCTTGTGAGGGTTCTGGGGGGCGGGTAGCTGCCTCCTCTCTTGTGAGAGTTCTGGGGTGCGGGGAGCTGCCTCCTGTCTTGTGACGGTTCTGGGGGCGGGGGTCTGCTGCCCGCCTGTCGGTTGACGGTCCCGGTCGAGTCAATGGACCGGGCTCGCGTTTAATAGGGTAATGGCGTCGCCAGCGGGCCCCGGCGACCCTCCCCCGCCGTTTGGCTGCTGCAGGCAGAGCGCGGCAACCTTTCACGGGATGATTCGAAGGTGCGGCAGCGCTTTTACGGGGTCATAAAAGGCCTGGCAGGAGTCATAAAAAGCCTCCGATTGCACAGAAACCCAGCAGCCTGCTTTAGCTACCCATGAGCTTTCATTTCGCCGTTTTTATGCGGCCTCGTAAACCTGGACGGCAGCTGCCTCTGATTGGCTCCTCGGGACGCGGGCACTTAAAGTTATGGCCGTTAACAAATTGTTCTAGTCTGAGTAAATCAAGGGGCGCGCATGTCGGGGCGCTGGCGGCCATCTTCCGGGGTCTCTATCCCTCCACGGGGTTCCCAGATGTGGCAGGGTGGGGATCACGTGAAGCGGGGAAGGGGGGGGGGCAGTACTGAGCCTGCCTGGGGCTGGGGGTCCACACCAGACACAGGGTGTGGGTGGGGCAGATGCAGTGCTGTGAAGTTTGCAAGGACTCCAATGTCTTTAAGCCACTAACAGCCAAGTAGAAGAGGGTGGACCAGGCCTAGCGTTTGTCAGGGAAAGCATTGGGGTGGAACATCTGGGCAGGCCTCACTGCATCCAAAGACATGAAGGCTCGGGGCTGGGACCATGGTTTGGGTCTATTTGACCTAAAACATTTCACCTAATCACGTTTGATCACATTTATTTGACATGTTTTCTGTCAAAAATGCAGGGGGAGACCCCCCCAACAACCACACGCCCCAAATCCCCTCAACCTTATCTATACCCTTACCCATATATATATATATATATATATATATATATATATATATATATATATATATATATATATATATAATATATATATATATAATTAAATTTGACTGAAAAAAGGTCAAAAAAATTTGATCCAAACTTTTTGGTTAGGTCAATGATACTAACAGCCCATGTATAGGCCTACCCCAGAACTATGAAGCCACTGCCATGGACCTGGCCCCAAACACCTACTGGACCCACATGAGCAACCAACACAGCCCTGCCCATAGGAGAAAGTCCACAGGAAGCCCTTGACAAAGCCCCCCCTCCTCCACTTCAAGAGCCCGACCCAGCCTAGATTGTATGCATGATGGAGGGGCAGTAGACTTGGGCTCGATTCTCAAGTTTTACCCTCGACCAAACAGCCTGATGCTTAGCAAATAATGTTATCCACTCTTAATGCTATTTAGGAGAATTCTAAATTCCAGAGTTATTTAGGAGAATTGTCTGACTTCAGTGCTATTTAGGAGAAGAATCTGACCTCCAGTGTTAAGGGTTATTTAGGAGAAGTGTAACACTTTTTAATATATATATATATATATATATATATATATATATATATATATATATATATATATATATATTTAAAAAAAAAATTAATTTTTATGTTTATAGTGCTCCCAAACCCTAAGACATCATGACAGGTATTTGGGATAAGTGTCTACCAGTGTTCAGTGTTATTTAGAAGAAGAGTGACTTCCATTGTTAACTGTTTTCCTGCTGGATCCCCCCCCTCCCTCAGGCACTCCCTAGTGCGCCCCCTCCTGAAAAATCCTTCTGCTGACCCTTTTTGTCGAGCCAAATACTGCCTCATATCTATTCCCCCCTTCCTTGGGAAACTCTTGGAGAAGCTGGTTTTACCCCAACTGACCCACAACACAAAACTTGCGGGTTGCCTCCAAGTCCATCATTCTGTATTCTGAGCATCCAGAGGGATGGGAACTGCTCTCCTGAACACCTGCAAGGAACTGCTTGCATCTCTTGACTCCAACTCTCCAGTTGTTCTCATTCTACTTCATCTCTCCTCTGCATTGGATATGACCAATCACACCATCCTCATTAAACGGCTCCATGATACCCTCGGTATCTCAGAGTGGGCACTGGACTGGCTGACCTCCTCCCTCAAGTACTGTGTGTCCCAGGTTATTCTGGGCTTTTTCTCCCCCCCCCCACCTCTGGCTCCACCTGTAGTGTTCTCCAGGGCTCCGACCCTTTTCCCTGGCTCTTTAACACCTATCTTTCTCCGCTGGCAAACCTAATTTCCACCTTCTCCCCAAACTACGAGTGTTATGCAGATGACACACAACTTTCTTCAAACTCCCCTCTGAAACTCTCCTTACTTCCTCCATCATTCTTGACTGCCTATCTGCCATCCAGTCCTGGTATACTTAAATGATCTTTTCCTCAATAGGAGCAAGACTGAGATCCTTCCGATTGGGACTCCTGCTCCCTCGTTCTTCCCCTCACTCTGGCCACCTTCTATGGGCTCTCGCCCTTCTTCTTCATCTGGAGAATGAAACCTTGGAGTCAACTTCTACTCCTCACTTTCCTTCCTCCCTCACATTCAAGACCTTGCCAAGAATGCTGTAATTTCAACTCTACCTCCTCAAAGGAATTCTTCCTTTCCTCACTTTCCCCCAGAAGCTCAATGTCTCCAGAGCTCTGGTTGCTTTTAGGCTAGACTACTGCTACAGCCTTTTTCGTAATCTATCCTCTTCCTCCCTATGACCCCTCCAGTTAATCCAGAATAGGGCTTCAAGATTTATCCTTGGTCTCAAGCCCAGGGACTCTACCTCTCCAGCCCTAATAACTCTTCACTGGCTCCCGGTTGCTGCACGGATCACATTCAAAGCCCTCTGCATCATCCACAAGGCTGTCTGGTACCGGGCACCACACTATCTACAACTTGCTGTCACTAAATACTCTCCCTCCAGATCTTTACGTTCCTCCGGCACCAACTCCCTGTGTGTCAAGGGCTTTGCCAAACAGCGAGCTGGTGGACCATCTATTTCATCATCTCGCTCCCTCCTATGGCACAGCCTCCCCCTTACTCTTCGTCTTGAGCCGGATCTCCTCAAATTACAGAAACTCCTCAAGACCTTCCTTTTCACCTCCTCCTTCCCTTCCTCCCTCGTCTACTAAACCCCACAGTTGCTGAGATTGTTGACCCGTAATTGTCTTCCCATCTCCTGGCCTGACACACCCAATCGCCTTCAGCCACTGTCCACTCCCAGCACTTGCCTTTGAACCCTCTGCCCTATGCCAGCACAGGCCTGCACTTACTCATCCATTGGCAGCTGACCACTCTCACCAATGCACTTAACAGCTGCTTCTCTCTTGCCCTTCACTCTTGGGTACACCTAGCACTTACCCCCCCCACTTCCTCATCCCAGCTCGCTCTCTCTGCACTTGCACGTTCTGAATGCTCACAAGGCCCAGTAGGTCCGTCTCTATCTTTCATTGTTCTATTTGCTTTCTCTCCCATGTTCCCTCCCTGGTGCCCTGTGGGCGCTTTGAAACACAATTTACTTGATGTATAAGTGCCTCTAAATGCACAATAAGTAAATAAAGTGCTATTCAAGAGAAGTGTCTGACTTCCAGTGCTCAGTGTTGTTTAGGAGAAGTCTAACTCCGGGCATCTGGTGTTATCTGGGAGAGAGGGCTAACTCCTAGAGTTAAGCGTCTTTGGAGAGACATCTGAGAGACAGCTACTTCTCAGTGGTGTGTTCTTTACAAGTTCAACTCTCTTTCTTAAGTGCTGTGAAGAGGAAGCCTAACTTCCAGTGTCAAGTGTTAATGAAGACACATCCGGGACATTGTCATTCTGGAACTAGACACCCCCCTTTTTCATGAACCTTGCATCCCAGATAAGCTTTGCCTGCTTCCCATAAGATCAGGTGCCCCATAGAAGGGGTGTGTGACCCGGACATTTCTGTGGGCATAACATTGCACTGGCCCGGCCGCCCTCCCTCCGTTTTCTAGTGGAAATTTTCCTCTCTGCAATGGATGTCTCTCTGAAGAACACAGCCCTGATGAGAACATCCTTCCATGTCCCCGGGTCCTGCATTCCTGAAGTGTGAGATGGTTTCCACTGTCCCAGCACCCCACCCCACCCCTGTTTAACACAGGCATGTCTGTATAAGAAGGCCAGCTCTGGGAGTGTGTTTACTGATGCGTTGGTGCTGTTCTGCTGCCAAGGGCTGGCCATGCCACTGTTATTATTCTTGTTATTTTGTAATGCTGCTTTCAGGGCTCAGGAGAACTCTGAAGGACCGCCAAAGCCCAAACTGCACATGGACATGATAGCATGGAAAGAAAGTTCAAAGCACTGCCCGGGGCATTGGCATAGTGTTGTCATCCTGGCACAAAGCAGCCGTGTGTGTCCCTAAAGGGGCAACGAGGGAGGGTGGGAGTCTGTGCCCGAGCGCCCATTGCCTGCCCCATTGCTGGCAAGGTGACTGCTGTTCCTGGGTACATGCGGCATTTCGCATGTACTGCCATGTATGCATGCACAGGTAATGCCTCGTTGGAACTCTAGATTAACATACCTGTGCTCAATGCCAGCCTTGTATGAAGTATGCCTCAACCGCAGCGTTTCTGAGCATACTGGAACACTCCATAATGATTTGCGTTTCACCCACAACGAGTAATGGTTCACCCCATGTCGCCAGTACGGGGTTTAAGAAGATCACATTAGGTTTCAGGGTTTCCCAGTCCAGGTGTGCAGGATCCAGGCAGCCAGAGGGATAGCCCTGCTATCAAACCTAAGGGCGTGCAGGTTCTGAATGCCCTCAGGTATGGCTCAGTCCCCAAAGGCCTGTTACTCTGACTGTCTGCCCTGCTTCCCAATGGCAGTGCAGGTGCACCTGGAGGGCGTGCAAGTTCTGAATGACCTCAGGTACGACTCAGCCCCCAAAGGCCTGTTGCATAAGGGGAATCAGTGCGCTTTAAGACCAGAGTTGTCACATGTTCACATGCTGGGAGGAATTCAACCATCCACACAGTGGGTGTGCACTCACTGACATTTTATATGAAATTGAATTATGGTAGATCAACCTCGGAAAATGTGTAGGACTAATCTGCACACATGATCTTATGCTCAATGCATGACATACATATGACCCGTGTACTCTGGTTGTACACAGCCTAGAGGTGCTTTCCCCCTGTCATATTTAGTTGGCATCTGAAAGCCAAGAGTATATCAAGGCATCTCAGAAGTAGGAAGGCAAAAACTTTATCTTGCCATGGCCAGCCAAATTAACTAACAAATTAACTAACAAAGGCTCCATGGATCCACCAATTCCTTTTTTAGCTGCTGGTGGAAGCTTTGCATACTAATCACAGTTAATTCAAACAGGCCCTGGTCACAGGACTAACAAAAGACAGGAAAATCCCAACAACCTTTTAAATGCACGGTGTCAACCTCAAGACAGCTCCCACCTCTCAGTATCAAGGGCAGTGACCTGTCATCTCTGGGTCTATGTATTTACAGTAGTCATCCCTGAAGAGGGACCCCATTCAGAAGGTACAAGTATGTGGTTTGGTGGCAACCAAAAGTCTGATCTCGCCACAGCTTCAAGGGAGACATGCCACTTTAAGTAGGAACCACAGAAAGCTCAATTAACCATAGAGACCCTTTGGTCCACAACCGACAGAAAGATGGGTAGGACTTAGTATTACATGTTTTCACCCCTTTACCTTTTCTTGTGCAAAGCACTCTGGTTATGACTTAAGGCCTACAGGAGAT
Organism: Ambystoma mexicanum; assembly: GCF_040938575.1. Lineage (NCBI taxonomy): Eukaryota > Metazoa > Chordata > Amphibia > Caudata > Ambystomatidae > Ambystoma > Ambystoma mexicanum. The sequence continues at coordinate 46,399,745 of NC_090931.1, read as the reverse complement.
TGTTGATTGGGGACCCAGAATTGTTTCATTAAGGTGGCATTAGCCTACACCAATCACTTTGGCACAGTTGGCTTTAAAAGAGGGTTTAGCCCCTCTTTTGGGCAGTTCATCCAAATATTTTGCAAGGAGTAACAAGAATAACTCAGCATTGGAACCTGGCTGAAGGTACAGTCTGCCTTACGGCTTTCCACACTGAAGGAAGGCCAGGATTTCCTAAGAGGGAAGCAAGATCCCTCCTCTAAACATCTCCCAGGGAAGGGAGAAAGATACTGACTCCAAAGGACCCTCCAGCAGCTCCAGAACTAGTACCCAGCTAGCACACAGCGTGCCCTGAACCAAACCAAGCTTTGAGCCATCTGTCTTAAAGGACGACACAAGGCCAGTAAAGAAGCTAGGAGGAGTGCATTGACAAGCATCAACCAGCATCCATCTTTTAAGGACATTTTCGAAGTAGTGGTGCCCTCAAACTGCGACCTGCTGCACCACTAACTGTTGTCACGCTGCAGTTACCAAAGCCGTCTGAGACACCTCAACCAGATTTCCATATCCACCAACCAGCACAGAGACAACTATTCTTGACCCTGAGCTGCAGTATAGGTTAGCCTGCAGCGGTCAGCCCAGCCTTGCTTGCTGAACTGCCTGCCGCCTGATACCCACAGCTGTATACCATCTTGAACTCTGTTGCAGCAGCTGCAAAGCATCCTGGAACTGACTCAACACTGTCGAACACCAAGAATATATCACGTACCAGGTCCATTGTGGTTCTGTCCCCCTGGTCCTTCTCCGAAGGCCCCTAGTACCTTTTTACAAGTCCTTGCTCCTTTTGTGTTAAAACCAAATATCCTTTAACTATTGTGGATAATTATTTCACGGACTACCCTCCTGCCAGTATCCAGAATGCATCCATTTCCTTCTTGAAACTGTCTGTCCTCTGTGTACTTTTACAGAGTCGGTTTTATTTTGTAGTGTGCCAGAACTGTCTGTTTTGATAATTATAAAGTAGATATTTTTATACAACCTTGACTGGACAGTCCCTTTTATCATTGGGTAATCAGTGTATTTTTGCTGTGTTGCAACTAACCAATGATCCACAACCTTGCAGAGATAAGCCTGATGTTCCGTCCACGTTACCAAAATTGGACATAGTCTATAATTTGCTGTGTTTCCACTCTGCTCAGATCCCTTCTGGTGTACTAGAGATGTGGGGCTGATTGATGGTTTAGAAACCAATATTCATCCCTGGACCACTGGTGCTCCGGAAGCTGATTCATCAGAGCACTGGTGCCCCAGAAGCTGATTCATCACACACGTTGTTTTCCTTTTAGCCTTTAATGAGATTTGTATAATGTTTGATGTCCAGCCAGTGCAAACTGCTGTGAAACTACACATCAGCATCCTCTTTATGCGGTGGCATAGTTTGCCTGTGACACGTGGCTGTTTAAATGGTCAGTTGATGTTATTTAGTGCTTTCGATTTCTAAACACTTAACATTTTAGCTGACAGGAAAGGTCCCAGAGGACTTAAATATCCTGAGGATCACACACCAATCACACACTTAGCCATATAGAAAAGCCTGGACTCAAATGTTGCTGCTCCAGTTTCATAGGTATGTGATGTTATATTATGTTATACAAATATCTACTTTATTATTAACACAACAGACAGCTCTAGCACACTACAAACCCACCCTGTTAAGGAATGCAGAGGAGAGATAGTTTCAAGAAGGAAATGGGATGCACTCTGGATACTGGCAGGAGAGTAGTCAGTAAAGTAATTAACCACAATAGTTAAAGGATACTTGGTTTCAACAAAAAGGGAGCAAGGGGTTGTATAAATGTACGTGGGGCCTTCGGAGAAGGACCAGGGGGAAAGAACCACAATGTACCTTTTTCATGTGTTAGTTCTTGGTGCTCGACAGGGTTGAGTCAGGATCAGGTGCTTTGCAGCTCCTGCGACAGATTCCAAGACGGGAGACCGCTGCGGGTTTCAGGCGGCAGACAGTTCGGTGAGCGGGGCTGGATGGAAGGCTGCAGGCTGGACTACATGGCAGCTCAGCATCAGGAATCGTCTCATTGCTGGTTGGCAGTTTGAAGCAATGGTTGAGGCATCTCGGATGGCGCAGGCGACTGCGGCGTGACAACAGCGGTGTAGTTGGTTGCAGCTCAAGAAGAAATGACTGGCTCAAAAATGTCCTTTAAGCTGGACGCTGGTTAATGCTTGTTGTGGCACTCCTCCTAGCTTCTTCACAGGGCTTACAGTGTCGTTTCAAGGCAGACGGCCCAAATCTCAGCAGATTGTTTGCGGACAACATCCTTGTCCTTTGAGACTCTCTGGCACTTCCCACCTAGGAAGCTTGCTGGCAGAACCAAGCAGAGCACGCTGTGTGCTGGCTGGGTACCGGTTGTGGAGCTGCTGCACTGGTCCCCCCGAGTCCGGTATCTCCTTTTGTTCCCTGGGAGATGTTTTGGGGAGGAATCTTGATTTCCTCTTGGAAATCCTGGCCTTCCTTCTCTGGTGGAAGATGTAAGGCAGACTGTACTTTCAGCCAGGGTCCAAAATGAGCCCTTCTTACTCATATCAAAGTCATTCGATGGTCTGCTAAGTGAGGGGGTCAGCCGTCTTTTAAAGCCAATTGGGCCCCAGTGATTGGTGCAGGCTAAGCCTACCTTAATGAACCAATACTGGGTCCCCAACAACACTTTTACCGGGTTTGGTGATTGTATGAAGAGAGGTTGTAGATGTGTGGCTTATTATTCTGTCTTGTTTGGAGGTAGTTGGAGGACTTGCTAGGAATTGTAAGGCAAGCAAGATGTGTATTGCTTGCGTTTTTTAATGGTGCTGTTGATGTGTGAGTAAGATTGGGTGGGACGGCTGAGTGGGTGGGTTGGCTGAGTGGGTGGGTCGGCTGAGTGGGTGGTGGAGGCAAGAATCTCTTGTATGATGCTTTGCGCTGCCTGCCGTGAGTCTGATTGGGGTTGGCACAGTGCAAATGGCTGGGTGGTGTTGGATCTTTTAGTTGTGAGGGGGATGTGGAGTGGAGATTGGGGAGGTGGGAGTAGGTGCAGACGGGGCGGGCTGTGATGGAGGAGAAGCTCAAAGGGGGGTGGGCAGGTGGGGTAAGGAGAGGGGAAGTGTGTTAGGGTTGGAGGTGGGGAGGTGAGTTTGCTTGGTGGATTAATGTTTAGGGGGAATGTGGGGGTTGGGCAGAAGGGGGTGAGTTCTGAGAAGCCAATGAGCACCAATGAGAAGGTTGGAATTGTAACATTTTGGGAGGATTAGGGGAAAAGATTCTTAGTCAAGTGGTTCTGAGGGGGGTGTAAGGTTTTTGCTCAAGTAGTGTGAGTATTAAAGTGGTGGAGTGTGTTGGGGGTGTTTGAATGGTGCATTGGCTTGTATTCTGGTGGTGGGCGGGTGTAGGTATGTTGAAGCGAGGTTGCATGTTGGGTGTCCATTGAAGAGTGAGGTGGTGGAGGAAGGTGGAGGATGCAAGTTTGCCAGGGAAAGGTTGTGGGGGTCACAGAAGCTGTATCAGGGTAGGGTCTGTGTCAGGAAGGAGGGGGGTAAGCATGTGGATGAAGGTGGGTGTCATAGTTAAGGTATCCGAGGGGGAGTTCCTTGGTGTGTCTCGTGAATGTTGGGGTGGAAAGTAGGGTGCAGAGTAAAGAGGGTGACTGTTTCGGGGATCGCTGAAACCTCTGGTGCGCCATGTGTAGCCTCTTATTTTGGAGCTAATGGCCGTAGTTGGGGGGGGGAGTATGAACTTAGATAACTAGCCTTTTTTAATAGCTGTTGGACGCTAGTCCGGGTCACAAGAGGCGGTGATTGCGATCAGACTGCCACATGCAGCAAGTTAGTGCCATGTAGTGCGTGAAGATAATCGTCATATCACAAAACCTGGACAACTTGGATTACAATCCAGGACCATGAACCTGGTCGATGATGAAGTCAGTCCAAGGTTGGAAATTCATTTCAAAGGAGGCCATAGACTAAAAACTCCTGCATAGTTTATATATTTATTACAACCTACAAATTGAATTGTTACCACCAAAAGATGATAGCCTTCCCAGTACCCTGCCCGAGTAGGGAACACATTTGAGACCCCCACTCTGTCAGTGATTTCAGATGTGGTCTGGAAAGGAGAATTCAGTTTTGGGTCTGCAGATACATCTTAAAAAGGTCTTCTCTGGTGCGGGCCTGGACGTCCCTGAGTAACTGCTGCATTGCCTGTGTCTCAGCTTCCAATACTTCTGGAATTGGGGGCGAGAGATGCCTTTATGGCAAGCTCCTTGGCAGGCCCTGCTGAGAATGGGTGAATTGCTGGAGCCCTCAATGGCACACAGCCGTTGCTAGTGTCTGTCCTGTTCTAAGCTTGGCTTTGGGTTCTCTTGCTGCTTTCTTGCAGATGTCTTGCTGCAAAGTGTCTTTCCATGAACGTTCCGTGCCGGCAGCAGTGGTAGGAGGGCGGCAAGCCCAGCAGTTGAGAAGGGCCCGTGTGCCCAGAAGTTATCATGAGGGCCCGTGCGCCCAGAAGAAGGAGCAGCGGCTCGAGTGCCCTGCTGGAGGGCCCGTGTGCCCAGAAGCGATCGGGAGGGCCCATGTGCCCGGTGGAGACAGCAGCGGCCCGTGCGCCCTGCTGGGAGGACCGAGTGCTCAGAGGAGAGAGCAGCGGCCCGAGATGGGCCCGTGTGCCCAGAGGTTATCATGAGGGCCCGTGCGCCCAGTAGAGAAAGCAGTGGCTCGAGTGCCCTGCTGGAGGGCCCGTGTGCCCTGAAGCAACAGGAAGGGCCCGTGTGCCCAGTGGAGTGAGCAGCAGCACGTGCGCCCTGCTAGAGGGCCCAGAAGAAACCGCAAAGGCCCGTGCGCCCTGCTGGAAGGCCCGTGTGCCTGGAGAAGATCGGAAGGCCCATGCGCCCAGCTTCAACACCAGAAGGCCAACACATCAGCGAGCCGCATGCTGACTGACGCCTGCAGCCAGCGACGCGGAAGACCGGAGAAGACCTGCAGCCCGAGGAGCCGGAAGAAGCCCGCCCGTCGTCGCGGAAGACCGGAGGAGACCCGCAGGCCCGCGGCGCCGACTAACAAGTAAGGTGCCGGGTGGGGCAACTACAAAGAGGGGAACCCCGTGTCTCCCACACGTGACAGTGCCAAAAAAAAAAAAAGAAAAAGGGGGCTGAAATCGAACGGAGTCACAGCAAAAGAAAAGGGGGGAACCCCGTATCTCCCATACGTGACATTAACCAGATCTAACGGCAAAGAAGGGAACCCCGCGTCTCCTGCACGTGACATTATCAATACGTGACATTGACCAGATTCACGGCAAAGAAGGGAACCCCGCGTCTCCCGCATGTGACATTACCAACATTAACTAGATTTAACTGCAAAGAAGGGAACCCCGCGTCTCTCGCACTTGACATTACCATAAAACGGGTGAGAACCCACAACACGGCACAAGGGAACCCCGAGTCTCCGCACGTGACACCAACGAAATTTAACTACAAAGAAAGGAACCCCGTGTCTCCCGCACGTGACATTACCATAAACCGCTTAAGAGTAAAAGAAGTCGCGACAAAAGAAACCCCTGCGTCCCCCCAGGTAATGTCTGATACCAAGAAGAACACAGCACCAGGAGTTAATAATAACCAACGCCCACGCACCACTGAACTAACTACAGCATACCGAGCTGTGCCATCATGTCAGCCCAGGATGCAGCAGATCCCAATGCCCAACCAATATCACCAGGAACACCCTCCTCCTATGCAAGCTTAATGAGAAGACCCGCCCCGTTCACTCTGAACCCACACCACGACCAGGGCCAACGATGGGAAGAGTGGATGGAGGAATTCGAAGACATTGTGGGTGCAATTGGCACACAAGAACCTCCCAACATACTAAGCATCTTTGCAAACGTTGCAGGGAGAGAAATCAAAAATATCATCCGTACGATTCCCCTACAGGACCGCACCACATACGCGAGACTCCGACAAGCCATAAATGAAAAGATTGTTATCTCACCCAACCGTGACTATGAAAGATACACTTTCAACCAATGTGGCCAGCTGCCTCATGAATCAATAGGAGAATTCGTCATTTGCCTTCAAAGAAAGATATCGAAGTGCGATTTCACCAACTTTAATGACGAAGAAGCCATAAGGCTACGCATCATAGAAGGGTGTGTATCCTCCATGTTCCGGAAACACCTCCTAAAGAAACCCCTATCCCTAAAAGAAGTTTTGGACCTAGCAAGAGTATATGAGAGAGTGGACATCCAGGCAGCAGCCATCGAGAACCCCAAAAAAGGAGAAGTTATAGCAGCAATGCACCCATACGCCCGACATCCAGCTCCACAGACAAGGATAAGCCCAAGGTATCCAACACAACGAACACCAAGCGACCGCCAATGTTATCGCTGCGGGTTCGAGTATCCGCACAGAGGCCCGTGCCCTGCCATCGGCCAACGCTGCATGAGATGCGGCATGGAAAACCATTTCCAGGTGATGTGCAAAGAACTACTACCAGAAGGGAGCTCGACACGGCCACGACCCACCACCCGCATGATGGACACACACATGGAACACCCCCGACAGGGAGACAGAAGTACGGAAGTACGGCACTGCCCACGAATGCCTATCAATGTCCAAACACCGTAAGAGCTCTTGAGGGGCTTCAGATTGAACCAGATAAGAAAGACCATGAACTATATGACATACACCAGAGTGACTTCATACAAGACCCGGAACAAGCCCCAAGCCCCTTCCAACAAGGAAGAGACTCATATCTCGACCCCACACCCCAACATCAGCTAGGATGGAATGAACCAGCCCGATATCTACAAGATGGGTACGACAGAGAGTACGTATGCCTTCTCAGTGCTGAAACCGAAGACACCTCAGCTCCCACAGTAACAATACAGCTGGGAAGTACCAGAAAATTTTTTATCGTTGACACAGGAGCGACGGTAAACGTCATGAATGAAGATATCTACAGGGAAATAGCCTCCTCATACCCACTACAAGAATCCAAGACTCACATTTTCCAATGGGGAGCGGCGCAGCCAATGACCTCCAAAGGAAAATTTCTATGTGATCTGCGGCACAGGGACATCACGGTAACGGCCACAATACACGTTATAAAGAGCCCATCCATCGGCCGCTGCCTCCTCGGCTACCGCACGGCCAGAGCCCTCGCCTTAATTGATCTACACTACAACCAGTCAGAAGTAATAGAGGGACTGCCAGTATCACACAAATGCGTCAGAGCAATGATCGACAGACCTCTGGCGAAGGGATACCTCAAGGGCCAATTCCCCAAGTTATGTGAAGGAGTTGGCATGTTAAAAGGATCATGCATCAAACTACACATCGACAACACCATTAGGCCAGTACCGCAACACCCGCGCAAGGTGGGTTTCCACCTCCAAGAACAAGTATCAAAAGAAATCCAACTTCTCCTTCTCAACGACATCATAGAGAAAGCAGAAGGGCCAACGCCATGGGTACCGCCAATAGTAATTGTTCCCAAGGACAATGGTCGTCTTCGCATATGCGTTGACATGCGCATCCCGAACACGGCCATCCAGAGAGAAAGGCACCCAGGCCCGAGCCTGGAGGACATGTTGATTAGGTTAAATCAAGCGAGATTCTTTTCGAAGCTCGACCTCAACCAGGGCTACCACCAACTGGTCCTGGACCCAGAATCACGACCCATCACAACGTTTGCAACGCACAACAGCCTCTTTCGATTCAAAAGGCTCAACTTTGGAATATCATCTGCTGCCGAAATCTTTCAGGAGATCATCAGACGTCTCATTGCATCAGAGATGAACGCACTAAATTACAGTGACGATATCCTAGTATTTGGGAAAGATCAGGAACAACACGACAGAGCGCTGAGAACCATCTGCTCCATCTTACAAGAGGCGGGACTGACCCTCAACGAAGACAAGTGTGACATCAACAAGACAAGCCTTAAATTCTTCGGCCACATATTTTCGAGCAAAGGGATAACAGCCGACCCAGACAAGATTAAGGCCATCACCGATGTCCAAGCACCTACGACCACGGCAGACCTGTGCTCCCTACTAGGCATGGCAGGATACTGTGAGCGCTACCTCCCAAACTACGCCACAACAACTGACCCACTCCGCAACATCCTAAAGAATAACACACCTTTTATATGGGATGCACCCTGTCAGGAAGCATTCACAAGGATAAAAGAAGGTCTCACCAACAACCGACAACTGGCATACTTTCGTCCGGACTGGCACACCATCATCACGGTCGACGCAAGTCCAGTGGGACTAGGTGCCCAGACCGACACCGCAGACAGTGCTCATCACGCGATAGTTGCATATGCCAGCCGAGCCCTGTCGCACACGGAAAAAACCTACTCCCAGGCAGAAAGGGAGAGCCTGGCTGCAGTATGGGCATGCGAAAAATACCACCACTTTATTATTGGCCGGAGGTTCACCCTAGTAACGGACCACCAAGCTTTAATGTCAATCTTCGGGAACCCCAAAACGAAAATGCCACCTCGCATAGAACGGTGGGGGATAAGACTACAAGAGTACGACTACTGCATCGTCCACAAACCAGGAGGAGACGCCAACCCAGCAGACTATCTCTCCAGGCACCCCCTACCGGACAAAGACAGCACCCTAGCCCAGGAAGCCACAGAATACATCTCATACCTGTCATCAAATGCCATGCCACCAACCATCTCGACCGCAATATTCGAAGAAAGGAGCAAAGCCGACCCAACACTCAGAGCTGCTGTCTTTCTCACTCGGTCCAACAAATGGAGGGAACGTCACACAAACGAAGCCGGGGGGGAGGATGTAAACCAGAAGGAACTAGACCAGCTGGCCAAAATACACGATGAACTCACAGCCACTGACCAAGGACTCCTGCTACGGGGAGAAGGTTAGTAGCACCAAGGGACCTAAGGAAGACCTTAGCAACACTGGCACATGAGGGCCACAGGGGAATGGACAACACAAAACGATTCCTCAGGAACTATGTCTGGTTCCCCTACATGGATGTAATAGTAGAAGACATGCTCAGACACTGTAGGCCATGCCAACTGGCAGCGAGAGGACCAAACCCAAACCCTCTGCAACTAACCACGCTCCCGACAAGACCCTGGCAAAAGGTCGCAATGGACTTCTATGGACCTTTAGAAGAAGGAGGCTATCTATTAGTAGTAATGGACGAATATTCGAGATTCCCTTTTGTTAAGCAAACGCCGTCAACATCCTTCGTGGAAACCGCACCCATAGTGGACGAACTATTCAGTGAATGGGGCATTCCCAATGTCGTCAAGACCGACAACGGCTCCCCGTTTCAAGGGAAAGAATTCGCAAACTTCGCAAGTCACCTAGGCTTCCACCACCAAAAGATTACACCTCTCCGGCCCCAAGCCAATGGGATGGTGGAAAGGTTTATGGCCACAATCAAGCTAACCAGACAAAAAGCAGCAGCAGAACAGACGCCTCACCTGGTGCAACAAACCCAACGCAAGAAGACGGACACCCGATACAGCCCAGAGCCGCGAATCATCACAGCCATAAAGGGGCCCATGATTACGGCACCAGGAGATTTGGGAGACATCACACGCAACTCCTCTTTCTTCAAAAAGCTATATCTGGAGGAGCCCAAAGCACAAGAGACACCCGACGAGAACGTCAGTGAAGAAGAAGAAACAGAACCCCCAGTGGAGTCGACCGGCGAAAGCCGAGAATCCCCGGGAAAACCCCCTCGAACAGTAAGGAGACCAGTGAGGCTCATCGAACAGATGTAACTGGGCTCCCATGTTAAGTACGGGGGAGGTGTTGTACGTTGGACAAAAGGGACACAGCCCCTTTAAGAAAGACTTGAGGGAAAGAGCGGGAAGAAGGAGGAAGGGGAGGGGCGGGAGTGGCGGGAGGCAGAGATCGAAGGGAGTGAATAAAGGAAGGTTCACAGCAGCATTGGCTCTGTCTCATTATTGCGTAGCTAGACAGAGTCCGACACATACTTTTGCGTGACTTCTTTCAGAGTTTTGGGGCTGTAATACTGCCTCCTTGGTTTTGCCAGCTGCAGCAGGTCCTGCCTTCATGTCTCCTGTTGTTGTGTTCTGCGCTCCGGTATGCCTCGCATCAATGTTGCTTGCTTTAATGTTGCTTTTTAGTTTTTTCTTGTTTCATGAGTCATGTATCATATCTCATGTTTTGGAGTTTTGAAATTTTGTGTGCCTTCCGCCAAGCTCTTTTGCTTCAATGTTGCTTCTTTAGTTGTGCTTGTTTTGTACGTCATGACATCATAACTCTTGTTTTGAAGTTGTGTACTCTTACATGCCTTCTGTCGATGTGCATTGCTTTAATGTTAAACCAGTTTTGACCAGTATGGAGCACACTAGACCAGTTCAAACCAGTTTCCAAAGTTTTCAAACCTTCGAAGAGATGTGCACAACATATTCTGCATGGTCAACTGGGCATACCATTGGCAGGGCACCAATTAAAAAGTGCCCACAATCGCAAATGGCAATCGGTTCTTATCATGACAGACTGTTTGAGTAGTACCTGATGTAATGTGTTAATAAATAGAAAGCGCTACTAAGGCCCAAAGGCATCTAGGCACTAAGCAAGCAGCAGATTAGAAAGGATATTATCAACAGTACAAGGGAAGTATTATCAAAAGTAAGTAGTATATAAATTGAGGATGTTTAGTACAATGTGTTACAAATGGTGCATTTTAAAGAATATGAGCCAAGTAACACTGCTAAAAACGACCAGCGGCCCATTGAAACAACTCCTGAAATTGTCCCACTTTGGCCATAACGCTGGCCTCCACGATCATGCTGTGCCCACACCCCGGGCATTGCTCTTTTCCATATAGGCCAGCACGAACCTGCTGTCATGTTCTGAGTTCAGTGACACTCAATGGGGACCAATGGGAGTCAATTGAGACTGGGCTTTGGACACTCGGACATGTTACATATGTGTAAAGACGTCAGCCTTGGTGTCTCAGACCCTGATTGGCCAGGAGTGAAAGTAAATCACAGGAGACATGCCTTCTTTGCAGGAAGGACACTTTCATGTCCTCTGATTGGTTTACGAGCCGGGATGATCAGCTTTAGCTCTTCCTGATTGGTGCCTAGCTGTGCATATGCAGGGGGTGAGGGGCTTTCATGAGTTGCTGGCTTCCTGGTGCCAGACCTTCTGAATCTTCGCGACCTCTGTTCCTGTTCAGACCCTGCAGGGAGATGCCACATTTGCCACCTGGATCAATGACCCCCCAAAGATACCAAGAGCCCACCTGACAGCTGACTGACCTCAAGGGCCTGGTGAACCCACCGGGAAATGGGCGTCTCCAAGTGCTTAATGCCCTCATCGACCTGCTGGATCAACATGACGTTCCTGGGATGCTGCCACCACCAAAGGGGCCATAACAGAGGTCAAGTTACCCCAGCTGCCCACAACTAGGGGTGCAGCTTAGTCAAGTTAAAGATGTGAATGAAGGGTGCTGCAGTGGTACCACTATTAGCAGAGACGAGCTGCTCCCAGGCTGGAGCACAGCTTCCCTGAAGAGTCGCGAGACTTTCTCAACACAGTGGACATCGAGCATGGACTCGAGGAGAAGGAGACGTAAGTTCCCTACCCAGTGGCATTGGAACGCGCGCTTGAGGGGAAGCAGACGTAAGTTCCCTCCCCAGTGGCATTAGAACGCTCGAGGCAAAGCAGACGTAAGTTCCCTCGTACGTGACAATGGAACGCTCGAGGGGAAGCAGACGTAACTTCCCTCCCCAGTGACATTGGAACGCTCGAGAAAACCAGGCGTAAATTCCCTCCCCAGTGGCATTGCAACGCTCTGGGGGAAGCAGACGTAAGTTCCCTCCCCAGTGACATTGGAACGATCGAGGGGAAGCAGAGGTAAGCCCCCCCCCTTTGGCATTTGAACGCTCGAGGGGAAGCAGACGTAAGTTCCCTCCCCAGTGGCATTGGAACGCTCTGGGGGAAGCAGACGTAACTTCCCTCCCCAGTGACATTGGAACGCTCGAGAAAACCAGGCGTAAATTCCCTCCCCAGTGGCATTGCAACGCTCTGGGGGAAGCAGACGTAAGTTCCCTCCCCAGTGACATTGGAACGATCGAGGGGAAGCAGAGGTAAGCCCCCCCCCCTTTGGCATTTGAACGCTCGAGGGGAAGCAGACGTAAGTTCCCTCCCCAGTGGCATTGGAACGCTCTGGGGGAAGCAGACGTAACTTCCCTCCCCAGTGACATTGGAACGCTCGAGAAAACCAGGCGTAAGTTCCCTCCCCAGTGGCATTGGAACACTCTGGGGGAAGCAGAGTAACTTCCCTCCCCAGTGGCATTTGAACGCTCGAGGGAAAGCAGAGTAAGTTCCCTACCCAGTGGCATTGGAACGCTCTGGGGGAAGCAGACATAAGTTCCCTCCCCAGTGGCATTGGAACGCTCTGGGGGAAGCAGACGTAACTTCCCTCCCCAGTGACATTGGAACGCTCGAGAAAACCAGGCGTAAGTTCCCTCCCCAGTGGCATTGGAACGCTCTGGGGGAAGCAGAGTAACTTCCCTCCCCAGTGGCATTTGAACGCTCGAGGGGAAGCAGAGTAAGTTCCCTACCCAGTGGCATTGGAACGCTCTGGGGGAAGCAGAGTAAGTTCCCTACCCAGTGGCATTGGAACGCTCTGGGGGAAGCAGAGTAAGTTCCCTCCCCAGTGGCATCTGAACGCACATCACCTCTCAGAGGGATTCATGGCACCATCAGGAGTCAGTTGCAGAGCATCGTATTAGTGGGAATTCTAACCCCTTATCTGGGTTGTTCTATAGGAACCCTCGGCTTAATTGTAACTTTCAGGAATTCTGCGGCCTGGTAGCAGTGGAAGCTTCTGCCTATTTCTCATTTCTGTGACCTATATTGCAGTTTTCTGATTGGTCGCAGCTAGAATTCCCGATAAGGTCTAACTTGGTCTTCTGATTGGCTCTTCCCTGCCTTCCTTTTGACCACAACATATTTTTTGCAGGGATTGAAAAGGAGTAACTATTGTCAGGCCTTCCTTAGTACAGCCAAGCCTCAGGTTGACCTGAAGGAAGCAGGTCTGCTTGGACTCCAGGAACTGCCTTTCCTTGGACTTCCTGTCCAATTTGTTAGAAACTGGACTCCTCAAGCTACCTATCGTGCAACCCCATCCTCTTATCGTTCTATCATCCACTTCTATGCGGTATCAATCTAATGACGGTGGCATGCAATTGCACCAATACATCCTGCATTAAGGAGTGTGACTGGGTCTGGTGTTGGATTGCCCAGGTATCCCTGGGATTCAATATTCAGAATGTCTTTGCTCGTTAGTGGTGGTTCTTTTCCTTATGGTTGCTTTGCTGTTGCTTGGCGTTCTGTTCCTGGATTTGGTACCAAATGCTTTCATGTTGAATGCTTCGGTATTATTTGTTGTTTTATGACATGCTTGACTATTCTATGGTATTGATGCCCCTTGATTTGATATCACTTACTTCGGGAGTCACTTGGTTTGTAATTGGTTGCTTTTGGTGTCCCTTGATTTGCTATCACTTGCTTGGGGATCCTTTGCTTTGCTATTGGTTGGTTTTGATGCCCCTTGATTTGATATCACTTGCTTGGGTAGTCACTTGGTTTGCTATTGTTTGGCTGTGGTGCCCCTTGATTTGCTATCAATTGCTCGGGGATCACTTGCTTTGCTATTGGCTGGTTTTAATGCCCCTTGATTTGCTATCAGTTGCTCAGGGATCAATTGCTTTGCTATTGTTTGGTTGTGATGCCCCTTGATTTCCTATCAATTGCTCGGGGATCACTTGCTTTGCTATTGGCTGGTTTTAATGCCCCTTGATTTGCAATCAGTTGCTCAGGGATCACTTGCTTTGCTATTGGCTGGTTTTAATGCCCCTTGATTTGCTATCAGTTGCTCGGGGATCACTTGCTTTGCTATTGGCTGGTTTTGATGCCCCTTGATTTGCTATCAGTTGCTCGGGGATCACTTGCTTTGCTATTGGCTGGTTTTAATGCCCCTTGATTTGCTATCAGTTGCTCAGGGATCACTTGCTTTGCTATTGGCTGGTTTTGATGCCCCTTGATTTGCTATCAGTTGCTCGGGGATCACTTGCTTTGCTATTGGCTGGTTTTGATGCCCCTTGATTTGCTATCAGTTGTTCGGGGATCACTTGTTTTGCTATTGGTTGGTTTTGATGCCCCTTGATTTGCTATCACTTGCCTGGGGATCACTTGCGTTGTTATTGGTTGTGGTAACTTCTATTACTTGGTGTCTCT